>NW_013952438.1:1779545-1797058 GCF_001266775.1 Austrofundulus limnaeus
TATATACATATATATATATATATATACATATATATATGTATATACAGTACACTTGGAAATTCTTCTATGAATGCTGCATAAAAGATGGGTGCCCAAATGGACTTAACCACTTTTAGCACTCTAAGCTATATTCTGCTTTACTTAACACTTGGCTGGTACAAGTGTTGATCCAACAACACAACAACAAACTCAACCACTATTCCAGTATCAGTACATTCGCTGGTAATGTTTATTAGATGTGATGTGACTGATGTCAACATCTCAGCCTGCAGAAGCAAAGAATCAACAGGAAAACAAATGTTTATTCTAAGAATAGACTGTAAGTGCACTGAAACACTACTTTCAAAACCTCACCAGCCTTTAGAGCAAGGGGCCAGCTTAGAACTTGACATACCTTCAGGTTCCTAGAGCTGTCATGGTACACTTAAATATAAATGGGATTCAATAAAATTATTTATAAGCACAATTTCTTAGAAAGTCAGGAGACAACAAAACAGACACAAAAACAGCCAGTCAACCGCAACACGTCCATCATTATGCTGGCTACAACTAAACAGGGTTTCCTTTCAATACATCCAAAATGCTCGGCCTTCAGCTGTGGCAGAAATGTGCAGAACCTGCTTTAGCCACAGGGTCGTAAGCGTCCACTGAGACCTGACCTTTGATGATCATCTTCACCCCTTTTCCATCTGTAAGTGCCATATTGATCTCCATGTCCACACAGGACCAGGATAAAGCCTCCCTATGAAACTTCCTTATATTGGACAATTACATACTTAAACATGCTGACCTTTGTTCAATCCATTTTTATTGGCACCATAGTTTTACCACTGTTTGTGCTGAGTCCTTGCTCTACCTCTACTTGAAAAAAAAAAACAGTAATTACTACTACTGTTTTATTTAGGATTTTACACCACAAAGGAAAAAAAAAATCCAATTTTATATCTTAGTCTTCCTGTGTTGTATAGAAACTGTCCCCTTCAATCAGTCATGGTTTAAAATAGTTTGTTTTAAGCTGAAGATGTTATTATAGGCTTTGCTCTGTTTTTCACACAACGTATACAGTATATTGATTCTTTACAGTTAATATTAATTTATTAAAAAAGGAATGTAAAACTTATTACACAAATGCTAAATGCTAGAAGAACTGCTTTGTAAAGAATGTAAAATGATGTTTACTGTCTGCATGATATAAATTTTAAATTGTCTAATCAAATACTTGTTTAATTTCTTATTTAAAACAGTTTAAAAATCTCAAGAAACATTAAACACAATGTTTGAATTGTTGATCTTGTAAATTAACAAATTTAATGTAAAAGAGAACAACCATGTAGGAAAGATCGAGCTGTGATTTTTTTGGGGGGTTACTGTTTGTAACCTAAAAATTTACTGTAAAATTCCTTTCATTTACAACCATTTTAAAACAGTATTAGTAAAAGTTGAATCAACCTTTTTCTGGCATTTAATTCCTTTAAAATCCATCAGTCTCCAATAAAAAGACTACCTTTTTTTAAAACATTAATTTGTGAGAATTATGGCACAAGATCCCTTGATCTTTTGCTGGTTTAAGGTTATGAACCAGAGATACACTGTAGTTCAAATATGCTTATATATGCTCCAGAGTGTTTCACCCACCAGCTGCCACTGCAGGTACCTCATATCTCTCATCAGCATGTGGTAATGAAGTCTTGAATGTCACAAGAACGGGATACCAGACTCCAAGATTGTATTTCTTCAAACCAAAGGATCTTCTGCCTTCTGGTTTCTATTACTGGTTGTTCTGCAAAAATCAATATTTGTCTAACCAGCCATAGCAGCCAATTCACATTTGACCTCTTTGCTTTTACTTTAAAGAGATCGTTGGAACTTTTGTGGACTTGATATCAGCTGGCATTATCTTACCTGCAGTAGACCGAATAAACTCAGTTTGGAGAGTCAGAGAGAAGTTCTCACAAGGGAGTCAGTCTACACTTAGTGAGACTAGAACCAGTTCTAAAGTGAATGTCTTCAATCCTTAGATAGAAACTCATGCAAACACTATTTTATAAACTCTCACACTGCTGTTATTGCATTGAKTGGGTATTTCCACTAATGTCTTTGGCTTTTTACACTGGGGATCATGTAGTCCAGTGGTGTCCAATCCAGGGCCACTATCCTCTGTATTTTAGTTGTTTCCTGCTGTTCAGCATTTTATCACATTCTTCAGAAGCCTGCTTATCGCTCTTTCAGTAAAACCATGTGTGTCAAAGCATAGAAACACATAAAACATCTAGGATAGTGGCCCTCAAGTACCAAAACTGGGCACCACTGTAATCCATGACCACCAATGATCCATGCCTAGTGGGCGCTGGGGTGCCGCCCTCCCTGACAAGAGGGAGAAAAAAGTAAAATATACTTTTATAAATCCAGTTATAAATGTTGTTTTTACTCACAGGTACATGTATATACCTACATGCAATAGGAATTATGTAAACTATAATTTCCACCTACTGACATTTATTCACCAGTGAATTTCCACAAACAGACTGGTTGCAGCCTAATAACCACATACAGTCGCCAGGCAGATGAAAAAATAAACTGGCCAATCAGTATCAGGAAATTTTATGGTCTTGGGGCGCAGCAGATTTTTTCTCATTAGCAGAAGTTTATTAGGAAAAAAAGCTGGTATAGCACCGCAGATCACTAGTTTGGAGACCCATTCGAAAATTGGAGGAGCTAAAAACAACTCAGTTATATCTCTTAAAACAAAATCATTTTAAAAGAGAACACACCAGGAGAAGCATAAAGTAAAATAGGACCCGATCAGTCGGTCAAGAAGAGAAGCAGAACAATGACAGAGGGAGAGTTTACACTCGATCATTTTCCAGGACCTGGTTAACAACGAGGCCATGCTAACTGCTAGTAGTGAGGCTAAAGTTTTGTTTTGCTTTCACTGCTTTGTAAGCATCAGGATCTGACCCAACACGGATTAAAAGAGGTAGAGAAAAGCTAAAAGACTTTTGTAACGTTTGTTCATCATAGTAGTGCTATATTGTTATATAATGGTGAACACACCTAAAAATAGGTCCTAGAATAGAATAGAATAGTTCAGCTTAGAGATGCAACAATTTGTTGCCATTAAATTAACATGTGTATTCATGACATCAATTGTTTTATATATATTTAATATCACTTGTAGCCATATATTGAATTATATTTGTGCATTTATATATTTTAGGTTTGTGACACCATCTTGAGACATTCACAAAGCATCTGATCAGTGGTACTGCTGCAGGCAGACAGTTTCCTGCAGGACCACAACCAGTTCTCAGAAGCAGCACTGAAGACCATGACCTTCCCAGAAGAGTCTCATCACAACTCCTTTGACAACAGCTGAATCTGAGAGATGCTACTCAACAGTGAAGAAAACCAAGACTTTCCTCAGGTACACAATGTTACATCTCACTGCACTGACCATGCTCTACTCCCTAACTTTCAGAGTTATGAAAAAATTAGCTTCATTCAAGTACAGAAGGGAAAAATTTATGTAGAAAAAATAAAACAGTACATAACATTGTAATGCCATTTTTATTGGTTTTATTGTTTTTGTTTGTTTAGTAAATACACTGGCGTGATACATGTTTGATTGCTTTTTGAGATATGTCTATTTGGGAGTTGTGCCCCCCCCGAGAAAAATCCACCAGCCACGACTGTGTTCCATTGTGCAACATTTTTTACTATGGTTAATATTAGTAATAAATTACAAACATTGGTAATAAATTACAAATGTTACACATAACCTTTGGTGTAAATACCCATATCGGCTAATAAATAATCATCAAATTCAAAAGTAATGCAGCGTAAATGTCTCGAACAACAACACCTTTAAGGTTAGAGTTGTTTTAAAATGGCACAAATCTGCTTTGAAATGTTTTGCAGGTCAATGCAGTTTAAAACAATCTTGATTCCATCTAAAAATAGGTGAAAGTTTTACACATATTGCAAAAATAATAGAGAAAGAACAGAAGGTGAAAAAATATAATGACATCTAAATAAGAAGTGTTGCTGTCAAATTTATGCAACACTTTAAGAAGAAAGTCAGCAGCCCATCCTTTGGACGAACACCTAAAAATAACTCAAGATGCTCATCAGTTGCTGGAATAAGATGAAACTGCAAATTCTGTGCCCAGTGGTCACAATTAATGCTGAATCTTCAATATCGTCAGGCTGTCTCCAGAGATCTATTAGAATTACCATAAGCAAATTGGTCAACAACTAGACACATACATTTGTGGGGCGTAGCAGTGAATGACACTCCACCACTGACCTGCTGACTGACACTGTTCCCTCTTGACCTTTGGCTCTCTCAGATGATCGAACACACCCGCCTCACTCCCGGGGTAAGCTCTGTATAGGAGTGGTGGGGGTGGAGGTGGGCACTCTCGGTTCCATTACATCAAAAATTCATAAACTGACCTCGCAGAAGGGTGGAAACTTTTAAAAAGCTTTGAAACAGTACAACGGGGTGCACATTACTGCAAGGTGCATAGGAAGGTGCAGCAGCCTAAAATCAGATGTAAAACAAACAAAAAGAAAGTCTGAACAGCTTTAATATCTTAACCTCTTTATAACAGCTTGATGGCTTAATCGCCAATCAATAGCGTTGTGCAGCGGCAGAGACTGGGTGGGAATGGGATGGTGGTGATGAAAAATGTATAAGGCTGGGGCGGAGGTGTGGGGGTCTGGAAAATTAAACCTTGCCCACCATATTTGCTGAGTTGCAGCTGTGGAACTGGGATAGGGTTGTGTGTATGTGTGTGCTGATTTTGTGCCTGAGTGACACAAACAAAAACTCTCTGGCATTGGAAAATGTGACAAGCATACACAAGCATACCCATGGACAAGTATAAAGTGAAACACAAATGTTTTGAATAATTTTTATATGAGAAGTTTTCACTATGCTTATTGACTGAGTTCACTACTGATGATGTACTAAGTGAAAATGGACAGAACATCCATTTAAAAATGATCAGACTATTCCATCAAGTTTTGGAAATAATTTGATTCTGAGACTTGGTCATCTAAAGAAAACACTTTGAACCTAAAACCTCTTCTAATTTTAGTGTACTCTTGATTCCTGACTAGTTAAGACCAGAAGGCCTCAGCCTCCCCTGGGTTATAAAAGATTAAAGATCCATTCTGTACAGACAAACCCAACTCAATTACATTTACACTCAAAAACAGCTTGCACCACATATGTAATGTCTTGCTTTTAATCAAGTGTGCAGAGGGATGTGAATTAGGATTTATCTTCATAACATGCAGAACAATTCCAAGCTTTTTATAAACTCCTCCTGTTGAAGGCTGCCTGATTTTAAAGCAGCTGTCAGACATTCCTACTTTCATTCCGCGCAAAGACTCAAGGCATTCCAGCTTTCTAACCCATGTGATGTTCCACCATTAACCATCTTGTTTCTCTGAGCTGTAGAGCAGAGGTAAGTCCTTTGAGGCTGCGCTCCGACAGCCCGGTGCTTCTCGCCTCTCTGTTGGGTGCAGTGCCCTGCTACGAGGCTGTGATCTCACCTGTCAAAATGAATTTAGCGGCAGGTGAGCTCAGCCGGTGGCTACCTGCGGACTACAGTCTTGTTTCACGCTCCAGTTGGCTGTCTCCTGCTGAACTTGGTGCTGGAGAAACATGAACAATGACCTGTCCAACCCCACTCAAGTCAGTGTCGTAGAAAGCCTCGGCTGGAGTGTCCGGAGCACACAGAGGTTGAAGGAAGCGAAAGAGATTAAGAGAAAGAAATGGCTGGATTTTTATAAAGTCTTTCCCTAAAGCTAACAGAAGAGTGGGCGATGTTCTGCAATGTGACAGTGATGTAATTGACCTGGCTGGCAAAGCGAGTGATGCAGAGCATGCACGATATCTCAAAATGCTTTCACAATTGATGCTTTGAGGAGCCTATTTGTGGGACAAAAAAGGAAGAGTTCAGGTATGCAGCTGAAGCATTTTTTGTGGCCTTGAACGGTCTGTCGGGCAAACCTGTCTGTCTCATCCTGCCTGAAGTAAGCGGGGCCCTGCCCTTGACACAAAAAATAGCTCTGTCATTGATCAGAACGCATCCCGGCAAACAGGCATAACTAAAATAGCGTCGCCATTGATCTGAAAAAGAAGGGCTAATCAATCTCTATTAGTTCTGAGCAAAAAGGGCTTGAAGCAACAGCAGAGCAATTCCTGCACAGCGTTCCACGGAGGACGCTATCAGAAAGCCTGCTGCCGATGATCTAACAGTGTCACCACATTTCGTGCTCTGCACTCTCACAGCTCAGACAGAAGGCCTGAGTAACCTCTTCACACGCACACTGAGCCTGTGAGAAGACAGTCAGACGAGCAGACAGAAGCATGCAGGGAAGTGTTTCAGTCAGCAGGAACTGGCTGTGTTGAACAGCAGCACCTGGCTTAAGAGATAACACTTCCCCTGATCCTCTGCATCTATACTAGGGCCCAACCAGCTGAATTTACCATCTCATAACAGTTGACGGGGTTTTACCTACAGCAGCCACAATCATTACTCTGGAAGTGGAAAGCACAGAGACATCAATGCTTTCCGTGATATAAACTGCAGTCACCAGGGGACTGGGGACCCATCTGTGTCTGATTACAAGCTGTAAATCTGTGTAACACTCTTTTTTTCATTGTCTGCACATATAGCCTGGCATGTTTATTGATCTTTGTGGACATTGTGATACCTTGTAGAAACACCCATAAAAACATAAAAATGCCAAGACTACTTTCAGCTGCTAATCTGACACCTTTTATGTGCTTGTACCCTAAACTCAAGGCTATCAGAATAGGATTATTAGGGAATGAAATTATTATTCCACAAAGGCGTGTACAGGTAATATGTTGGCACTCTGAGTATGTGTTGGGGATGACTCTCTGCTCACCCATTGGTGATCTCCACACAAGATGTCACACATGTTTACATACATCCTCTGTCATTCTCTCAAATAATCAGACAAAATGCATGGATTAGACTGAGATTCAGCAGTAAAATTACATCAGAAAAATATGTTTTTATAGAAATTTTCAGCAGATCTGACTTCAAGAAATACAGGAAAGTTCAGCTGAAATAATAGCTGAAGGGTCGAGGTCTTCAACAGATTTGGAAAGCCTGCGGAAATGTTAAAAAGGCTAGTGTTTTTACTGGTTTTTCTATAGCTAAGCTTGCACATCTATTGCACGTGTGTATTTTGATCACAAAAAATATAATAAAAATAAAAATAAAAAGGTCAGCCAACTGCTACTTTTAAACTTTATCAAAAACAAAATAACATGCAGTTTTTTTTTAGATACAGAGCATTTGTGAGTTGTGGCAAGATGTATTTGTAAATCTGATCCTCTCTAAAATGCAAATTGGGTGTGCACAATAATTTCCCTCAAAATATGTGACGTTGGTATGATTATTTGACATTTCCCATATGGCAAGACTGGTGGAGATGCCATTCTAGCCTAATACCTGCAAGTTGACCTACTTTTAGATATTTTTGTGTCTGCTTAGGTTTCCTAGCTGTGACGGCCAAAGTTTTGAACAAAAATCTTGTGCAATCTGTTAGAGAATGTGTTGGAAATCACCCTCAGCTAGTAACATGCCAACATTTAGGTCAGCATCTGAGGCAGTGACTGAGTTATAGCCATTTTTTGTTCAATAAAATCAATTTGCCATGGTGCCATCTTGAATTGGATTGTTTCAAAAATGTAGTAAAATGTAGTAGTGCATCCATTGATTATTATCTAAGAGTTTCATTCAAATTTGTCCTCTGGTTAATGGGATATTTTACCAACAGCCAAACGAACACACATGAGCACACGGACAAAAATGACTGCTGAACTGCAAAGAAGAAGCCAGGAGATGCTGAAAAATTCCTGTTTTTCTCATCATAATATACAGGATACTATTACCTGAAAAGCTGAGAGGAGAAAACAAAGCTGTCTGGACCCTTAGGCTGAAGAGAAAAGCTGCAAAGTAACGAAGAGGAAGAGAGAGACAAGCAGGGGAGGAGGATGCCTTGTTTAGTCTACGTTCCATTTCATGTATGGAAAGTTAAGAAAAAATGCATAAGACAATCAGAGACAGAGGGGCTGGGAAACAAGTGGGGAAAATGAAATGATAGTGAGTTAAAGGGGTAAACAGAACCATCTTTGATCCTGCAGACAGATGTTGACGAGAAGCTGTCGTCTTTGTGTAAAGGCTCACCTGAGCTGGCAGGTAGCCATGTCCAGATGGTTCTTTGTTGAAAACATGGCACTAATGAGCAGATCGAGCGACGGAAAAGGATGGGGAGGGACTCTGGCGAGGGGCTACGAGGAGGTGACGAGTGATTTGAGGGAAACATGATGGGGTGTTTTTCAGCTGGCACGGATGCTCGGAGAGTTGCAGTGTTGTACTGATTACATTTCATTTACAAGCCTCCAGTGTCCTGTCTGGACAGCATGAATCAAACATCTGGGAGTTGTTGATGATGTCATATGGCTAGCCAATCACTCAGATGTACAGCCAGCAGTTCTGCATATTCATGACACAATCCCATTTATCAATAGATCAATAGGAATGTATACTTTAATATGCACAGAAACCACAGCAATTTACAGCACATCAGTCAGCCTGCAGAATAATCAAACGGTATAATCGTCTCATGGGTCAATGAATGCAATGCATGTTGGGTAAGGCTATGAAACTAGAAGCTAACATGACGTGTGTGTAGTTGTTGGTGCATGCATGTTTTGTGTATGTGTATGATGACTGAGACCGAAAATGATGTTTAATTTGTGAGTGGAATAAATCACTGTGTTTCTGCCATGTTTGCTGCTATGACCTAAAATAATTAACGAATAAGACTAAAAAACACTGTTTTGCAGATAAGTGATGATTTAGGTGAATTATGGCTGGTAACACAAATGTATTATGACCAACCTATATCATGTGGGAGCTACTTAACTAACTAATCTAAGTTACAGTAACAATTTGAAACATTATGTTATTACTCATTAAAGACAAAACATTGAAGAATGGCTCATTCTACTTCTTTATCTGTCAAACTTTTTAGTTTTAAGAGTTTGGGATGACAGTTTAAGTTGCCTTGATGTGAGTTTTTTTTATTTTTAGATCAAATTCTTCTTGAGATTCCCTCATAAAAAGTCCAAAATGACTAACTCTCATCTGCAGGTTCTTTTTTTTTTTTTGACACTTTGAGAAAGTTTAACTGCAGTGCTGCTCATAGGCCTGAACATGAAAGAAAACTTATTTATAAGTTGCATCATCAAGGTGTTGCACTGAGCTGTACCATTTTTGAGGGTCAAAAAACTCGATATTTTTGGATTTATGCTTGAAAACTGGGTGGAGAAAGCTCAATACTTTTACCAAATGTAGCATGACAGCTTAGTGGTTAGCCCTGTTGCCTCACAGCAAGAAGGTTTGTTTCCTCAGTTTGAACCTGGAATCTTTCTGTGTGGAGTTTGCACAGGTTTTCATATGGTGCTCCAGTTTCCTTTTACAGTCTAAAACCATGCATGTTAGGCTGCCTTCAGTCCCAGGCCTCCATTTTAAAAGAGATCTGTCATCTCAGTTGGATTTGCTTGGTTAAATATGGATTAATAAAATAATAATAATAATAACAATAATACTTTTTTATTGAGTACCTTAGTATATCATAACTGAATTACCAACAGAGATCAATCAATATAGCTTTACAGAAACTGAAAATCAAATCTCTTTAAAGGAACACACACTGTTGGGAATTCATTTTTTAAAATAGAGTTGATATGTTGGACAAACCCTCAGACCAAATCTATGAAGATAGTTGAAAAGAGGATTTAACAACTTTATTATGACCCCCGCACACGAAGCATAAGCGGGAGTCATATTGTTTTCATAGTTTTTTTTAATGATTTTTGGTCAACCTTAGCACAAAAACAGCTGCACCGATCAACATGAAATGTGGCAGGACTGTAGAAGAGTCCGACCTACACTGCGCCAGCCAACGGTTTGACCATAGACCCCGTATTTGAGGAAGAGGCTCCTTTCAAAGAGGGGGTGTCTGGACATGCAAAAATGCTTATAACTCAGAAAATGTTAAAATGGGAGCTTCAGATTTCATTTGTTGTTTAGCTCTGATGAAGCTCTATCCATCAGGCCCACCAATCAGTGCCCCCACGCCCCAGACCCCCAATTTATCTGAAAAAGGGGGTGTCTGGACATACAAAAATGTTTGTTGCTCAAAAACTATTAAACATAAGAGCTTCAGATTTCTTTTGTTGTTTAGCTCTGATGAAGGGCTATTCATCAGGTAAACCAATGCCCCCCACCCCCCAAGAAAAAAAGACCCCCACCCAAACCACTACAAGTTTGGGATGCACATAGTGACATTTGTTAGGAATAAAGACTTCTGAGTTCTGGTACATTTGTGCGTGCAGGGGTCATTATGTTACCGCTATGCGGTGTCTAGTTTAGTTAACGTTTAACAAAAACATTAATTTTGTGAATTAATCACTTTGCAGTTCCTCCTTCTTAATCAAACTAAAGTAACAAAACGTGTTGCCAATGAGTTCATCAACAATTACTTTCTGAGTGTGTCAAAAACAGTGGTTCATGAAATATTTTACTAACACCATGGACAAACAACTATGCAAACAAGCAACAGACACAGACAACAACATTACTGGGCACCTTTCGTGGTGGTGTGAGATAAAAGTGCCTAAATTGCACCAACACCACAGTCACACCGTAAACCAACTTTGTGAAGAAAAAACTAGCAGCAGTATGCCAACATATGCAAAAACACAGCTGAGAACATCTCTGTTAGAAGTCTTTTTTAACTACCCCTGAGAGTTTCCTCCTTTGCTTTTTATCTTCCACTTGCAAATGGTTGTAGGTATCAACATATTCTATCTGAGCAGCTTCTCTCTAACAGCCCTGCATCCTCAGCAAGGTCTTTTGAGGCCACTGAATGCTTCTCATTATGAACTCAGCTCTCAGACAGACATTATGTTACCAAAGTGTCAACATAATGTTGTCCTTTCAACCTATCAATAGCATCATGTTCATTGTTTTTGTTGATGCGTTTTAGTTAAGGAATCTGTTTATTGTATGTGGAAAAATTAGCAAAAAATACTATAAAATGGCCAAAAATATAGAATGCAGCTTTATTGCCTTTCAAGCCAGAGCCTCAAAAGAGCAATTGAGTCACTTCTAATGAGCCATCTTGCTTCAGCAAAAAAAAAAAAAAAAAAAAAAAAAAAAAAAAAAAAAAAAATCAGCCTTCTCAGCTCCTTATAATACTTTTATTTTTATTTTTTTTTCTTTTCGTGTATTGAGTTGTTGATGGCATATTAAGAGGTGAACAGAACGAGTCCCGGCAGAGATACAGGCAAAGAGTCAGACAAGGAGACTCCTAGTCAATAGCACCTTAATGGTCATCTTTATGGCTCCCGACTTGTCCTGGCAGCCTGGCACTCCCCGCTCCCCCTCGCTTGCTCTCAGGGCACAGTGGTAACCGGTCTGCCGCGATGAAGGACGTCTGAAGAGTTTCAAAGACGATAACAAATCAAACTGTTCCCTGAATCTAATATCAAACAGGCCTGGTGTCAGCATTTATTAGAGAAATCAGATTCCCCCCTCGTCGAAAGCCTTCGTACCCCCCCACCCTCCCGCGCCTCCACTTTCACTCCCACTTGCAGTATTCCAACACACAGCGGCCCCTTTGAAGTTGAAAGAATGCAGGATCGCAAATTACCCAGGAGACGTAGCTGATAGTCTTTGAAGCCCTCCTTTGATAGTGTTGTTTTCTGGCTCCCCAAGCATCTCTCTTCTTCTGTCTCTCCTTGCTCGTTCTCTCCTTCCTTCCACGCACAATACGCCACAGCTTAAAAACACAAATCTGATCTACCCAATTATATTATAAGCACTAGCATTCACTGAAAAGCATAAGCTTAACAAATGAACAAAAACACACCTGAAAAAAAGGAGAATTTACAATGACAAAAGCTTCACTTTATGTAATCATTAATATCAATTTATCACAATGATGAACCCTAGTTTTAAAGGAGTGAGATCTTGGAGCAGTTTGCGGATCAAATCTCTGCTGTAACCTTGTTTTTCCATAAAAGCTGACAGATGGAACGTCGACAAGCATGATATCATCTTCCCTCCACTGCGCTCTTTTCACAACTTTTCTTCAGCATCGTCTGCGCAGATGTAGTTGTCGCAGATCATTTCTGTTTTCTCTGGTCTCTTCCACAGTACATCTTCAGAAGATAAATGTAAAGATATTCACAAGTTTTTTTCTTGTTTTTTTTATAGCAGACAGCCTGGCATCTAGTGGGTGAATGTATCTGCTCGGTAAAAGTGACAACAAAGTTGCACTTGTTAAACGACTGTTATTTGGTTTGAAACCACAGGAGTGACTGCTACATTTTAGTTCTACCAAAGACGAGAGCATCACAAGGACATTTCTGAGAACACTTTGAAGAATCCCAATTCAGCTACGGCCCAAAAGTCAACTTTCCTTAACAAAATCAAGTAATTTCGGTAATTTCTTTGTAATTTAAGTTAAATTATTTTAAGGAAACATATTACCTTTCGCCCCTTATGTCAGACTTTTAAATAAAAATCCATGTGGCTGGAGTTGTAGCTGTTTTGGACAAACCTTGTAAATGACAAACATAATGCAATCTTATGATATTGTGAGATCTTGCAGATGAATTAGTAAGAGTTTGTGTTGGGCATGACTGCTTCTACTAAACCCAGTTTAGCTCAAAAATATATAAATTTGACAAAGTTATAGATATTTTTGTGCACGATAAAGTGTATATTCAGTCATTACTTTCTGAGGGTTTCACTAAAATCTGTTCAGTAAAATATTTTAGTTACAGACAAGACTGATGCTACAGATTTAGGCAAAATTAATGTGCAGCATGTATGAGAGCTGATGTTCAGTTACTACCAATCCAAATTGAACTCAGTTTCTGTAAAATCAGTTTATTCACAACCATCATAGCAGACAGGTGTGGGCCAGATCTGGTGTCAAGCTAACATTGCTGGTACTGATTGGGGTTTATCAACTGGATGTGGGACAGGTCTGGCAATGATGGCACTGGTTTTAAGATGGAATGGAACTAAAACTGGCCCAAATGCTTTGGTTTGTGTGGTGCTGGCCCATTCATAGACCACCTCTGACAAACTATATCTGGGCCACCAAAGGGAAGTCATGCTTTGTGGCATCAGCGCTGAGTGTTGGTGCATTGTGTGGGCCAGATCTGGGCCAGACAAATTTTACTATGAAGTTGTGTTGGCTAATACCAACTAGCATTGGTAATGATCTTGAATTGGGATGACTCTAAAGTGAATCAATTTTAGATATACATTGAATGATTACTTTCTAAAAACAAACAAACACAAGCACACACAGACATGTCTGGTTTATATCCCTGTGGGGATCGTGGATTGACTTCCATTCATTTTTTTTATTTTATGGTCTAACCCTGACCATTTACCCTAAAATTAACCTCACAGGTTCCTACCTGATCCTAAATCTAACCTAAACTCAATTTTACTGTGGTCTTAAACCTAACCTCCCTCCTGTAATTTGCATTCGTACTTGAGAGGACCGGGCATTGGTCCCCATGGGGCTGCTTTTTCTAGAAAATGGTCCCCATGATATAGCAAAAAAAGTGTCCCCTGAAACACACACATACAGGAGCAAAATGTAAGTTGTCGTTTTGCTTTAGACAGCTCAGATCTAATGATCTAAGTAGAAAAAACATTAGATTAGATTGTCCTGATGCATCTCAGTAATCCAGGTTGAAAAATCAAAAAAGAAAAATAAATAAGTCCTCTTAGATTAGATTAAATTTTTATTTTCCCTATGTGTCCTGCACCACAGATGCCCAGCCCACACAGGCTTAAAAGACACAACAACAAAACACATTCACACACAGGCAGACAGACATAAACATTCTTTAAACAAAAAGTGTCCTTTTCCTGAGGTGCCAGGCTTTTAACAATATTTGTGCTAAAAAACAAAATACTTAAAGTAATACTTGATTTTATCTTCATCAACTAAATGAAAAAAATCAGAATAAACATCAATAAATTTACCAAATAAGTCATTGTCTAAAATCACATAGAAAAGAACAATTGCGCCTATTGCACAATCTGACTATCTCCAATATATCTAACTTCACATGGTTCCCATCCCATATCTCCATACAGGGCCAATCCAGGGGTATTTCTATGCACACATATGAAATAACACAGGGCTTTACACTAACACTTACACCTACATTTGATGTGTAAGTTGTGTAAGAGGAGGAAAGACAACCAAGACCAGAAGAAATGGTAAAGCTTTGGCCAGCGTGGTCACCATGGTAAACACATTCCTTTCCTTATATCATCACTTCCAGTAAAACAGGCGGACACATGAGCCTTAAACAGCCATTGTGAGAAATTTTTTAAAAAAGTTCTGAAAAAGCCACTAAGAGCCAGTTACCTGCCACTACTTGTCACATCATTGTTTTGGATCTACAGTATTTTGTTTAGGAGGAGGAGCCCTGTCTGTCACTCCCAGTTTCAGAGACATTTTTGAGCTTGGATACAATGAAAGTCAATGAGCCTGGATGAGTGCGCTCTGCACCTTGAGATGATTCATGAGAACCTCTATAGGAATGAAGGCCACATTGCATTAAAAAGACAAAAATATCAATGTTTTGATATATTTAATTAAAATCTGTCTGCCAGGTTATACATGAAACATGAAGAGTTTGTTTGAAAAACATTTTGGCCCATTTAGACAACTCAAATTATGTTTGACGTCACCCTAAGTTGAACATTTCATGGTAAAATCTCCAAAATATAAAAAAGCCTAAACTGTAAATATGTATAAAAAACTATTCAAAAAGTTCAGACTTGTAAAGTTTTTATAGGTTTGATTAATGATGTTTCTACTGTGAAGCTGAGCTGTAGAGCTCCAAAGAAGGCTGCATTTTCATACTCATTTTGTGCAAATCCTATATGTGTGCATGTTAAATCTTTTTGCAAATTTTGTACATATTGTACAACATACTGTTGGCAAAAGTCATAGCACCTACTCCAGTAGCCATATGTTTTCATTTATTTTAAGGGTATTTCAAAAGCTGATGGAGGTGTTGAAAATTGGGTTGTAAAAGTGAAATTAAGGGACAAATCATAGTAATACGTTTTAATAATAAAAACTACATTTTTTGCAGGTAAAAGGTGAAATCCATTGCTTTTCACACAAAGACCCAGATGTTACATACTGTCCACATGAGGTGACATGGTGTTAACAGCTTTAAAACATTTTGTTTTGTGTCTTACTCCTTGTTATTTGATACGCATTTAAAGAATAAACGAGGCATCCAGGGGTCCAGTTGGTTTCATGTGCAAAACAGGCCTTTAGTTCTTCATATTGACAAGTTCCCTCCCATGAGAAACAGCGGGATTACATCTGCTGTCTATCACTGCTCTGTCGTAATCTAGTCAATACTTTCAAGGACACCTTGACCATCTATGCTCTAAGTGGAGGCTTTTCGATGGATACTCTCCAGAAAAGACTGTCCTGAGTCACCAGCACCCCACATTGACTCATAATGTAAATGAGGAACAGAGGACACGTTTAAAAGTTTAAGTAAAGGGGAAAAAAAAAACAAAGTTTATCTGGCAGGATATCTTTAAAGTTTCTTTCTTTTTACGTCAAGGTCTAAAAATGTAATAATAGCTCTGAGCATGACTAAAGCTGATTCCCCCTCTTCCTGTTCTCTACTTTTAATCACCTGGGAATTCAGCACATCGACTTCGTACAGCCAGTGTAGATCATTTCCTCAGAGATGATGCAAGTATTTTGACTCCAAGTGTAATGACAGTCCATTGTAGTTGGGTTTTAAAAAACTCCTTTCATAAATCTTAAATGACTTCTGCTTCATTAAAAAAGAGCGACTCGAGCGCCTCTTTGTGCGCTTTTGTGGTTGACAGGTTTGACAAAATCCTGCTTTGCCTTTGAACAGTGCTGAAGAACAACAACCGTCTTCCGGTGAGCAGCTTGACACTTGAAGGACAAGAAGTCACAAAATGAAGATGAGAGGACGCAGATGTGCACAAACGTTGAACGGCACCTGCACAACATGCCTCATGCTCGGTTTGGAAAACACATCTGCACGTTCTCCCTGATGTATAGGCGTTTGCAGCATCGCTCTGGTGGATTGGGAGCTTCACGTCCACTTAGGTAATTAACAGTGATCAAGGGTCGTCCTGCCTGTCATAGCTGCCTCATGTTACTGCCTGTTCAAAAGGATTCAAACTCATTGGCCTGAGCTGAAAGGAAGGCTACACACAAGCTCATGCTCACATCCAATAAGCCCCTGGTGTAAACGTAAGTTGAGTTTTTTTTTTTTTTTTTTTTTTTTTTGTGGTGGGGGCTGGTTTCTGACTTATTTAATATGAACAAGGGAAGATCAAGAGCTATCCACCCACAAGCAGTGGGGGCTTTGAAAGGGACCCAAAACATAAAACACTCCAAAAACAGTGTCATGCAGCTCAGAATGACTAATGTTTAATCAGGAACTTCTTATCAAGAAGTTGGTCACTAGGTTTATTTTATTTTATTTTATTAATTTTTGTTTGTTTTTTACTTTTGCACAGTTTGTTTCACATTGTAGCACTGCAATACATTAATGCACATTATTGCTGTTGGTGCATAAACACAAACTTTTACAAACACATTTACCGCCAGAGGTATAGTATTCTCTACAATATTTGTGCTCTTTATTTGTTATTGTTTAAAATTTGTGAATGATAGTTATATAATGTACTTTTCCATTTTAAGTTAAGTATATTTTTCTGCACAGCATTTTATGTGGCTCGCGAGAACTTCATAGATGTATTAATGTTTTAAAATAAGTGCATGCTTCTTTAAAACCAGCACTGACCATAAACAACATCCCTCATAATGCATGTCGATAATTTTACTCGCGAAATGAGAGCATCCTACTCCTATATGGAAATGCAGCCAGTAGATAGCATCTGGTGAAATTCTCCTCGTAAAATTTTCATTTTAGTACATTTGTATATCTGTTATGGCCCAGTTGCACTGGGAAGTGGGAAATTCCCTCTTACAAGTTGCACATTTAAATTGAAACACCCCTTCAGTGGGAATTTCTTGTCAGGAAGTGGAAGAGTTCAGAATTCAAGATGGCAGCTACTTAACACAACTCAACAGTTAGTAAAACGCTCCTATTTTAACAGATCTCTGTATTATGCATTTTTCATTTAGTCAGTCGTACACATAATAGTTTACAGTGTCTATAAGAAGATGTGTTAAAAGGCTGTTGAGCTCAGTTATTGTTTGTTAGCAGTGCTCAGTAGCAATGAGATGAGGAACATGATGTTTCATGTTTAGTCAAAGTTAAACATGAAACATGAAAGTTTATTACAATTGACCCGTTGAGGGTATATATATATATA
>NW_013952438.1:1797773-1811567 GCF_001266775.1 Austrofundulus limnaeus
CACACACACACACACACACACACACACACACACACACACACACACACACACACACACACACACACACACACACACACACGCCACCACATTTCCAAACTCAGCAAAACTGGTTTTGAGAGGATAGCATAAGTGAGATGCTACATGAAAGAAAATCCTCATATGAGACATTTCCATTGCCTCTTACATGTTAAGTATGGTAAGAATTTTTTTTTTGTCATAGTACCTTTCACAGATAAATATGCTAGAATATTATAAAAGGAAATTAATTTATGAGGAGCAGCTTTTCAAATCTTTGGGTAAATGTGGAAACAAGCATAGGACAGATCTAATTGATGTGAGGCAACAGTTTAGTTTTAAACACCAGAATAACAGAACATTAAAACCAGTAGTGTGTTCTGACAGGTTGGTGTCTCCCATCATCCCTCAATGAGAGTTGGAGTTAAATAAGACAGGACACCCAGATGGGGAGGTTAGGAGCCTTGCTCAAGAGCCCAGATTGGGGCAAATCAGTGTGGGCGTTTCACTTTTTCCAACCAAATTCTGTTGATACAGTAAGGAGACTTTTTAATCACAGGCTTTTCTAATCTCTGCACCACCACTCTACTGTTATTAAGCTTTTATCCATGCAATAAAACCATAAGGTTATGAATATAACCACGGTTCCTTGAAGGAATGGGATTAGAGGTGCGAGGGCACGCCTGGCTGAAGCCACCTCTAATCACGTCTTTAGACCGGTGACGTGGTGACGTTGAACGTCGGGTGACAGGCTCCGCCTTCACCCTAWAAGTTYGGAGTCACCAGCGTCATTACTCAGTTAGATACTGCCCTTCACCGAGCCTTTTGTGATGCGGGGCCAACAAGGTGTTGTACTTCGTTCCATTTCTTCAAGGAACTGTGGTTATATTCATAACCTTACGTTCCCTTTCAGTCATTTCATTCAGTACAACACAATTGTATATGGGACTTGTCAAAGCACCCCGCAGAGCAGTATCAGACCTGAGTTAAGTAGTGTGCCTGAGTAAGTACTGTACTAATGCAGAGCTTTGAACCCGGCAGAAAGTACAGAATTAGCCACCGAAGGTGCTGTTACATCCAGGCTGTAAAATCATGCAAAAGTGTTTGGTGAGGCCCAGCTGGCCGCAGCACAAATGTCACTCACAGGTACCCCTTTAAAAATGGCCCAAGATGTCGCTACACCCCTGGTGGAGTGAGCTTTAACTCCAAGAGGGATTGGAAGGTTTTTGCTGCTGTATGCCAGCAAGATGGCCTCTACAATCCAGTGAGAGAGTCTTTGTCTAGAAAAAGCTTTACCTCTGTGTGGGTTAGCAACAGCCACAAACAGCTGATCACATGACCTTACATCCTGTGTGCGGCTGATGTAAGTGCGGAGAGCACGTACGGGGCACAGATGATGCAGCCTCTTTTGCTCCTCAGATGCAAAAGAGGGGGGTGGGGTGAAAGCTGGAAAGTTCTATAGACATAGAGCTGTAACTAGAAGCTATCACCTTAGGAAGATATGCAGAGTTAGGGTGCAAAACCACTTTAGAGTCATTAGTAGAAAACTGGATACAGGAGGGGTTCACTGACAGAGCGTGGAGGTCCCCAACCCATTTAGCTGTAGCTAAAGCCAGAAGCAAAGCAACTTTATATGAAAGAAACTTCAACTCTACAGACTCTAGGGGCTCAAATGGAGGGTCACAGAGAGCCTCAAGAACCACAGTGAGGTCCCAAGAGGGAATACTGGGTTTAATAGCAGGCCGTAGCTTATGAACCCCTTTCAGAAAATGCACGGCTAAAGGATGATCACCAGGTGTGACTCCATCAAAACCTACATGGCAGGCAGAAATGGCTGATAAGTAGACTTTAATTGTGGAGAATGAGAGCCCTTTATCCAGTAGCTCCTGAACAAATGTTAAAACATCTCCTATTGTGCACTGAAAAGGGTCCAGGTGCCCGTTCTTACACCATCGCTCAAAAGCTTGCCACTTATAGGAATATAATCCTCTAGTGGATGAAGCTCTTGCATTTTGGATAGTTGCTATTATTGCTGGAGAAAGGCCTTTGGCTAATAAGCTGGACCTTTCAGCAGGTAAGCATGCAGCTTCCATTGTTCTGGGTGTGAGTGAAAAATCTCCCCCTCTGCCTGAGAGAGGAGATCTCGTCGAATCGGAAGTTGCCAGGCTTGAGCTGCTAGCAAGCTGATTATCTTGGCGTACCAAGACTTCGCTGGCCAGCAGGGTGCCACTGGGATCAAAGACAGGCTCTGTCCGCACACCGACTCTAGTACAAGTGGTATCATTTCCACTGGGGGAAACGCATACAGAAGTACATCGGGCCAATGATGAGCTGGGGCGTCCACTCCCAGAGGAGCACACTGCTCTGTCATGGAAAAGAACAGAGGACAGTGTGTGTTTGCTCTGGAGGCAAACAGATCTACTGTCGCTTTGCCAAACAAAACCCAAATCTGGGCCACCACAGTGGGATGCAGCCTCCACTCCTTTGCTAGAGGTCCGCCCCTGGAGAGGAGGTCTGGACCTAGGTTCAGTCTCCCCGGAACATGAATGGCTCTGATAGACAGAAAATGAACACTGCTCCACTGTTAAAGAGTGTGAGACAGGTTCAGCAGGGGAAGGGACCGAGTCCCCACTTGTCTGTTTATATAAGAGACCACTGCTGTATTGTCCGTTCTGATTAGAAGATGATGGTTCTCCAGAACTGGACAAAAATGTTTCAGTGCTAACAGGACTGCTAACAATTCTAGGCAGTTTATGTTGAGCCTGGACTGTTGTGGAGTCCAGGTTCCCCTCACCGTAAAGAAGGCTCCATAGGAGGTATGCCCACCAGGCCTGCTTGGTCTGCTCCTTCCACATCCAAGTACTGACCCTGTCCGGGCACGAAGGCGCAGATGGACAGCGGTTTGCTCCAGGAAGACGTCAGCTCCGACACAAAGTCCGGAAACATAGGCAGACGGTGCTTCACATCAGCCGGTTCAGACGGGAGATAAAACCCTGCGAACCTCGACGGCTTTTGAGCAGGTGGGGGGTCAGGCCACTGTACCTCCAGTTTAGCAGCAGCTCGGCGGCACAGGGACAAGAAGGAAGAATCCTGGTCTACCCTCTCAGCAGAGGTGGTGGAGTGAGCTGGGCATGGCTCCTTGTCGTCTTCGGACAGACTGAGAACCTCCTGCTCCATCTGCAGAACATCGTCCTCTTGGTTTAGATCCAGTAGAAACTGGGTCTCGCCCCCCTCGATGTCGGGTGAGGCCGCCTTGTGCTCCATCTGGTCCGCCCAGCTAGCAGCGGGGGCTTCGACCGCCGAATCCTCGTCTTCGTCGGACTGAGCTGTCTGGCTGGATTCGGAGAGCAGCGGGTCTTGTCGRAAAACAGCAGTTTCCCCCAGCATTTTCTCCAGGAATTTCACTCTCCTCTCCAGTGTCGGACGCGAAAGTCCGGGACAGGCCCGGCAGGACTCGGGCTCCACAAGTGCCCGTCGAGCGTGAATGATTCCTAGGCAGGCCGGGCAGGCCTCATGCTGGTCGTTCTCATGAAGCTTAAAGCCACACCCCTGAGGACAGGGGCGAATAGAAGACTTCGGCTTCTTCGAAGGTGGTTTTGTGCTCATCATGAACCACAAAACAGATTTTCAGCAGAAAATAAAGGTTACTTAAGTAGCGTCGAGCGGCAGACACATGAACCAGCAGGTAACGCGGTTAGCACCAGTGAAGCTAGCCTAAGAACCCTAGAAGCTGAGCTAACTAGCAGCAGCTATGTGAGATCAGGTTTAGAGGTGACTATCGCGATGTGAAGGGTGATAGAACTGAGTAATGATGCTGGTGACTCGGAACTTATAGGKTGAAGGCGGAGCCTGTCACCCGACGTTCAACGTCACCACGTCACCAGTCTAAAGATGTGATTAGAGGTGGCTTCAGCCAGGCGCGCGAGGGCGCCCGTGTCCCATATACAACTGTGTGAAATGACTGAAAAGGAACACGGTATACAGTATGTATTATGTGTATTCTGCCAAATAACTCTTAAAGGGAGTCTTGTCACATTTGAAGAGATGCTATGTCAAATAGTTATCAATAATTAGGACCTCATCAGACATAACATCAGTCATGGAGTATGGAGAAAAGGGCAGAAATGTTCATCCAGGCTAGGCTAATGGCTAGCTAAACAAGCGTCAACTTTAGGTAGATTTTCATGCTTATAAAACAACTTAACACTTTCAAAATGACCAAAATATCACTTGAGTTTTTTATATTGATTAATACAGATGCATTCAAAGATTTTAACACACTTTCCTAATAACATTTAGTTTTTGTCTTTTTGAACAATTTGAACATACATTTTTTGGAACTTCCCTGGAGAAAGAATTCTTTAGGTGGATTTTAAACTTTAATTGAAGATCTCTGTTCTAAGCCAGCACTGCTCACACTGCATGCCTTTACATCTGCACGTTATCAGTGTGAGACTGCTAATGAGTGCTGTTCTGTGTGCCTATTACACCATCATTGCTGGCCTTCAGAACCACTGAGCAGGCAACTAGCTCTCTACTACTGTGGGAGTTGGGGGGGGGGGGTAAAAAGCATGTGGGTAATTAGGGTTAAAATGGAGCAATGGTGGGGTTAAAAGGAACATTATGAAAAAACATGACATTTGGGAGAACGAAGGAGAGAAGACTTTACAATTTGGTCCATTCTGTTTCCTCCTTTCTTTCACAGAGAGTTGCAGGCAAAAGAAAGAGGAGAGTGCCCCTCTGTTGGGATGAAGAAAAATAAATCTCATGTTGGGGATGAGGGGGTGGAAATAATTTACATCAGTAATAGAGAAGTAGAGAAGAAAAACAAAGAAAGTTAATTGTCCTGTGACCTTGCGTGGCTTTATTTGACTTGTATAGAATATGTGTAAAGATACACTCTCCTGAATCAACACTTAGACACCATTTGTCAGTGAAAATGGACAAAACTTTTGCAACACAGTTATAGAGCAAAAAAGACCATATTTTCTGAAGGTCAATGGGACAAATCTTATCAACTTCCAGGCCTCTTAAATCAGAGTTGAAATGACTAGTGGCTGTTTTCTTAACTGGAATATTGTTGAAATTTATTCCTCATGGTGCTATGACTATTGCTGCTCATTGTCTTTGCTCTCAGCTCACACTTTCTAAACTAAATTCTGAGCTCAGGATTTTTGGAAACTTCTCATGAACCACAAAGCACCCTGACACAGAAATATATTTTTCCCAGTTTTTCACTTCCTCTGTAGTTTTCAGGCACCACAGGGAAAAAAGTCTTTTCTTGGTGAATTTCAGCACTTGTTTTGCTAAATATTCAATGAGTACAGTTTTTATTTTCTTGGCATCTGAAGAGATACAGTATTTATACAACAGTATGATTTCAAAGATTTTTTTAGAAACTCTTTTTATGCTTGACTGAATCCTTCCAGTCTTGTTTGTGTAAAACATGAAGCAGGACTCATCAAATAAGTATTTTAGGCATCAAAAATCTTATCCACTTTGAGATCAATCAATCAATCAATCAATCAATCAATCAATCAATCAATCAATAAAATTTTATGTATATAGCACTTTATAACATGACCAACAATGAGTACTAGTGCTAGATGGCGAGTCAAACACATAGGTATCATCTTGATCCATTTTATAAAGCTGTATTCTGTAAACTATGAACTGTACATTCTTTACTGTGCTAAATGAAGAACATGATCAATAATTGGTAATCAGAATAAGTTTGCAGAAAACCAAATTGATTCTCTTCTAAAAAACTTTATTAAAAGATCTGAACACCATTTCAGTCAGCTCATGGTCTGCCAGCCAGGAGCTGTGAGTTTGAGGCCTTGGGTCTTATCAGAATCATAACTAGAAGCACTCGGAGAGAGCAAACCTCTGCCAAGACCAATTTCCCCCATCCTGTAATAGCGTTACAAAGGGGCACACCAACATTACAGTGCCACCTGCTGGACACTTTGAAACCCACGCTCTGTGAAAGCATCACAGCTTTGCCGATGTCAGAGTGTTAAAAGAAAAAAAATGCCAGTATCCGCATCATGATCTGGATCATCACCAAAATTTAATTTAAACCCATCTTTATTGAATTACTATGCACAAGAGCACTGGTTTCCTGAGGCCAAACTTAGTTTGCATATTGAAAAAAAAATCTCAAAATAATTTTAACACAAATTTTGACAAACTTATTCCTGATAATCTTTCCTTAATCTCCTGGAGTGAAACTACATTCTTGCCAAATGATCCAAAATAACTTCTGCTTTGTAACAGTTGTGCCCCGGGGCAAAAACACAGTCTCCTAATCTCAAGGTAACCTATTAAAAAATAGAAAACAAACTTGAAACTGAGACAAGGTGTAGGACACATGATTTTAAAGAGCAAACTCAATTAGTATTGGTGACTTCCTCCTCATGCGGCCCCGCTGTGGTGTGCATGCTAAACGTAAAGTTCTCCAAACCAAAAAGAAGCCTTCCATCGCGTTACCGCATGACACAACTTATTAAAACTCTCCGCAGCTTGTTTTGTCAAGTTAAGGCAAAGAAATTCATATTGAGTACAACATCCCTGCTAAAAAGACCGCGCTCCCCCATTCTGCGAGAAGCAAATGCAAACCAGAGAGACGCTGTGAGGCCCGCTGAAGAAGACGCTGAAACAGTCATTCATATTTCATAAGCACGGCCCCATGCACCTCCCAACCCTCCACCCCACCTCCTTCTACCTTTAACATTTGCTTATTAAATTCACTGCTGTCAAAGGATACCTCAAAACTTTCCAGCACGCACACATACACATTTTTATATTCCCACAACCCCAGAGTGCAAATGTGTGCTTCTAACAGAGAAACACTCACACACACTCTCTCTCTCTTCCTATTCCCTCTCCGAGACAAGCACCCTGACTTTAAACTCATTACTTTGGACAAGGTTTTAATGGAGGCGAGCGCCAGCCATACCAAGGTACAGAAATGAAAAGAGATGGAGAAGGAGAGGCAGAAAAGGAGGAGAGGCGCCAATAAAGGTGTAATCTGAATTCACACCACGCCCACAGCTCAGTGGACCACATGGCTTTGGAGAGATGGAATTTGGAAACAAACCTTTCTGACCATGACAAAACAGCAGAAATGTCCAACACAGAGTCCAACTTTATGTCTTCGTTGTTTCGGGGGATCTCTATGATCTGTGTAAGTCAGAGTTTTGCCTGACTGGGCTGGTGCCTCTGTAACGTGCACTACATGCGCCACCAGGGAGAGATTTAGCAACGCCGACGCCTGGGGTGTCATAACGACAATATTGCACCGGCAGAACGTTAAACGACAAAGAGCTCACAGGCAAAGAGGTGGAAGTGTGCGAGCTGCTGCGATCGTCGAGGAATCTATGCATTCCTGCCAGGTAATCACAAATCAGGTTGATCAATGGCAAAAAATCAATTGCTATTAACCCTTGCAAGTAGCAGTGAGGCACGCGATCGGTGTCCCGGTGCATGCCATGAATGCCGAAAAATGTTGAAGCTGCAAAGCAAAGCAGAAAGCTACCAGCTGTACGTGATTCACTGTGTTTAACCCTCCTCTCTGGTCTGCCTGGTCTAATAGCTCAATATAACCATGAACATATCAAAAATCTCTTTACTCACTAAAACAAACTCATACGTTTCTCCTTGTTACACTGCTTTCTGTGCACCTTTGTACAAGCAGTTAAATACTGTATATTTATCAGTGAAAAGTTTTTTCTCCCGTCTGTGTGCGTGTTTGTGTGTCCGTCTGTTAGTAAAATATCTCATGAATCACTGAACAGATTTTTTAAAAAAAATGCTCATCAACTTCTGCAGCCGATTCACTTTAATGTGTCTATCAAAACTGATGTTGATACAAAAATAACCATGACTCAGTCATCTTTGCAGATCTAGTAGCAGCATTGCACAAACGTGTGCAACATTACTTTTAAGGTTTTAACACAATTGAATATAACATTTTTCAGTGTAAGATGATCTTAGACAGTCTGTCATGAAAGGTGGTGGGCGATAGGAAAGCTGGGCCTTTAATTTGTTGTCCCAGTTAAGAGCTGAGGAGATGCTTTGACTTCCTGAAACAGGTGGCAAACAAAACGGGAAACGTTGGAAATGTGTCATAATTAGAACCAGAATTATTGTTGAGAAACTACAAGTTTGCCAAATGTTTTCCCCTTCCTGCCCTCACACTCCCATACACCAGCCGGGTGCACTCCCACACACGCGCGCACACGCACGCACACACACACACACATTCAGTCTGCTGTATCGTGCTCACAGTAGTGGGTGTGACACAGCCGCTCGCAGCAAATTCGCTCTGTATGCTTTCACAGGTTTTCCAACAGTATCATGGCACTGAAAATGTGTGTTTTAAAGTTAAAAATCTGTACCAATATTGTCCATAGAAGTAAGTAACTCTGGGCCATTTCCTGTAATCAGCTGTCATCTTCTGGAAAGCTGGAATTCACTCTGACAGCTGCTGCTAACAGGCGAGGTGATGGATGGGCAGTCTCAAACGCAAGTAATTTGTAAAAAGCTGACTTCCATTGCAACTAATGAGGAATGAAAACCTTTAATAGGGCTAATCTCTGGGTGTGTTGTCAGCTCTGAACCAGTAGAGGGCGCTGCCTGTGGAAGAAGCTGAGGCCAAGCAGCAGCCAAACTCTAAAATAGGTCAGAGCCATCTCCTTTTCTTCCTCACACCTGGCTCACTTCCTTGGAAAACAATACTCCTCTTTTCTTTTCCTTCTTGCTGCTACGCCGCGAACTTCACAAAGCTCTCTTGTCTCATCTCAGCTGCCCCCCCACCCTCTTCCTTTTGCTCCCCTGCTTCCGCTGCCTCCTTTCACTCCACGGCTCAGCACAACCCCTAAACTTCAGCCATCGACAAACTCTGACAAATCTTTCCACACAACGCAGCGCCACTTTAACCGTGCTACTCTGCTCACCTTGAGTCGGTGAAGGATGGGCGAGTCAGGATTGATGCGCACGTGTCTCTCCGCGTGGGCCACTTTCATCAAATGCAGATCAATATCACTGCAAGGTCACTTTAAAATTCAATTAATAAGAAAGTGAACGTCCCATGAGCTGTCACCACCCCTGGGGGGGGGCAAACTCAACGCAACCCAGTCCCCAGGGCACACAAATGATAAGACAGAGGAGATATGAATGAAAACATTTCTATATTGTTAAGCACACAGCTTTGTTTGGAAACTGGTTCGCCTTGGAAAGAATGTCTCAGCAACTCCATGTTTTATTAACGGTCGTGGAGAAAGCCAGCAAAAGCATATTGTCTCCTTCTCCACCATCTGTGTGTATTTTCCCTCTTGTGCGGTTGTGTGCAACGAAATGTGTGTTTTGCGCGAGCTCAACTCCGTCGGCCACACCTGCTGAGTTCAGGTAAGTGCCTGCAATTTGACTGGAAATTTCCGACGACGACAAGCAAAGTTTGTTGGAACTTGGAACAATCAAGTCACGGGCCACTTCTTTCATCCACACAAGGGCTGCGATAAAATATACATGCTGGGCCACGACTCAAGGCTTAATATTTAAACCAGCCTGGAGGTGAGGCCCACTCCAACACAGCCTGACAGACCGTGTGTAAGAAAATGCTGGCTGCCTCCCATGCAAACTCGCTTAGCGCACACATGCAGCAGCAGCAGCCGCCGACAAACACACAAATAAACACAAGCTGGTTTAGACGGAGACATAGATTTATCCATAAAATGCGTGTCCCATATGGAAAGAATGCTTTTGCATGAAAGGTCTGAGCCACGGGGGCTGCCTGGAGGTCCGGGGAGCTGGACCACTGGGATGTAACTGGCGCCTGTTTTGTAGTGAGTGGGACACAGAACGGAGAGAGAGAGAGAGAGAGAGAGAGAGAGAGAGAGAGAGAGAGAGAGAGAGAGAGAGAGAGAGAGAGAGAGAGAGAGAGAGAGAGAGAGAGAGAGAGAGTACAGTATGTGACCCACAGAGACCCAGGTGATTGGAGCGTTAATTACCGTCTGCTAATTACGAGCGAGACGCATCATTAAGCAGAGTGCACCGCTGGAGGGCTCGAGGACTCCCTGTCTCTCCCGTCCTCTGCTGCTCCTTCTTTTCTTCCTGACCCCGATCTTCTGTCCCAATTAGCGCTGCCCTGCTCCCCCCTCGCCTCCTCCTTCCCCACCTTCCCCCGAGTGTTCCCATCAAAACTGCTGCAGCCGCTGTCTAAACACTGGCGGGATGCAACATATAAGGCTGTGGAGCGCAGCACCTTCTCACGCACAAACCCCCCCTCTGCTAAAAGTACACAAAGCTAAAGAGGCCGTGTAGGCGCCTCCATCTTCTTGCACGATGACTAAAGTGGCGTCATAAGCTGTCATCTATGCCTCGTTGAAGCTCGCCCCCCCTTGATGTTTTGAATTCTTTCTCACATTTCAATTTGTAATATGAGCTGTCTGCTTTTTCTTCCCGCTTTCTACACTTAAAAGTCAGTTTTTTATTTCTTTTTCACACAGCACTTGAGTGAAAGCAAAGTGTGCATGGTCGTGCACTTTCAAAGAAGCAGGCTCACAGTGTTTGCAGATGAGATGCACCGAATGACAGGTTCGGCTGTTACGCAACTCTTCCCCCTGCCTCACTCGTGTCCTTTGCCTCTCATCTCACTTGAGGTGCAAGTTCCCTCTCAGATCTCCCGCGGTTTAAGGCACACAGGATCAGCTGCTGAAGGGTCGGTTCAAAACTTTCTACTGCTCAGACCATCTGGTACCCATGAGCACTTGGTCTGTAGGCCAAGGCTCTAACACTAGGGTGGGAGCAAAGAAATGCAGGTGGAGAGCAAACGATGTGAGTAGAAGAGCTAAAATGAAAACAGGGAAGAGAGAAAAATAATTAAAAACCTTGATACCTTGATAGAATGCACTTCACCTGCCGCCTTTCATACCACAGTTTTAGACAAATATCATCTTATGAAAATAAACAATATAAAACAATTTGGTCAAACCTTGTAAACAGCACCTACAACATAAGGCTCTGTGAACTCTTATGAATTGTGAATGGCCACAGAGTATGTATTGTGAATGACTCTCAGCTCCAACCACACCAAACTTTAACTCAATATCTGTAAAACTGTCCGAGTTTTAGTCATTTTTGTGATGGGAAATGTTGCTGTGGTGACTATCTATAAAATATTGGGGTGACTCTAGAAGTTTGTAAGTTGGAGATTTACACTCTTAACATTTTTACTAAAATGTGTCCAGTGGCTCTTGAGATATTTTGCTACCAGACAGATAAAGTTGATGACAAGAATTAAAGGCCAACATTTTTTTACAACACAGGGCTGGCCCTAGCATATTTGGCGCCCTAGGCAAGATTTCAGGTGGCACCCCTTGTGCAGTTTTCTAAATTTCACTGTCAGTATATACATACTAAATTAAATAATTTTTAATATCATTTTTTATCTTTAGAAACCAGGTTGTCCAAATAAAATAGTGAAGATGTAAATATTATATATAGTATAAAATAGCTAATTTGAAACAGAAAAAGAATTTCTGAAGTCTACCTGCCAACATCGGACAGGAATGAGGAACAACTGTTCATGTTAACGCGTAGCTATGGAGGGAAGCAGCTCTATGTGGGGTTCAGGGGTATACTCTCACAGATATTTTAAAAATGTTATACACAAAATTGTGCATTTTCCAGTCATTTGAAGGGCATCTTACTAAAAAAAAAACAATCAGTATTTTACGAAGGTATAACAATGAATACCAGACTGACCTGAACTTTATCTGAGGTCATAACGGAAACTTCTATCATCTTTATTTATTTATTTATTTATTTATTTATTTATTTATTTATTTATTTATTTATTTTTACACACCGAGCACCAGTTTTGACTGCATTATAAACAAAAACATCATCATTTAAAAAACATTAATTAGGCTAAAACCAAACACCGCAATGTAAAAGATCTGGTGAACTCAAACTAAACTCCAATTAAAAGCCAACGTAAAAACATTCGTTTTCAAGTGGGAGTTCAATGACTGCAGTGCGAATATCAAGGGACAAGTTGTTTCAGAGTTTGGAGGTCTTCTGGGTTTTAAAGGAGAAACGAAATCAAATCTCCAAAAATTGATATTGTATGAATGTCATTTAGTAAAACATTTACATAAAGCATCCTAGGTATCCGTTTTTAAAACCTATCACTTGAATAACTAGTTTTTCACGTTTTTATCTCTAAATGCCGAAGTGTAGTGATTTTGGGGAGGAGTTACTGTCCTAGGTGATGATGCATATTGTGCCACTGCTGCCTCACAAACAAGAGTGAAGAACTTACAACCTGGTTATTACAGTGCAGTAAACAGGAAATGTAGGGAGATTTTTTTTGACTACCGTTGCATAGATGGCTGTATTTTCTAACAGCCTCAGCCAGCTGCTCATCAGTCGAGCAATTGAAGGGAAATGAGAGATTTTAGTTCACTCACTTTTTTGCATAAACGAGGAAGAACCAGGAAGTTCAGTTGATTACTCTTGCGAGAATAGTTTCAGCCAGGAGCTTGTGGACAGATCAGTTCTCGGAGGCAATGCAAGAACAAAATGAAGTCATTTTTGTCAAAACACAACGTCAATGAGAACAAATATCTCAATGTTTGGAGAGAATGAATTTGTTACAGAAAAATTTGTGCAGCAGTGTTCTTATTAATAACTGACCAACAATTAATACATGTACATCAAATAATTACTTACTAAAATTTTTTATTAAAGTTCCCACAGTTGTTAAATAAAAGTGGAAGAGTTATGTCAATTTTATTCATCTTGATGGACTCTTAAAGGCAAATAGTTGTAATTTAAATTCAAGAATTACTTTCTGAGAGTTTCAGTAAAATACATCTCTAATAATTTTAACACCATAAAAAGCACACCAACAGCAAAAACATTATTGCCTTTTGTCTGATGATGAAGAAGCAACATGATGAAGATGAAAACAGAAAAGGGAAGGAATGTCTCTTTAAAGAGGATGAGGGCAGACTTTGTTGTCACATGAAGAAGATGGTCTTTGACTAAGTGCTGATGTGTGGCTTCACAGCAAGTTTACTGGTGTGAATATTTGTGAGAGTAATTCTGTGTAACTTAACATTTACTTTTCCATTATTTAGTGTTAATCCTCATATCTGTGAACAGGGGAGACAAAAAAGCATGGAGTGTTGGCGTATGTCTATAAAACATTTAAACAACCTCAACATCACTCAACACAGATGCACAAAAAAAATTGGATAATTCAACAAAACATGGTTAATTTTGAAGCAAATGAAGTCGGTTGTATGTTCAAATTTTTGTTGCAAGCAAAAAAAGTTTGTTAGCCTGATTTTTATGAAGGATGCAACATGCATCCAAGTAACTGGTCCACCATCAGGATAAAACTATTAGTATGCACACAAACAAGGTGTTTTGTAAAGCTGAACAAGAGAGTTTCTGTTAAAACGTATCATGCAAACAATAAGAACAAAAGACAACAGTTTTGGTTTTGTTTGCTTTTCAACATAGGACCCATAGTTCATCTATAAAACATGCTTTTGTTGTTGCAGTTCAATCAGGACATGTTGTCATCATTGATTAAACACCGAATCCTGAGCCACACCACTGCAATATAAAAAGAAAACATGCAGACATTTCTCCAGGAATTGAATCTAAGGAGAAAGTGGGTCATGCAGCAAGACAACGACTTGGTTTTGTTTTTCTGATAAAAACAGAAGAAAGGTGCATTTGTGCATATATATATATATATAT
>NW_013952438.1:1811601-1816558 GCF_001266775.1 Austrofundulus limnaeus
GTCGTAAGTCTTCAGAGTTTGTTGTATGTGTCTATGAGCAGCTTGCATTCGGCTCCAGGCTGTCTTGGTGCAGAGCCAAGGGGTGAAGAAAGCAACGGACTGCGATAAGAAAGTCTATGCAGTTTCTCTGCTGACGACAACACACACACACACACATGCCATGCCACAAGGGGTCAAGAACGTTCACATTAACAATAGCAATGTTCAATATCACCAATTTCCTTGCTGAGCACTCTCTGATACTGAGTATAACTCATGCTGGTATCAACGATACTGATCCAATACTGATACTTTGTGCAAATACCTAATGTGAGGACACACTCATAAAAGATTATGTCAAAATTGTGTTTCAATCACTAAAAAAGTGAAGTAAAATAATAAAACACTTTAAATAAACGACAGTTTTATAATCAAGAACCAGAGGTATATAAAGTACTTAAAAGAAATAAAGTAAATATACCTTAATAGAAAATGACTTTGGTAAAAAATAAATCAACTAATAAGAAAAATACTTAAGTAAAAGTAAAAAAAATACTGTTCTCAATAATTGAGAAGTAAAAGTAAGACAGACATTACAAAGAATAGTAAAAATGCCTCCATTGTTGTTTATTTTTGTGTCTGGAGCACAATTTTTGTTTTTCAAAACTCCATATTTTGAGTCCAAACATAATAATAATACACCAATCAAAACCACACAAGACAAGGTTTTATAAAACCTTCACTTTGGAAAGCTTTTAAGAAAACCATCTTAGCATTTTTCACAAAATATAATATAATTTTTTTTCACAAAATATCTGTTATAAGTGAACGGGAAGTGCAAACACACCAAATAATCTACATTCTGGTATATTTTATTGTAGATTAGGCCTAAACTAATAGTTAAAGTCTTGACAGTTTAATTTATACCAAAAATCAAGTTGTTTTCTCTCATTTAGAGCAGGTATGAGTCACATTAATAAAATAGTTTAATCAGAAGCAACAGTATGTATAATTCTTGTATATAGCGTCTAAAATGAATTTTTTTTCTCTCTCTGTTTAGCCCACACACTGCTTGTAGATTTCAAAGCCAAAAATATTTGAAGTATTTAGCTGAAACATGAAGGCCAAATCCAACAAACCACAACCGCTCATTTAAATCTGGATAAGAAGAAGACAAAAAAAAAAAAAAAAAAAAAAAAAAAAAAAAAAAAAAAAAAACAGAGCTTTTGTAAAATAGTGACTCACTTTCTCTTTTTTTTCTCTCTTGGCAAAATGTAGCTGTTTTTTTTGTTTTGAAAAAAAAAGATGCCAAATAACTGAATCTTTAAAATTTAGTTACAAGATGAAGAAAATCACACCTAATGTGAAAAATAATGTCGACAATTCAGTAACCATTTTGTTTGGGTTGCCTTATTTTTTTTTTTACAAAAGTAAAATAAAGAGATGCTTGAAGAAAGCAATGATTTTATAAAATATAATAAAATAAAAAAATACTTCCCTCTGAGGAGGATTAGCATGGAAGTGAAATGACATAAACATTGTAAAACTAGTTGTTTAAAATACAAAAGACCTTTCTCCCTGCTAAACCCGCCTTTAGCTGCAACTTTTTCTAGGTTTTGCAATTGAGAGCAATTTGCAATATCATTATATGTGAGCAACAAGTGCATACTCACTGTGTGTGTACAGACCACAGCAAGGAAGGAAGTAGAAGTGGCAGGAGTGCTTGACCAGCTTGTCTTTTACAGCTTGCATATTAAAACACATTTTGCATACCTGTTACATGTTTGAGGTACAGAAACATGTTGACAGATGCCATGCTTTGCGAATTGTTGTGCAATAAGCACGACGACACATAAATTAGACGAGCCGATCAAAAGGAATCGGTGCCACACAAGACAGGCAACGTGCTGATTTGATCACTTCGCAGAGGCTCCAGTGAGCTCAGGTCAGTCAAGGATGGCTCGATATGAGGCTTAATATTGCAACAGAGAACATGAATAAAACAAATCTGATACTAACAGTACCACACTGCCCAGCCAGTAAATATAGCAGCGAGATATCAGAGCAGTCTTCAGGCCTGAGCAACCAGACACTCTCACAGTTAAGGCACACATCAGTCTCTGGAAGTCGGATGCATGTGACATAAACATACTAGCTTAATGCAAATGTATGACTTAAACAAAGCTGTCAATCAACGGGAGTCCTTGACCCCCCTTGGGCTGATGGGGGTTCTCTTGGGGAAGCACTATAGTGACTGCCCTGGGTTTTCTGGACAGTTGGCTGTCAGAACTGCGCTCATCAAGAATGCAGCATCATTACAGCCAAAGAACAGCTGGAATATCAGGAGAGTGACATTGACAGATTAATGTGCTCTCAGATACATTTATAAGCAGCCACAACTATGTGCGGACAACTGTCAAAATAGTCAAACGACAGCCTGAAAGGACATGAAGGCTTAAGTTCTTTCAAAGCTTAATCAGTGATTTTTTTCAAGTTATACTATACACTTTGTGTGTGTGTGTGTGTGTGTGTGTGTGGGCGGATTGGTGAGAGTGAACCACCAGACCTGATATTTAAATGTTGACAGCATGCCCAGCACTCACGTCCTCTGTCATTGTGCCTTCGTTTCATTTCATTTCACTCCTCCACTGCAGAAAACCAATGTGCACCATGCCGACTCACGCCTAATGTCTCCCCAGTATAATATTTTGTCTAATTGGTAAAAAAAACCCCTCTTTTACATATTAATTGTTTCAAGCTCAAAGCCACTAAATAACTCATGAGCAATTTCAGGTTTAAATAATTAATACAGAGCTGCTTTTTTTAAAAAAGTGGATGCTAAAAGAGGATCAATACAACCTTAATCTGACTTCTTGTCCTCTTGCCTGACTCACTTCCTTTCAACAGGCAACTTCCCTCGTCACAGATGCCCTTGTTGGTGTGTGTATGTGTGTGTGCGCGCGAGTAAAGTGTCAGCATTTTATCCTGAATCATTCAGCCGATGGCCTGTCACCTCACCTTAAGGACACAGCGAGGAGAGTCGAGGCTCACCTTTGCCTTTGCTGACATTTTAATTTGTCACTGTTGGCCATCCTGTTTCCGTCAATAGTCCGTCAATGAATCAGAACATTCGCCCGAGGGACACAAGAGGATTTCTCAATTCAATATCATTGATACACACCTCTGATTAGCGCTGCATTGCTGCAACTTACAAAAGGTTGCGCTGCCCTGTGGCAGTGTTCGGAGAGAGGAGGAAGAGTGGTGTAGGATGACAACAGATTACGGCTAAAGAGATAAAAGAAAGGTCAAATCTGTGAACATAAATCTCTTTTTAGAGTGCTTAAAGTCTACGGAGCCTGCGAGGGGACATTGGGGGATTTTTTTCTTTTGCGTTAAACGTTTTGAGTTACCTTGCAAAAGTTGTTTGTTACTGTTGTGCCTGCTGGTTTTATCAAGAAGTTCACATGTGCACCATTATGCAGGAGTTATGCTAATTCATCTTTAACATAACATATCACAATCATGCATTGAATTGTATATAATATATGTAGATGTGTAACTCTATGCAGCCGTGCAACACAGATCACTATGTGACAGGTCAGGTATTCCAAAATAAAAGTCTCATTCGGTACTGTTAATACAAAACATTAGAACTACATCGAGAATACAAAGCTTTAGCATGGCAATGCAAGAATTATTGCAAGGTAACACAAAAGAAAAAAAAAAAAGAAAAAACCCAATGTCCCCTCATAGACCAAGAAAAGGCTCCATGAGATATTTAGGAAGTCAGAAAAAATTATTACAGTTTTCCATGGTAAAATGAGTTTCAGCAGTTCATCCTCATTTCAATATGTCCCCTGACTAATTCAACAAAACCTGTAAAACAGAAAAAAACCTAAAAAAATACAAAACAATTTCCTAACTCCAAAGCAGTTAGTGATTAAGATAGCAGATTTACCTTATAGAGCCATGTTGTCACTGTGAAGCACAGAAATGGTTTTATTTAAGCATTATGCTGAATACATAAGCCAAGTTACAAAATTTTATATTATACATCTGTTGATTAATTTAAACATAAAGTACTTTACAGCAAAGGGTTTTGAAAAAATTACATTTATTTTAATTGAAACATTTACGTTTCTTCAAACAGTGGCTTCCTGTGTGATAATCATTGAAATATGGTTCCATGGATCGGTGCCTGTACATGTAACTAAGACAGTGAGAGCATCTTGTTTATAAAACTCTTCGGTTTTGCTATCATGTGTTTTTGAAGCAGATATGGCACTCTCATTTTACATTTAACTAAGAACCAGAGGGCATTATGCCCATCCATTAAGTTGCAACGTACACTGTAAATATATGCTAAACAGAAAGCTTTGGTTTATGAATTATAAATTAGACATTTTGAGTCTTTTATTGGGTTTGAACGTTCCTTCTTGGTCTTTAGCTATAAGTGACCACAGTTAAAGTGTTACTATTGGAAGCTGAATAAAAATAGTTTCTTTAAGAAGTTGAATTCATGAAAACAAAAAAAAATTATATATTTACTTTATATATTTTATTGTACAAAGCTCCTCCCTGAAGCCCAGTCTGCAGCCAAGCTCCAGCTCCACATAGCACCCCTCCCCAAAGCATTGTTTGAAAATGTGCTGAAGTGGGAGCATCAGAAATGGTAGAAGATTCTTAAAGTGTATCTTACCCCCCTGTGAAAAGATAACTCCGCCCCAAGGCAAAATTTGAAAACTGTATCAAAGTGGGTAGGGGAGGGGGAGTTAGAGAGCGGAGGTGTGGCCAGGACGAGAGAACGTGACAGCCTCGGCTGAGCTGTCTGCCTCATAGGACAGAGGAGTGGAGCGCACCGCTACAGCCTGACAAAAAAATAACAAAATAAAAGCATACAGTTGCAGCTGCTCACAAGATCACTAGTTTAAATCAGGAATAAAAGTGTTGGGTCTTGTTTGACTGAAGTTTGGTCCGT
>NW_013952438.1:1816910-1819485 GCF_001266775.1 Austrofundulus limnaeus
ACATGTCACCGTGGAGAGCCGTTAACCAATATGCAAATTAGCCTGCAGTATCACTGCTCCACCCATATGAGCAGCAAAAAAACGTTTTTATTACAGATTTGAACAAATACGCACAAAAACATCAAAATTAGCACAGAAACAGTACTATATAACATTTTAGACACATTCTAGACAGTTTATCAGCTAAAAAAAAGTTAATTTTGGGGTAAGTTACTCTTTAAAGTGACAGAGGCCAATTTCTAGGCATTTAGATAGACGATGATGCAAAGTCAATTTATCTTTGATATGCATTTGCATATAATTGTAGGCCTAGGAATTGCTGGGTGGTTCCAAGCTGATATGACAATTTGCTGACTCATCAGTATTGCCATTTGTCAAGTTTTCCCCTATAAGCCTAGCAAAAAATGTAAACATACTTTTATTAAAGTTTTATGCACTTATAACTTTGCATTTTGCACTTTTAGTTGGATTTTTTTCTGGAACTACTAATCAGAAGCAAATATTAGACAATTTAAACTTAGATATAAGCTAAAAAACTTGACCAAAGGAGGTCTTAGGTAATTGCTGACAAGAACATAAAAGTATTTTTGTTCGCTCTGTGTGGCAGACAGTGTAAGCATTATAAATTTCTCTGTCACAGCAATACGAACGAGTGCATATTTATACAACTTTTCCCTGGCCAGGACAGTCATTAAGCCCTCACAGCGGCGTCTGTCAGCACGGTCGAGACACCTCTCCTAGATGTCAATACAGGTTTGGCACACCTAGGCTCACAGTGCCCTTCGAGACCCCGCCACTGTCCTGCACATGTCAGCAGAAACAGAAGCCACTGTGTCAGACTGCTGTTCCCGCTCTCTTTCTCTCCCTCCCTCAAAAGACCTCTATCCATCCCTGGCTTGGTCCAGTCCCAGGGGCACCAGGTCAGTCCTAATTGTATGCTAATCAGGGCGTAGCGCACATCTTTCTAAATGCTGACAATCGATGGGTGACATCAAGGTATTGTAGCCAATGCAAAAGAGAGCTTTCGGGGTAAACACCGAGGACAGGGTGTAGATCCAAACAGATTGTCAGTCATTCTGCTTTGCTTCATTCTGTTCCCCAAGTTTGGATTTTACCATAAACATTTTAGTGCCACTTTAATGAATGGACTCTGATAATTGTTGCATGATATGGCAGGTGTGTGTGTTTGTGTGTGTGTGAGCAGTGCTGATGGTTCAAGATTTCGACCCACTGTTGTAGTGTTTATCCATTTGTCTGTCCATTTGTCTCGGTTCTCTCACATCCCCCCTCTTTCTGTTCAGACACAGTATGATGTAGCTCTGATAAATCTGTTCTGACTTCCAGTTATACCAAAACTGGCAGTTCCAAATGAATGAAGCATGGATAAGCAAAGATGACACATAATATGATGAATAAATCCCCCAATATGGGACGTGCATCTGTAATAAGTCATTCTGCTTGGGCGTTATGTGTGTGTGTGCGTGCATGTAATTGTCTCTGCATGTTTTATTGCTTACATGAGATCATGAGAGCGTGAATGTATTTTTCCATGTGTCAGAGATCACCAAATGCAGTGTAACTTCTCATTTTATATGACATGACTTCAGACATTTTGCCAATCAGTATGTATTTAGTAACTTTTTAGGATAACTAATAGAACAAGAGGCTGAACATAGTGGTCTTGATTTTTTTTTTTTTTTTTTTTTAGTTTTAGTTTTGGCAAAGCTGCCAGTCACACCATTTCTATGCACTGACACACTTTGTGCACATTTAAATGAGGCTTGTGTTTTAAAGAAAAATAATCAGTACTGTTTGCAACACAAAGTGTAAATGTCATGATTGCATGGAGGTTTTAGACCCAGGAATGCAGACCAACGTTAAGAACTCAAAAATAAAACTAAACTTTATTGTAAACAAAAACAAAATCTGCTGTGGCAGCAAAAAACTTGCATAACCAGCATCAAGGCAGGGAGGAACAAGGAAAGCAGACTGGCATGAGAATACATAATGCTCCGCTGATTTCTGAACTGAACACAGAGGGCTGCAGCTGACGAGGAGATGAGAAACAGCTGATCGAAATGAAACAGGGTGCAGTTGGGAGTGGGTTAGGGTTAACAGAATCGAGGAACATAGAATAATGCCCCTTTTCAGCCTGGGGTTGAGGGTTTGGGATTTGGCATCATCTACTTTTGCCCACTGACTTGGGGGTGGGGTTACTTGAATCGTTTGCAGCGAATGTAAAGTTTTTTCACGAGTTCAACTAAACAAGCTAAGCGAGCAGCAATAACAAGCTAAAATTAGCTACATTTATATCCACTGTTGTTTTGCTTTCTCGTTTTCAGTGTTGTACTGCTGGATAGTTAGGTACAATCTTTGGTGCTTTTGTTTTGAGTTAGTGGTCCATTGTTGTCCATAAAATTGAATATATTTTTTGCCCTTTTTTAATATTATGATCCCACCCACATTGAGGCAGGTCTCTGCTCAAAGCAAAAGCAGCCTGGGTCAGGTTAGAGTAAGACCAGGCTGACTGTGAAGTCTATGACAATAAAGATGACATTTCTCTTCAGATTAATAA
>NW_013952438.1:1820412-1823030 GCF_001266775.1 Austrofundulus limnaeus
TAACATGAAATTTTTTTCTTATATCAGTGGTAAACTTTAAATTTATGGTTAAATGCAACAAAATTCATTTAATAAAAATAAGTGAAATAAAAATTAATTTAAAAATTCCTGTCCCTGAGCTGTTGGCTTGAAGGAACTGAGCAATTTAGTTGGATAGCACAGTATTAATGTCTGAAAATAAGCTGCTTTAAAGTCACCATCAAACATAAACTAAATCTGCCATAACGCAGCTACTCGCTAGAAACTCAGTGAGTAAAACTTTATTTGTTTTACTTTTAGTATTTCTGTATTTATTATAGATTTAGTCAGTCACATACTTAGTTCTTATCAGTGTTTACAAGAGGATGTGTTAAAACTATGTTTAATCAAAGTTAAACATGGAACATCAAAGTTCATTACAAGTGGCCCTTCGAGGGCCACCATAATGCTCATGTGGCCCTCGGTGACAATGAGTTTGACACCCCTGCCATAAAAAAATCGGGAAAAACTCACTATTATTTATGTCATCATTTAAATTGAACTAAAATATTTTTGGGCAAATATTTCTCAAACCTTCAATTATGTTTCACCCATTTTATTCTTTTTCTTATGTGATTATTCTCTTCCATCTTCAACTGCTATTATTTTTTAAAGTCCACTCACCCTTCATTTTACCTTATTGTTTTTGCCCCCAAGAAATCCCAGTAAGTCCTCAGGTTTTTTCCCTCCTCCATCTCCAATAGTCTATTTCTTTCCCCTCAACCCATCCCCAAGGCCTTGTGATATCATCGTGTAATCCTGCCATATGTAATCTCCAGATTAATCCTTTCAATCTCCCACGATTAAACCCCAAAAAAGATGTCTGAACAAGAGCTGGAGAGGAATTACGCAACAGGCTTGGTGCTGGCTTTGGGAGGAGACTGTTTGGGTGGGGATGAGGGGAAATAGTACAAAAAGGTAACAACACAGAATGGGATATCATGTGTGGGATTAAATCCAAGGTCTACAGTATCTCTAACCTGCGTGGAAAAGAAACCCTTCTTTCTGCTCACCTCTCCAGGATTGAAGACATGTGGCTGTGCTTTGTGAGGTGAAGGTAATAGAGCAGAGCAGGGAGCAGAACATCTCTCCATCCCAGAGGAAGAGTAAGGTGTTGTGAGGTTAGCGCTGCAGAGATCTTCACCATCAGCTCAAGTCTTTCATCTAACCCTCCCTCCTCTTGTCTTAAGGAGACAACACAACAATCAGATCTTTTTGACATTTTTCTCCTGTCTTTATGACTCATTGTTTGAAAGACTTCTGTGTTGTTAAAAAAAAACTTAAACGCACAGACAATCCATTTCAAACTCAAATATGGCTTTTGAAAAACAAACTTTTTGCTTGCAGTACTGTTGATAATACAGGTTCAAGCGAGGTCAAAAATGTCCAAAATGAAGTCCTCGACAACACCCACAAACTGTGAAACAAAAGGCGCTGATTGGCTGCGATGACACGAACGCGCTGCAGTTGTAGGGGTGGAGAGGGGCCAGACCACATGTCCTCTGGCACTGCCGGTCATAGCTGGACCCTGAAGGGATGCCGGGAGTCATGTGACGTGCTCCAGTTAGGAACGCCTGGATTCCTTGCTGACAGGGGTGCAGCAGAGCCGACCTGACAATGCCACTGCAGATCGATTCCACAAGGACACAGCAGCTGCTTTAAGAGTGAGGTAAAAATGACTCACGAGTGACTTCCCACTACGCTGCTGGGAAGAGGGGTGGTGGTGGTGATGGTGGGGTGTGTGACCTTGTTTTGTCTCTGGATACCAGCAGCTGCTTTTATCTTTCTAAAATTTCTGCCTCTGACTCTGTACAGTGGAGGTGAATTGTATTCACTGTAAGCACAACACCATCACACAAAGAAGTGGCAGGTAGAGAGATATATTGGTCTTTGCATTCTATCTAGACCAAAATATTCAGAAACAGTTATATGTTTATCCCACCTCATGGGTAACAAACAATTAGCAATTTTTCTTTAAAACAATGAACATCAGTTCTGTTTATTTTTAGTTAATCCCAACAAATTCAATCTTTTTCTGCTGCTTGGACTGAACATAGTAGAGTATTAAGTTATATTGAAAATTCTATAAAAAGAAAACCTGTTACCAAATATCCTCAGACGGGTTTCATTGCTCTAAATTTAGAAAATGTTACAGTAATTTGCATGTTTCTTTTCGTGCCTATGAAGCAGAGTGAAATCAGGACTTTTTATTTTTCACTTGAAAGTTTAATTTTGAGAAGTTAACCAGTCGTTTGTTTTTATAAAAACTCTGGTAAGAAGAAGAGTGTCCTTTTTATTGACAGAAATGTGCTTTCCTTTGGAACAAAATCTGGAGTAATGTTTTTCAGCTCTGACCTACAAATTATGAAAAAAGCCCAAGTTATAAATGCTTTTCATTCATTCATTCATTCATTCATTCATTCATTCATTCATTCATTCATTCATTCATTCATTCATTCATTCATTCATTCATTCACTCATGGATATGTCATCAGTCAATTACAGAGCAAAGTAAACACAGAGAAACGTGAGACTAACAGCCTTGTGTGTGCGTGTGTGCATGTGTGTGTGTGTGTGTGTGTGTGTGTGTGTGTGTGTGT
>NW_013952438.1:1826280-1835286 GCF_001266775.1 Austrofundulus limnaeus
AGATAGAAGCATTTGAAATGAGAACACGAGTTTTAAGAGTGAAAGAGAGTGGAGGAAAGTCAGAGAAAATATAGAAGGAAAAAAAAACAGCTGGCTGAGAGGAATGCGGCAACGAAGGAGAAAACCGCCCCTCATGTGAAGATGAACCTGCATAATTCATGTTCTGCTGCTTTTAGAAACAGCAGCTTCATCAGGACAGGACCGCTTGACTGTAGCAATGCAGTATGTATGTGTGTTTGTGTGTGTGTGTGCGTGTGTGTGTGTGTGTGTGTGTGTGTGTGTGTGTGTGTGTGTGTGTGTGTGTTCATATGAGGAGAAGTGATGTGGTGAATTCTGCATGTTATGGCGCTCTTGTTTGTCGGTGTCCTTCCTCTGTTCCTGGTACGTTTCACGGCGCTCATGTCTGAACCGCGCAGATGTTCCTGTGCACACGTGTGCTTTTTCACAGGAAGCGGATCAGTCCGCCTTCACCTTGCCCTGCTCTTCACCCCCACTCTCTCTGACTGCACTCTACAAGGCCATTAGAGCTCTCTGAGGCCCGCGGAGGCTGCTCATCTCTGGGTCTGCTTTCATGTGTCAGTGAGTGGGCCTTAATGTGTGTGAGAGTGTGTGTACAGCTGTGCATGTCAACCCCATGAACAGAGAAAAGAAAAAATATATGTACACACATGCTCATTTAAACCTGTGTTATTTCATGCCTTTTTCATGGGAACTGTGGTACGGTATCATAAAAAAAAGTTTGTACATCCTTGGCCAAACTTTCTGTTCTAACAGAAATTAACTGATTTCTCAAAGGTAGAGACAGAACTTTATTTAAGCACTTTGTAGAGCAACTTTGGTGATTACAGGAAAGCTCAAGTTTATCTCATTGTTGTCAAAGGTTCTGTAGCCTATACTTTCAGGTTCCCTTCAACACAACAGCATAAAAAAGAGAAACAGATCTCTCAACCTAGAATAAAATGACAGCTTTCAGGCTGCATTGTTATCAGATTTCCATAATTTTGCTTATTCATTGAAAATGAGTCATCAGTTTCGGCTAGCACGTTCTTTCTTTCTAAGCTCAGATTTCTTAATGGGATAGTTAAATTTTGTAAAATTAGCTTGTCGAATGATGATGGAAACTATCTTACCTGCAGCAGTCAGAACAAGTTGAGAGAATGAGAGGAACTCTCATGGAGAAAGTCAAGTTAATTTTTAATACAATTTGAGCAAATGACTTTCATTTTAAATTAATAAAACATTATAATTATAGGGTAATTTGAGAGATTCTGTTGTAATCTTCTACACTGAATGAATTTTGGATCAAATGATTATTACAAAGAGTAATCATGGGTATGTTCCTCTGAAGAAATACTGAGTTGAAATAAGGTCCTCTGCAACACTTCATGTGAAACAGTCTAATTTGCAAATTAGATGGTGACTATACACACTCTGACCAACTGATTATTAGCAATATTTACAATGTGGCTTGTCTATAAGATGGGGGCATTGTGAAGATGTGCTGAAGTGGGAGTGTCAGAAACGATAGGAGGTTCTTAAAGAGACAGAGGTCACTTTCAAGGCATTTAGATAAAATTTATTTATTAATTTTTGATATATACAGCTTTTTCATAACAACTGAAGGTAACATAGTTACTTGATTGTGATACAGAATAGAACTATGTACCTGGAATATAGACACCCCACTCCCCCAAACTCTATGATAGTTTGAGGGTTTGAATTTGTTTTTGATGGCTGCCTAAGAGGTATTCAAATCTGAAACAGGGTTCAGTCTGACTCAGTGTGAGCTTGACTACTTCATAAAAAGTTCTGTCAGATTTTCCCAGAAATCTTTCTAAGAGCCAGCCTCTGCAACTACTTTGTTAGACTTAGGACCACATTCAGAGCCTGATCATTCAGAGCATTCAGTCATGACGTTGTGAGTAAAAACAATTCGCAAATGACATCAAAAATGTTTTTCATCAATCAGGTCCTATCAAATAGTTCATCCCATATGCATCTACTTACACACACAAGAGTTTTGTACAGCTAGACTAAAACAACATATTGATGGTCTGCAGATCAGTTTTAGGACTTAAAACCTTGAGGTGTTTTTATCAGATGAGTCGAGCTGACACTGAACTTTGTAAAATCATAAGTAATTTGTCATGCTGAATCTGTTAGGCTAAACAACTGCAAATATCTCAGCAAATAAAGATTTAGTATTGATGTCAACTTAAGAAATTCTTCATCGTCACCACAAAACGTCTGCATTAGTAAAAACTCAAAGTGAATCAGATGCACTTTGGAAACAAGTACTGTGGAGCAATGGAGTAAAAATAAGATCCTCCTGCCTGTGGCACCCAGAGAATGAATGCAATTAAAAATCAAAGAAATTTGCAGACAAACATCACACAGTGTTTAAAAAGTCAAAGATTAAAATAGCACGACTTTGGCAACAGGATAATAAACCAAAACCAATGGTTCTACTATGGCCAACTTAAACTTTAACAAAGCTTGAAATTCACTAATTTAGTTTTACATTCCTGATGACAAAAACATTCCTAAATATGTATTTTTTCCTTTGAGACCTGGTAATAAACAGGTATTTGTATGAATCCATACTGCAAACCCCTAGGTGTGTGTGTATGAATCTCAGGCAGGAGTCTGTGCATACAGTGTGTACAGCTGCAAACAAGTCCCAGTAGGGTTGCAAAGGGGGCTCAGCTCTGCAGGCAGTGCAGGTCTGATCAAAAGATCCCCAGGTCTCAGAAATACACAGCTCAGGCTTTACCTCTGTTGGCTTCTAGATTAGCATGCTGAGAACAAACGACGCCATACAAATAGATGGAATAAAAAAACCTAAAAAGAATCAGCCCTCCCACCCACTCTTCTTACAACCAGCATGTTAAAATGTGACAATGTCCTTAGAGCTCTCTCATGGCTGCAAATGGGACTTGAAGCTATGGAGAGAAACAAAAGGCACAAAGAAATAGATGTCAAAGTATTTAGTCACACAGGTCAACTTCAATGTAAACCCACTAGAAGGAGTTTTACGCAAACGGATGGCAGTAACACATACAATAAGGCATATCAGTCTACTCACAGTAAACTAAATCCCTTATTCACAGAATTATTAGGTTTAGAGCTAAAAATTCCACATCAATGGCTCTTATGGAATTTATGGAGCAAATAACAACTGCTATTGATCAAAAACAGTATTGTTTRAGTATTTATGTAGATTTAAAGAAAGCATTTGACACAAATGATCACAGTATTCTTCTTGAAAAATTAAGTAAATATGGTATCAGAGGGTCGGCACTACAATGGGTATCCAGTTATTTGAAAGATAGGAAACAGTTTGTACAGATAAATGGTGTAAAATCTAAACTTGGTAATGTCACATGTGGAGTCCCTCAGGGCTCAGTACTGGGACCTAAGTTATTTGTTTTATGTGTGGTCAATTAAAGTAATATTCACTGACTTCCACAATGTTTTCTCTTCATTTCTTTGAGTGTTCCTGAAAGCCAACAATTTGCACTTTGGAATGGCCTTATTATTGTATCATGTTTTTGATCTGAGTTTGTTTTACAGAATGAAATGTCTGAATGAATGCTCAACCAAGACTGGTGATTCCATACTTTTTGCCAGGGGTTGTATGGTCAGTCTACATTCCTACCCTCACCTATAGCCACAAATTTTGGGTAGTGACCAAAATAACCAGATTGTGCATACACACGATCAAAATTATTTTTTTCCACATGGTAGCTGGACTCTCCCTTTGTAACAGGGTGAGAAGTTCAGTTATTAAGGAGAGAATCAGAGTAGAGCTGCTGCTTCTCCACATAGAGAGAGTTGAGGTGGTTTGGGCGTCTGGTAAGGATGCCTCTTGGACACCTCCCTAGGGAGGTACTTCAGGCATGTCCAACTGGGAGGAGACCTTGAGGAAGACCCAGGACATGCTGGAGAGACTGTGGTTTTTGAATGGCCTGGGAATACATAGGAGTCCTCCCAGAAGAGCTGGACAATGGGTCTGGGTCTGGGCTTCCCTGCTCTAGCTGCTGCCCCGACGACCCGACTTCGGATAATGATGGACAACTGTAATGCAAAAAACCTTCCACATATCAAACAGGGCTACAAAATTAAAATAAAATTAAATTTAAAATTCTTGTTTCTAAAGCATACGGCAACAAAAATCTGACTGCTAACGTGTCTGTCTTTGTTATTGAATCTTAATTTTCTATGGAACTAAATACAAAAACCATCCAGCTGTACCAATACAAACCAGTCATACAGAGTGGATAATCTGCTGTGCAGACAGAAAGCTCTGTAGAAGAAATCATCCCTGATTGGAATCGATACGGTCTGATGCTAACGTTAGCTTCAGTAGATTCTCAGTCATCACATGATGGTATATTGAAAGTACAAAAACAAAGTAATTGAGAAGTGTGAAGTTTTAAGATTTAAACTGCACAAGATTTGTATCATAGCATATAGTCATTTGTGACCAAATATGTCTTGGGCAATTATGCTATGAGGCTAACGATATGTAATTGTCATAAATCAGATTTTCTTTGGGTGAAAATATCATAATTGGACCATTCACACTGCAATGAAAGTCAGAAATGGGTCACATGTCTGCAGTGTGAATGTAGTGTCAGCGACTCCTTGCTCAACATCCACAGCATCTGGTTCTCTCTCTCCAGTTAAAGTGGCTACTAGCCTGCTAGCTGTATCTACTGCAACCCTCAGTGGCACTCAGCTTTTTGGGTAATGAACGAGGCAGGCCTGATTATGCTCTTAATTTATGGTCTCAATAAAAATCAACTCACCATATAGTTTCAATTTCGGCGCGTTCTTTTGGCTGAAAGAGTTCCTCTCATGACCGCTGCTGAGTGTCCCTCCATGGCAGCGCTGATTTTAATCTGGCACATTAAATATTGGCACAACGTCCTCATTCAGCTCGAGCCTTTTGGTTATCTTCTTTAGTCATCTTTGTCTTAGTCTGGGTAACTTTGTTTCTCTTTACAACTTGCATCACTGTAAATTGGTTTAGACAAACTTTTTTTTAATGCTCCTTCTGAGATTTTATCAAATTTAGTTTTTTGAAAGGCACTGTGTTTAAAAATAGATCTGAAAAATGAAGTAAAACATGAAACACAAGATTAAAAGCATAGAGATTTTACAACACTAACTAAAACTAAGGTTCCTTTTAAGGTCTAACAAATTATTTGCCTTTATTTTTAGTTTCATTTATTTGCTGCAGTATTTCCAGTATTAGAGGATCATTTTATGCTGCATTCCTATTTTATGCTGCAGAATAATGCACCAATATTGTATTCAAAACAATGTAAAAAATATAATAAAAATATAAATCATCCTTATCACAAGATGGTCCCACTGCCCTTCAAGAAACTTCAATGAAACTTTAGAGCAGTTTGAATTTTCTTTTAAACTACTGCCTTGTGCTACAGCTCACTCGAGGGTTTTAAAATATGTTTTTTGAAGTGTGTTTTTTATAGTTTTAATGTTATTCATCAGAGTAACTTGATGAGAGAAGGATTTGTTGGATCCTTTCCTGTTCTGTGAGTTGTAGCTCCTCAATGTGCTTTTATTACGGTGGACCTTTGAGTTTTGATCTAAGGATGTCTTCTTGGATATTTATCACTGTTGCCCTTTAATTTGTGTGACATCCCCGCTTGCTTTAATGCAGGAACCACTGCAGCAGAGGTCATGGGAGGATGCAGGCCCTTCGAGTGAGTTTGCTAAACCATAGGGGAAAAAATCAACTTAAATCTGCCACCAAACAAGCAGCTTTTTGATACTGTTTAATTATGAAATAGTTAAATATTCTATACGTGTTTTTTCCTCCGCGCTCGAGTTGGGGAATGCAAAACTGCAGCCCCTCCGTCGGATCTCAGATGAGACTCGTCAATTAGAGCTCAGGCCAAAGCGCAGCATGTTAATTTGCTGTAAAATATTCCTCCTCCAGCACTAATTAGGTGCTAGCCGCGGTCGAGTAGCGCTGTTCACCGTGTGAGAGGAGCCTGTGCTGCACAGCGGTCCCCCGGTATCGTTTGGCTGACCGAAGCAGCCACGATAACGGGGAATTATTTTAATTAACCGGAGCCGCCTTCTGCAGCTAACGAGCCTAGTTGAGAATAACCCAACATCTTGCTGCGGCACGCAGGTTTCTGGGTGTAGAGCTGTGGATCTTATACATGAAGGAGCTACAGTACATACATTACAAGCTGAAAACCAAAGAACACTGCATTCATGAGAAGGATTATGAAGAGAGTGTGTGCACAGTACTTACACTAGCACTGTTGAGTTTGAGGCTACAGTAAATGTCTTTTTTAGTGTCAAACAATGCTGTTAAGTTTGATGCAACGCCCATCGCTAAAACCAAAGGATAATATTCAATATGTCCTTACTGACTGAACAGACAGGGGAAACGCTGCAATACTACTTCTCAGTGCAACCTTTAATGTTTGTGGATGGTCACCAACTAACTGATTTCTCCCAACACAAAAATGTGCTACATGTCAAAAATGCTGACATGTAGCTGAGAGAAGCCTCTTAGGTTGGATTTTGGATTTTGGAACCCCCAAATCCTATATCTGAAGCTAAGTAAACAAAAGTTATGGACAGACCCGGAGCAGAGATTGTGACAACAAGCAACAGCAACTACTGGAGCTGTAAAATCGCTACCCACCTTTTCTAACCAAGCTGGCACAATTCATTCTTTATGTCTTTCTCTGGGTCAATAAAATAATGGCGGTCACCCTCACGCAACTTACAGAGGACAAAAAAAAAACTTGCAGATGGGACCCAAAGATCAGCACCGTGACCTGAGGACTTCCTGAGGTGTCGCCGAGCTGAAGAAGGCATCTGAAAACTGAACAGGGCATCTTTACGACAGCCCTCTAGCTAAAAGCCTGGCTAAGAGTCATTCACAACAATATTTCTGAGTGCAGCTCATGAGACCTCACAATATGAGATCCTGCACATTTACAAGGTTTGACTGAAAAGATTGTGATGCCATCTTTTGTTATCGCAAGATGATCTTAAAATTCAATAGAAAAAAGCGGGTAATATGCATTCTATTAACACTAGTCCTTTAATTTGAATGAAATGAGCTTGTGACAGAATCCAGAAGTGTTCAAAATCCATGTTCAAAAATAGAATGAAGATTTTTCTGTCTAAAAATGACAAAAAGACCAGTTTTTTTTCTTCTCTCTCCTTTGGATTGAGTCAAAGTGAGAAAAGAGGAGTGTTTGAAACTCTGCCCGGCCTCCTGCACAGAGCAGCAGAGGAGGGAAACCGCGCACGAGTTGGCTCTCATTGCAATTATTAGTCTTCTGTTGTGCGATGGTGACATTTTGCTCCAGTCTGAAGCACATTCATTTCAACCTCCAAACCACCTGCATTCTGAGAACTGCTGGCTATCGCATCTCCCCCTCACAAAAATAGCTCAGCCACACACAGGTGATGCCTTGCTGAATTTCTGAAATCTCCTACATATGAAGAGTTTGGCTTGGGTTTAGACTCAGGTGCTAAGCTTTCAGCTTTGCAACACAGGCTTGCATTGTTACACAAGGACAGTTTAAAATGATGCATGTTTTTGTAATCGCATCCGACCTGAAAAAGCAGCGGCCTCTGCAATCCGGCAGCTGACACAGGAGATCAGGTGGTGTCACGTTGATGAGGTAATCACCACCAGGACAGTTAACCGACAGCTCTGAGTTTCTGCACACCGCCCTCATGTCCACTCAGGCACACCGCAGATGTCTAAGCTCAAACGAGTGATGTGGGTTTGTGCTGAAACGGCTCTCATTACCTTTACACAGGAGCCAAATTTCAAATTAGTTGGCATATTCATTAGGTGGCCTGAATTTCTCCCCTCCAACTTGCTAATGTGCAACACCGCACTTCATCCGCCCATCACACACCTCACTATCATACTTGGCCTCTCATCTAATAGCAAGTGATGCTGGTGGCGGAGAGTGTCAAGGTCACAGAGAAGAACGGAAGGTCCTAATGATCAAACCCTGGTGGATTTAGAGGATAGTCCGGCGTCTTAATGAGAATTTGGAGGATACTGGTGTACAGGGAAATGAAATCGTGTAGATACATACTGTTACAGTGGAGAAGGCCAAATGAGAGACTCTGTCATGGTTTAAACTGCACATCATGTTCGGGGTGAGGGAAGAAAATTTCATAACATTTACCATGCAGCTTTATTGAGCCATTCTTGTATTTTTATTACTTCTCTTCTGAGGAGTTAGACTGTTTTGAAGAGCAGTTTTCCAAACTTTTACTCTTTTTGTAGGACATCATCAGGGATGTTGTTTTTCCACATGCCAGGATAGCAAATGACCAGTTCTGAATTTTATTTTAGGAAAATGGGCCTCATGCAAGAACCGTTCATATGCACAGATTTGTTTTTAAGCTGTGCGTACGAGTGATTTAGGAGAATTTGTGGCATTCACCAATGTTTTCATGTTCTAAGATTTTTTTCAGATATGAACAAAATTCACGTAAGACCTCATTTTGTAATAACAGAGCATTATGTAATAATGTAATAAAATCAGGCTTCAAAATGTAATAAACTCATGCCAAGACCGCATTATGTAATAATTGACGCAAAATGTAATAAAAGTCTTCAACACATTATGTAATAATGTTATTACATTTTGCGGCAATTATTACATAATGTGGTGGTGTAATAATCTGGTGCATTATATAATAAACAATCAAAAACCAGTTTTTTCTGTTCATCCTAATCAATATACTTGTATTAACTGTCATGTTGCAAATACTAAATAATTAAATCTTTATAACTTTGGTCAATAGATTTACTGTCCTGATCCCTGTTACAGAAATTATTCCACTTTGTAGGCAACTCACAAAATAAGTTAGTTGTACATACATGTCAACCCCTTCAGACGTTTACCTGTATAATAAGCCTTAAAAATCTGTAATTTTTGTACAAATAAAAAAAATAACTATTAATCACACGTGGGG
>NW_013952438.1:1835296-1837755 GCF_001266775.1 Austrofundulus limnaeus
CACGCGGACTGTTGGCTTCTGTATCAGAAGGAAATGAGGGTTGAAGAATTTGTTTCTAGCAATAGTGTGGGTTGGAAGTGGATATTTGATGTTAATAATTGTTTTTTTAATGTTCTACATGCTCTGACATGTTGAATAAATTGGAAACTAAGTTAAAAGATGCAAATAAATAATGAGAAGTTCAGTGTTTATTGACCAAAGTTCAAAAGTTTTAATTCTGTAGTATTTGCAACATGACAGTTAATACAAGTATATTGATTAGGATGAACAGAAATACTGGTTTTTGATTGTTTATTACATAATGCACCAGATTATTACACCACCACATTTTGTAACAATTGCCACAAAATGTAATAACGTTATTACATAATGCGTTGAAGACTTTTATTACATTTTGTGTCAATTATTACATAATGCGGTTTTAGCGCGAGTTTATTACATTTTGAAGCCTGATTTTATTACATTATTACATAACACGATGTTATTACAAAATGAGGTCTTACAATGTGTGGTCCAGACCTGTCGTATATTTTACAAGCAGTCAGTCTGCTGTTATCTAGACAGATTTTCTTCACTAATAACTTTATATTTGATTAGTTTGAAGATATTTCGAGTTGAAAATAAATCATACTCCATAATTTTTGCTTTTCGCTGTCATTTTCATGAACGGACACTTCCTGATATCTGAGACAGGAAACATGGGCTTATATGGTGATTTTGGGGTGGTGATTATGCTAATCTCCTCTCCGTGTGCACGAGCAGCTGGATACGAACAGATGAAATTCATCATGTTTACGCAGCTCATTTACACACTTTTCCTGAAGATAGAAGAGTTTGTTGAATCTGAYGTGACATGTTCGTACGAACCCTTCATACAAACAAAAGTAAGAGAAATTTAGGATAAGAATACGAACATGTTCTTGCATGAGGCCCATTGTTTTTAAAAATGTCCTTTGCAGAAATAAATTTTTATATTTTTTAGTTACATTCACAAAAAAATATATAGCATCGACAGGCATAAACTTGTACGTTTGTTCATATTAAATGATGTTCTTATAAATATTTATTCAAAAAACTCGACATAATGCATAAATTACAAATCTGTCAAAGTTTGTGTCAGATCTTTGCTGGACTTTGGTTGTATCTTTTTTTTTAAATTTTCAGATAACATTTATCTTATAACAACACTTAGTCCAAATTTCTTGGTCCTCCAGTTTTCCTAATTTTCTTGAAGGATGAATTGTACATTATGCTTTGGGAATCAACTTGTTGAGCCAACATAAAATTCTGCTTGAAATGTTCAATATTGTGAACATTTTTCATCAATCATTCATCATCAAATGACCAACTACAACTAAATGTAAATTTGATATAATTTCCACTAATTTTCTCATTCTTTTCCACTTTTTTTATTACTTTCTTATTTCAGCACCTATAATATTACATCTTTAGGTGTATTCATTGAATACAATGGTTTTATGTATACTTAGCACAAAAAGTAAGAAAATATGTGGTTGGTAGATTATTTCTTTGTTGTAACAATGCTTCTTGGTAATAAATCTTATACCACTGGAAAGCCTGATAATTTTCCTTTTAAATGGTGCCACATTTCTAAGAAACATGCCTTTGTGGGATGAGCAGCGAGTGGGTTCGACACATGAAAATTTTTCCAAATCTTTGCCAAACAGCCTATTTTCTGTTGCTATTGACACTTATTTTGAGCTTCTGGTTCCCCCAGGTGCTGCCATTCAAGTGGTTAGGGCTAGGTTGCCATTTCAAGTGGCTGCTATAAGTTTTATTGCAAAGAAGAGCCAGCTGAATGAGACATCACGGCTTTATCTGTGCATGCAGGTCACGTTAGTGCCATGTAGAGTTCACGCTGTATCTGACAGAGGTCACATTCAAAATGTAACGTGAACATTCACGCCAAAAAGTCAGATTTTTTCAAAAAAAAGGTACATTTTCAAAAAATACAGAAAAAGTCCCAAAGTTGCAGTGTGAATAAAGTTAAACACTTTAGGAGGGAGGGCAAGATCTGTTTGAGTCAATTCTGAAAATGAAAGAAAGAAAAAAAGCATGTGGAGGTGTGGGGAAGAAAAAAATATCTGAACTAACAGAACGGCAAAAGAAAAAAAAACAAAACAAAATAAATAAATTAAAAGAGAAACGCGGTCTCCAAGCATTATAGAAATGCGGGCACTGAGATGAAGGTCAGTGGAATTTCCTGTCGGACCCCCATAAATCAGGCTCTTCATGTTAGATGAACAAAAAGCTTTTTGTTGCCAAAAACTAATTTTATATTTAGTCACGTCTTATGATCGAGTAGACGTGTGCGTGTATGCGTGTGTGTGTGACAGTAAAACACGGCACTAATGAGATCCCAAACAGCACAAAGTGATGCTGGAATTAGCGCCTTTTTCAGACACACACACACACACACACACACACACACACACACA
>NW_013952438.1:1837918-1841514 GCF_001266775.1 Austrofundulus limnaeus
CACACACACACACACACACACACACACACACACACACACACACACACACACACACACACTTTCACCCAGCAGCCCTCAAATTCTCTCAACTCCTCCACCGGCTTTATTAAAACCTGGACATGGGGCACAGTTGAAAAATGAGCAGACCTCAATCTTGGCTTTAGAATGACGCAGTCCGGGTTGTGTGCTCTGCAGGAGCAGAGGGAAATGACCTACAAAATATAGCCTTATACAACACAATACAGTCCTTATTCCACACATCTTGAGTGGACGGGGCCGGGCGCACACTCATACAGTCCTACGCACACACATGCACGCACTCTCAAGCGTATGCCAAAGCACGGGTGCCGCTGAAAGAACAACGTTTCATGTAAGAGATGGAAGAGAACAATGTGCCGTTTCATATCCATGTCTTCACTTGACATGCAGCGGAGACGAACGCTTCAGTCCACCGGCTTGCACCCGACTATTCAGCCACATATGCACCAATGAAGGAAACAAAATAAATGCGACATTGTAAATAAAGCAAATCAGCTTAATCTCCTAGTGTTTGCAGCCAACTAACACAATAGGCTGACAAGAAAACAGTGCTTGGAGAAGTCAAGCAAATACTATGCTGCTTCTTATCAAAGGCCTCCTGTTGCCTCTGACTGGTTTTAATGAGGAATTAGCAGGAAAAACCAAATAAATTCTGATTTACTATTTACTCCTTCCGTCGTTCCACCGCCCTTCAAAGATCCGACTGAAGGGAGCTTTCTTAACTCGATGCCACAGCTGCGAAACAGCATTGGCTGGCTGCGGCTCGCGTGCGTTTGCTGAGCTGATTTCTGTTTTGTGAAGGTTTACAATACGTTCGGCGTCTGACTGACCATCTTATTAGTTGTGGCTCACAGAGCAGCAGGGAGTGTGTGTGTTCTTTGTCATTTGCGTGCTTTGCTGGGTCATTAGCGGCCAAAGCGGGACTGCAGCACGAACGGGAACCGTACATAGAGACGCACACACATGATGAAGAAGCGTGGGTGGGTCACCGCTGACTTCTGCTCCACGGCCTTGCTCCAAAGATGATTAAAGCCAGTGGTGACAGAAAAAAAAGCTACATGCATGTACACGCAGACACAAACACATAATTTGAGAAGATACACACACAAATGTGCACAGCAACCCTGCAACACACACAAGTGACTTAACAGTTTTTCATCATGTTTCAGGGACAAGCTGGTCTACAAAAGAAGCCTCACAAGCAGCAACGGTGGCACTTAGAGAGTTTGTGTGTGACAAACTCTGTAACAGAGTTCAACTTCGGACAACAGCTTAACATATTAATTCCAATTGTGAAACTAATCTGAGGGCTGTTTTATTTCTCCCCTTCCTCTGCCTCTGTCTCTCTCATTAGCCAGGCACATTAGCTTTCCTGCTTCTCGTTCAGCTGAAAGAAAAGAAAAGAGAGCCTGCGGCAAAGTGACCTTCGGGGGGGATGGAGTGAGGCCAGGGGAATTCTCTGACACCACTGATCTCTGCCGAGTTCAGTCTCAGCTCAGGCGAAACTCTGATCTGATGTAGCCGGCGGTGATTGACGGGGAAGACGGAACAAATTCTGAGCGTCGTTTCCGTGCGAGGGGGGGGCGATCGTTTGACCAAAGACTGACAAGTTTAGCGATGGCTGTTGGCAAATTAACCCTTGAAATAATGTCATCAAGAAAGACCTGAGGGGAGGAAAGATCCTGCGTGTGATTAAAGAGACTGCATGCACACAGGAGAGGGCAAATCAAAAACTACTGCTCTAGTTTCCTTGAAGAATCACCCCAATAATTGAACTATTGAAGGATTTGTGTGCAAATCCTTCTAACCCAACGAGACGAAGAAGCATAATTAAAGGTTTGCTCCTTGAGTGTGTGTGTGTGTGTGTGTGTGTTTTCTCACTCTTGCCACTGCAGCTATATCAAATTATGTGGTCATAGCTCTTGGCGACACTTGAGAGACCTCCGGTGCCCCACCAACACTGCTAGACCCTGCCAGTGTCAGCGCTTCTGCACACAGCCCTGCTCAGCATGCTGTGTAAACTGATTATAAACTAATATGAAGTTCAGTGACAGACTGACAGATAGACTCGCGGACAAAGAAGGTAAACAGCTCAGCAATCCACCTGCTTTGCGGCTCAGGCACCAGCTGTTGCTGCCGCCTCACTGGTCCTGCAACAGAAACAGCCGAAACTTGAGTTAACTGTCTGCAAGGACAACGCAATCAAGCACATCTGAGGTTTGAATAATCTGCGAGGATAAAGAGAAATAAAACAAACGCAAGAATGGGTGAAAATGATACCGTTTCCAATGTCAAATAAGTTTGTTGTATAATTGTGAATAGACAATAAATAAAAAGCATAGGATTGTTTTTTTTCTTTGCACTTGAGGTCCAAAAATGAACTGCAGCAACATAACACTTACCTGCTGGTACACGTTTACTTGATGAGTGAATTCTTGAGGAAAAAAAATCTGAGTTGTAACAACTTCAATTTTAAATGACTTATAATTCTAAATTGTGCAACTACACTTCTTACAATAATTTGTGCACAATGGACCAGCTGTAGAACTAAGATTAATGACTTGGTGGTCTGCAGTTACCTCATTATATAAAAGGGGGGTATCCTCTTGGAACAACAAGGGTGACCCCCTGCTGGCCATCAGACAAAATACAAGTTTCAACCTCTTGTTTGACTTGTGCCTCCACAACATTTGAAGGAGTGGTTTAGTTTTTTTTTTTTTTTTTGAAGTGGTGTTGTGTGGAAATGTTCTGAGCAATCAGTGTCATACCTGCAGTAGATAGTCTTAGACATTACTACACTCTGGCTCAAAAACAGAGGTGAGTTATTCAGATGATTAATCCTCTTAAATTACTGCATAAACCAGTAGTGTCCAGCTCTGGTTCAACACAGCTGAACCTTAGTAGTGCTTAATTAGCAGTGGTGGACAGTAACAAAGTACTTTTACTTTATTACTGTAATTAAGTACATTTTTTGAGTATCTTTACTTTACTTGAGTAGTTATTTATTTGGGAACTTTTTACTTTTACTCCACTACATTTCAAAGACAAATATTGTACTTTTTACTCCACTACATTTCAAAGACAAATATTGTACTTTTTACTCCATTACATTTCTAGGAAGCTTGTCGTTACTCGTTCCTTTTAGAGCAGCATAGCTTTATAATCCGCTGTTAAAAAAAAAAAGAAAAGAAAAAAAATCGGTTGTTCCGGTTTTTCTTTTCATGAAATGCAATTGGCCACAAGCTATGTTCGTCACAAAGGTAACCAATCACATGCGTAGCTTATAGTTCTGACTGATCACTGAGTGTGTATATGTGTCTGTGTGTATATACAGACAATATTTATGAATGTAGGCATGTATGTATGTGTATCTTTATATATGTATGGATATGTGTATATTTTTATATATGCCCTCCATGTATTTATCCATTTATTTTTCAGGTGAGCGGACAGATGTTGTGTGTGTGGTCCTGTGTTTTGTTGGTGTATATTTAATATACTTCTAATCGCTATTTCAATCTTTATATCTTTCTAATTACTTTTCTCTCTGTTTTTCT
>NW_013952438.1:1841561-1867648 GCF_001266775.1 Austrofundulus limnaeus
AAATAAACTAAATAAACTAATATTTAGTTTAGTTTTCTACTGAAGTGACAAGAAAAAGAAAAGAAAAAAAATGTAATTTGTACTTTTACTTTGTACTTAAGTACTTTTAAATGCATGTACTTCTGAATACTTAAGTATTTTCAAAAGTAAGTACTTCAGTACTTTTACTTGAGTAGATTTTTGACTGAGTAACTTTTACTTGTAGTGGAGTAGATTTGACCATGAGTATCAATACTTTTACTCAAGTACTAGAGTTGAGTACTTTGTCCACCACTGTTAATTAGTAGGCTTTTGTAGACCTTGATGGCAAACTGAGGAGGTGTACTAATTAAGTACTACTTAGGTTCGGCTGTGTTCAACCAGGGCAGCACCAACTATGCAGGACACCAGCCCTTGAGGACTGACTTTGGACACCACTGGTATAAACTCCATTTCATGGATTAATTTTTGAGAAGGATATCTTGATATCTTGGTTTGGTTTGGTGGAATGGATTATTTCTAAAAAGGCAGTCAAGCTAATGGCTAATCAACAGCAACATCAACCATCTTAAAAATTTCAATACCAAACGTTTTATAGCAATTCATGCTAAAGCTATTTTACAAACTTTTACATTGTTTTCAGTTTTCTATTTCAGCGATGATAGTATATAATATTAATGATACGAAATAGTGTATAGGTATGTAATATGCCTCTATATAAAACATGTATAACAAAAAAACATGTTCAGTGTTTTCAGCTGAAGTCTGGCAGAAAAGTAAGACTGTGGAAAAAATAAAATGGCATTTTCCTGAACTTCTGAAATTTGTAAAATTTATACACTGCATTACCCTTAAATCTGTTTTTCTGTCACATTATACTTAAAATGTTTTGCAATATGTGTGACACATGGAACATTATTTGGTAGCATACTACACACAAAGTACTCTGTATAAATAACCATAATTGTATATATATTAAAGTGGAAATAATCTACTTTGCTTTTGGCCAAGCTGAACATGTTTATTTAAAAATCCATCTACAACAGGTAAGCTATTGACTCTTCATAATCTTTCCATAGAAACCAACTGCAAACTTTTGATTTATCCCTATAAAGCTCCTTTTGTCCTTTACTTTTTAGTCTTTCTATAAAACAGTTTTCTTGTTAGCCTTGTGTGTACAAAGACTACAGGCTGTCATGAAATGACTCCCACCACTCCACAGCCCTGAAAAGAAAATAGTCTAAAAATATAAATATAAACAAGCACTAAATACACTTTGCTACAAACCACAGGATTTCTGTTTGACTCTCTGTTGTCAGAGTCAGACTATAATCCTTACAACGCACAGCCAAACTGTACTACAGAAGCCAAAGACTTAGGCTTTGGGGTCTCATAAGTCTGTTAGTTTGGTCCAAGAAATTGTAGAGAACTGTGCGGGAAAAGAGCTGAACATAGATCTAAATAATAGTGCTTTTAAAGAAACGTCACAGTTTCACTCAAGCTCAATCTGACCACATGTTAGGGTCGTGTTTTGAAAGGGTGTGCTGACAGAAATGCTTCATTGGGTCTTCAGTTTACAAAGATAAATCCTGGAAATAAATGCCAATTATATACCGGTATATATTAACCTGAACGCTCTCACGCTGTTGTAAATTTGTAAGTGCCTGCGTGAAAGAGAGGGTAAATCCACGGGGCTACAGAATCCCACTTGATGTCTTCATTCTGTCATCTGACTTTTGGGAGGCATGAAAGCAGGTGATTACATGGCTCAGTAGTTCTCTTCAGTGCTGAGAGCAACCACACATCCAGCGTTAATCTCTTGCGTTTGTAACCGACAAGCATGCCCATGCAAACACACACTTGTCCCCTCACACACACACACTTGATATATACAACTAGAGACATGCGGAGACACACTAGGGGGACCACAAACGCCTGCAGGGAAACAGGGGGCTAATCTGACAGTGATCTAGTGACTCTGGAAGAAAAACCTGTTGCACAGAGAAGTGTTGTTGGCTTAGTAAAAAATAATTTGTGTGTTTCCATCTCAAGAATGTAACTGGGATAAACTATTTACATTTTTGACTAAAGAGAGATGCTCGCATCAAAAATTACATTAATTAAACATAAACAAATGACTTTATTACACTATCACATACATTTTTTAGCCTTGATTATATTACAGGAATTTTAGAGAGTGTGTAAATATATTTGCCTTCTGAAATAGTAATAATATTTGAAAAACGTTTTATTAAGAATAAGAATCTGCAGACCAGTGGTCACTTTTGGCACTGCATGAGTAAAACAGAAGTCAATGCCCTGAGGAGAACTTTGTAAACCAGTGAAATAAAAGCCAAACTTTAAAGCTGTATGAGACTAAACAGGTATTAAAAGTAGCATTTATTTAAGAGATGTGTTTCACCTGCCAACTTACATGTCATATTTTTAGACTAAAATCTTTTACAAACTCTTTGCACTAACAAAATGTGACAGGGATGACTCTTGGCTACTACCACATCCAGTGTAAGCTTAAAATCACTAACAGGGACTGAGTTATGATGGTTTTGTAAGGGCCAATAACTGTAGCAGCCATCTTGAATCAGTTGATCAGCGATGGATGCAATTCAGTCCGTACTTTCCAAAAAGTTTCAAATTCAACCAGTGGTTCATGAGTGGTGAACATCAATAAATAAATATTAAAACTGTAAAATCAGAATGCTGGCACAAAAGATAAAGCAAAAATAATATAAATAAAGAGAATGAAACTAAGCAAACACTTGGGATTCTCCTGAGAACGATCACTTCATCCCACACACACCGAGGGATGAACAAATGTTCCTGAGCCCACATGTCACATAACAAAGATTCGACCATCCCACACTTCCAGTCCTCTGAGCTTCTATTGTTAGTTCACAATTCCCACAAGACCCTCTGAAAACAAGCATTATTAAACAGCTCAACTTTATAAATTATGTCTCCTTTTATCTCAGAAGTTGTAAAGGGATGTTGGGACAAGCTGAGGCGGGAGTTTGATTGGGATCCAGAGGGTAAAAAATAATAATAATCCAGTAATTTAAAAACAAAATGAATTGAACCTGCTGGCAGAAAGATGCACAAGAGTAACCAAAAACACCTCAATGTGAATGGAAGGTGAGGTAATGCCAAAGTGAAAGCACATCTTTTACCTTTTTAGAGAAGCATGCTGCTGCTTATAAATCTGAGTATGTTTTTTAGGCCACTTGTAACCAGTTTGGAGTCCACCAACCAGCTGTAGCAGGTGGCTGAAATAAACAACTGGTACCAATCTATGTACCAGATTACTTTTTGGTCTGTCTCAGTGTGGCAAAACTTAATTACAATTTTTGAAAAGATGGGTTTTAGATGACTTTTTGGTATGACAATCCTTTTAAAGTGGGACTCGACTGAGTTAACATCTCCACGTGGACCCTTTACCTGCGGGGAGGACTGTCAAGGTGCAGGGCAGAGGTGAGGGAGGGTCCCTGGCTGGGCATGCCAGTTCCCGATGACATGGACTGATGAACATGGAACATCACCTCACTGATGGGTAAGAAGCCAGAGCTTGTGTGTGAGGTCGAGCGATACCAACTAGATAAAGTTGGACTCACTTCGACACACATTTCTGGGATCCAACCATAATAATGCTGCATAAGGCAGAGCTTACCTGTGACTCCTCAGACTGAAGAACTCGCATGGAGGAGAGACGAAACGTTTTCAACAAAAAACTCGTCCAGAGGACCTACTCAGTGGTTTTTTTTTTTTGGAGTCTGATTACAATTACTGACAAGAGAAGGTGATAAACAAAATAAATGAACACAAGTGCAGAGGGCAGACTGAATGGCACAAGGACACATAAACACACAGGGGAATGTGGAACTGAAATCAGAAATTCATCAAAATAATTCAGAAAACACTGAAATAAACAAACCAAAACACAGACTATGACACCTCCTGGGCAATGAATATGTCCCACAGGGACGAGACCCTGGAATAGACCTAGAATTTGGTAGAGGGGATACGTACTCTCTCTGAGTTAGGAACATTTTTAAATTCTCTCCAGGAAGAGCTGGGGGAGGGATGTCTGGGTTTTCTTTCTGGTATTGTAACTTCGGGGATCCAACCGCATATGAGAGGAAGAAAATAAATGGGAAGATATTTTAAATGGTGGTAATATAATTTAGAATAGACCCTTTTTAAGTAGATTTGCCCGATGTCTACTGCAGGTAAGATACTGACGACCTATAGGAACTTTACTCAAACCCAATTTTAAAAAGGCGCACTGTAACTTCTGGTTTTAAAGTCAGGATATTGATCTAACTACACTAAATGATGCAAAGCACAGTTTAACCCAGTTATAGTAAAATGCGATTTGAATTGTTGTCTAAAACCATAAACTGAACCAAAAATAATTTCTAAAGAAAAGTCTCTTATTCTCTTTCACCCTTCCAACACATATCTAAATAATATCAAGTAGTTCAATTCTTGTTGGACCATGTCAAAGTGTTTGTGCTGTAATATTTTTTTCTTGTTTCCCCTAAATATTTCTCACACTCTGAAAGATCATTCAACCATTTTATCTACTTGAAATCTAGCGAGTCCCTCTCTGCCACATTCATCTCTCATTACATCACCCACATGCAAAAAACTTAGTCTAAAAACTTGTGAGCCTGTGTTCGCATCGAGCTGCCATAACAGATAGTCATTTTACACAATTTAGTTAAATAGTCCTTTTCATTTTTTACTGTAGCATGAAAGACCACTGATCATCAGGATGTCTTTGACATTTAAAAATAATGAATACAGCTGAGTGTTTTATCACAGGGAAGCACAAATGATATTTACATGTGCAAATGTTAACTTTCTAATAAAGTAAAGCTTTATCAAAAGTAATAAATTTGAGCAGCCTTTGTCACGGTGACACGCTTAGAGGTCTAAAACCCTACTATGACACTTCATTTTTCATTATTGAAAAATTCAGTTGAGAAAGCTGCTTACAGACGTTAAAAGTGTAAAGATTATATTTTCAAAAGCCTGAAATAAGAGGAAAAAGTACACAGGGAAGCATAATAAACATGCGATGAGCTTCATGTAGACGGGCAGTGAAAGCGAAGCCAGATTTTCAACTCATGGTTCTGTGATTTCACTTTCTCCTCTTAGCTGTGCAGGTCTCACAACAAACATATTGATTGTGTTTACATTAATGGGTACATTGGGAGCTGCAGAGGAGAGGCCAGCCCTGGCTTTACTGCAGTCCTGGAATCACTCAAACGGGAGAGCTAATCTCTGAGCCAGGTCTTCGGYGAAGTGCTCGTTTCATTCCCACCCTGCATGGACAGAAGAGACACACCTATGCAAGCACCCACCAAGCTCTATCCCCTAACCCCGAATTTGCTAGGTGTGGGAAAATGCTCCAGTGCGTCTACAAGATCAAGATTTGCACATAGTGAACACACAAAAAGTGCAAATCCACATTTTTATGAAAGTGAACGTCGTGTGAAGAAAGAACCCCACATCCCAAGCACATATTCTAACAAGCCACAAGCCCAGCAGACAGACTTGAAAGCATAAAGAAAAGCATCCAGTTGTGGTGGAGCAGAAAAAATAATTGCACGCGAATCGATGCTCGTTGTCTGGGTCTAATACGTGAGGTATCAGGGAGTGGGAGAAGAAATGCTTTTAAGTCCAGCCGACCTTAGGTCTGCACTGAAGTCATACATTAAACCCCCTGCAGTGTCCAGCCTCTGTAGGGTGCAGGATCTGATGGTAATTAGCAGAGCCTCTATCATAGACACTCACTGGTGGTACTGGGGTCTGATGAGCAGCAGCTGAAAAATGTTCACAAAGATGTTTAAAGACTTTTGATGCATGAAAGAAAAAGAAAAGGCAAAGGGCCAAAAGAAGAAAAGAAGAAGAAGAAGAAAAACACACAACATGATCAGGGCCCTGATGTGTGGCCACCCAACCAGCACGAAACACAACTTCACACAAGATGGCGTGAATGAAACATGCTTTTTGGCCAATTATCAATAAATAAAAATACACTGATTATAGCTATGAAAAATGGTGACAACTTTATGATTATGACATGCATTTAGAAAATACATGCAGCTCTTGCAGTGTCTTAGGAAATAGGTCAACAAAAAAAAAACAGAATAAATCAATTTACCCCAGGAAAATAAGGTCATCGTGACCAGAATGTGCAGCCAAGTTTTAGTTTAAAACAAGATCAAATCTTGTCCGAACATTTGGATCAAAAGTTCAAGCAATGCTTGTGTGTGTTGGAATTACATAACCATTTCTTAATAACAGAAAATTACTCTCCAATGAAGTCTGGGAAAAAGTATGCGTTGGAGCCAGAAACATGAACCCATTGTTGTGTGTTGTTGTGTCCCATCCAATAAGAAGTTTGTGTGTAAGAATGGTTGGAAGCACATAAATATTTGGCCTATAAATTCTCAGGCCCGTCTATTCTCGGCTTTGCTTTGTTCTTTGTATCGTAAAGGCTGTGACTGTCTTAAGAAATCGGACCGATAAACTTCCCTCTCCTGGCTACAAGTCTTGATTAAAGAAAGAGAAAAAGCCTCAACACTCTCATATTTAGTTTCATTTCCTTTCACATTGAATCATTTTATAATAAACAAGTAGGGAATAAATGTATGTAAATAATAATACATTCACACAGTTCTGCCTGCAGGCTGCAGCGCAGTGGTCAGTGCCATGGTCCTGTAATCCTGAAACTGCATGGTTTTGAGTTGGGTCAGGAAGGGCGTTTGATGTAAAACAATCGCCTAGTCTTTCATGCAAGTTTGCTCTCTGTGGCGACCGCTGCAGAAAAGAGGAGCCAAAAGAAACAACTCAGTTATGTTTGCATTATTAAACACAGGGTCCACCAAAAACAAAGCTGAGTCAAGTGTAAATAAGAACTTGAGAAACAGAGAACATGAAACGTCTGACTAAAGATGGAAACAGAGTGGATTGAGTTAGCAGTTCTAAGTTAGAGAACAGAGACTTGTATAGTGCTTTTCTACCCAACCAGGATACTCAAAGCACTTCGCACAGTACTCTATTAGGTCTCTACAGAGCTAACATGTAGAAAATCAGCTATGGAGACTAATCAGTGCTAATCACATTCATACACTGATGGGATCAGAGGATAGAACCGGCAACCTACCAGTTCCAGAACAACTCACCTACAACAGATAGTGAACGTGGTGAACACCAGTCGATCACAGGGCTACATATCTAGGGTTAAATCAGAACTAACTCTCAATCTACCATGCATGATGGTAGAGAAAAAAAAGGAGAAAACCCACACATGCATGAGGAACATCCCGACTGAGGTTTGATCTACCAAATGATTTCATTTTGTGTTTTTCAAAAACTGAAACTGATTTTATTTCGTATTTACCACTAAGTGTTGTAAAAATCAAACTCAAAATCAAAGTCTTGAAAGGCATTGATAGAGACAAAGTTTTTGAAACTATTTAGGCAGAAAAAGTAAGTAAATTGTGTTTGGTAGATTATTTCTTTGTTGTAACAATGCTTCTTGGCAATACATTTTGTACTGGGTATACCTTACTCGCAGCACAGGAGGGTACCAGAACTAACAAAATTGTCAACAGCAAAATGACAGAGAAAATTAAGCTTTTTTTTTCTGTGTGAAACCCACATACTCAGCTCTACTGCTCATCCCACAAATGCCTGTTCCTTACAAATGTGACACCATTTAAAAGATAAACTAACAGGTTTTCCAAAACTTTTTATTTATTAAAGCATTGTTACAACAAAGAAATAATTTAACAAACACAAATGTCCTTACTTTTTCTAATACGTTCATTTTCACACAATGATTCAACACCTTCACTTAGTTGTACTAATTGCATTATATTCCATAAATAAACCAAACACAGCTGATGTCTAAATATCCCAATAAGTATAATACAAGCAAAGTGACAGTTAGGAAAGCAGGATAATGTAATGTTTAGCAGATAAAGCAACTTTATCATAAAAGGACACTGGCTTTTTGTGAAACAATGACATGATGCAAAGGTTGCCTGCAGTCAAAGCAAAATTAAAAAGCTGTTTACGTACAGAGTGGTGCACTTGCAACCTGTCCAGGGTGACTCCGCCTCTCACACAATGACTGCTGATAATGGAAAGGTGGGTGAAGACAGCTGGAGGGATGTTTACATGAATGAACAAATAATCACCAAAATATTTTTGAGAGCTAAGAATAAAACTTTAGTTTGGCTGATGAGAGATGTTTATCTTAGCATTGGTATCTTCAATCAGTTTTCACATAAAAATAATTTAGCTTTTAAATTAAATTCCTCTTTTATGAATAACTACACGTTATGGAAGTAAACACCCAATTTTTTCAAATTGGTCATTTTACAAAAAAAACCCTCTGACTTTAGTTTTACTTTCAAATAACTAGCTGTGTGAGCACAGAGGTGAGATTATGTAATGGTTGTTAAAAAAAACTTGACATTTAAAATATTTTGCTGTTCCCCCTTTAGCAACAATGCAAGATTTCCAGCCGTTCCAGAACTAATTTTCTATAAATGCGACTTTACTTCAACGTCAAATGAGTCTTATCGTGGTGTTATTTATAATTTGCATCAATGTGAAAGAAAATATAGCTACATTTAGCTAAACTATCAGTTATATTGTCAAACAATTCCCAGGTAGTCAGTTTGTCATGCTGAAATTCCTTAAATGACACGATTAACATGTGTATAGCTGTTTTGTGGTGACATTTCCTAAATAATTGAGACATTGTCACAAACGATTGGGAGGTTTCTTTATTACTAGAAACCCAGCGGCCACTGAACAGGATAACAGCCACTGTAACCTTTCGCTGCCACGGTGTTTTGTTTCCATCACTCCATCAGTGGTGGTCTTTGTTTATTTCTGTCCTTCCTCAGGGGTAAATAAAACCCCGCTCTGCCAGAGAGGAACCTGGGTAATGAGGCCCATGTCTTTGGAAGCTCTACATCTAACAGGTCATGGGTCAGGCTCAGAGATGGAGGGGAAATGGATATGAAGCTGGAGGAATCTATTTATATTGTATTTCCATGTGTATGATTTCTCATTATGGCCAGTAACATTATCTGTGCTTATCATTTCATCACGAAGTGCAACATTTCATGAAACTAAATATTTTGTAGCTGTTAAAAAACAAATGCAAAAAAGAGGAATGTATTTTTTTAATCAGCAAAGCTCAAAATTCAACAAATGCGACATAGTGTAAAGTTAAGTGTGCCCACAGTTATAGTGCATGAATGCAAACAAAATGATGTGCAAAGCTAAGTTAAAAAGTTGTAGCTTATATGTACTCATAAAGTTGTTTTATGCATTTTTGTCCAACACAACAAACTATAAAAAAGGCTTAGTTTATGATTTTGAATCTATGAATGGCTGTCTTTTTAATATCTTTAACTAGAACATTAAAAGAAGTCCTGCTGAAAAATTAAATCATCATCTTCATAAAGTTTGTCAGTAGAAAGAAGCATTAAGTGCTCTAAAATGTTTTGCACTGACACTGGCCTTGATAAAGCCCAGTGGTCCAACAGCAGTAGATAAAACTGGTCTTCAAACAACATGGATTCTGTGCCTCGCTACTCTTCCTCCAGATTCTAGGAGCTGGATTTCCAAATAACTTTCATTTGAAAAGAGGACATTTAACCACTGAGCAACAGTCCACTTCTTTATCTCCTTTGACACTAAGACTCCTGAGACACGTCTGACTTTGTCTCTGGTCTAAGACTGGCTTGACTTGAGGAACTGAACATTTATAGTCCAGATCTAGGACTTCGCTCCTGCCCACACTTTCAAAAGTACCAAAAGCTGCCAAAGTAATATTCTATTTTTCTGACACATTGAATTCAATCATTAAAACAAAAAATACAAGAAATAAAGGCTTGAAAGTTTCAATATCTGAACTGAGAAACAAAAAAATGACTTCTTGTGATAGTCTAATTTTTTTTTAGATGCACCTACTGTATATAGTTGTTATCCTCTCCTGCAACAAGATGACCCACAGCTGTTCTAACTGGACATTGATATTCAGCAGATTACCACTGGGATGGAGTTGGTGTCTGAGCCAAACATGTTAAACTGGCCATGGGAGGATCTCAGTGGGACACAGGAAGTCCATAGACACAGTTGCCATATGTGGACAGGTGTTATCTCATTGAGAGACTAAACCATGGTGGTGTCTCAGGAGGGGTGGGACATACAGACACAGGATATCATCTGTGTTGTGTTGTAGTCTCCCACTCCACTAAAGGTGACTTGATGTCATAACCAATGCATCCCAACACTGCAATGTCAGGAGTAACGCTGGTGTCTCTCCACAGCATAGCTAGGACATCAATGACCACACAATGGTCAACTAATGCAGAAGAATCTTTACTAAAAAAGATAGGCTGGCACTTTTCTTGCCAATGAATATGGCATGTTGTTATTTTTGTTGTTCTTCATGCTGCTCCATTGTTCAAGGGTTGTTATGGCGAACAAAACTGAAAAATAATTTGGTCAAGATTTTATACATTTCTGACTCAAGCCTAGTTTTTACGGTACTTCAGTGAGACGTGAGGCCGTGTATCTGTGATTACTTCATTTCGGACCTCTTTGTTTCACCAAATGTTAATAGTCAGGCTGAGGACATGGGGGATAAAATTTCATAACTCCTCCAAAGCACTTCAACGTAGCGTACATATAGCATATGAACAACGGTGATAGGATTGAAGGTGTTTTTTTCCACTTGACAATGTTATCAGACGTTATAATGTGGGATTAAGAATCAGAGGAGGAAGAAGCTACGCACTTTTTATCATGCAAGACTGTAAGCAATACATAAGAATGGAAGTATAAACCAGCCTTCAAACGGCAGACTCAGTCCTGCAGCCTCGGGATTAGAAGACCATGGAATCAAATTACGTGTGAATCCTTAAAAAAGGGGCGGAGGTATTGCCTATTTTCCAGGCATATAGCTCAGTTCCATATTATAATCAAGTATATGTCACCTTAAGTTGTTATGAAAATGCTGCATATATCAAAAATTATTTATCAAAGTAACTTTGACAAAACACTTTGAAATTGGCCTCTGTCTCTTTAAGAACTTCCTACCGTTTTAGATACTCCCACTTCAGCAGGTCTTCATAACAATGTGTGAGATCGGCTGCAGATTGAGCTCCACCGGTACATGCTCAAAAACCCTGGCTAACTTAAGCTTTTCTGTCTTGATCTTTTTAAGTATTCATTTTGTATTTGTAGAAACAATAACCATTAAATATTAAATGCATTTTATGCTTCCTAAGTTGGTTAAAACTTCTGAAATCCCTCCTTTGTGGACTTTCATTACCTGATAAAATGACCTTAAGGAGCTTCTGTCACTGTCTTCTGTGAGGAGAAAAGATAGGCGCTGTGTGGAGACAAATGACTTAACCGCAGCCACAGGTGACAAGAGGGGTCAGCATGGCGGAAGAACCTCCGAGTGGAACAAGGGCGAAGTTGTACAAGCAAATCAATGAGGCAAAAAAGTTGGTATTGATTCTGCTGGATTTATCCCCCTCAATGTCAACATGGAGCATCAGTCTGCAGCAGAGAGTGTGCCCCGTTTGCTCGGGGAGCAGCAGGATATATCTCATTCCCCTCTTCTACTGCTCATTTAATGAAGGACATAATGGTGTGAGTAGGCTGAAGAACAGTTAGCAGACCATTTTGGTGAACAGGCGGTAAATCTTTTATCTTCTCGACTTTAATATGCTGCAAAACCTGATTTATAAATTCGAAAGGGTGCTCACAAGAGGCAATTAAATGTTTATTCTTTGGTTGCAGAAAATTCTGATGCTTAGCGTTCCCATTGTTCTGCTGCATTCACGCCGAAGTGCAAAACCACTTAATTCGATGCTAATGTGGAAACTGTTAACCTAAATCAATAAACGACGTCATGAAAAGGAACGAGTCAATAAAAGTTCAGAGATTTACACGAGGATTACTCAACTTTATCTTGTCTGAGGTAAATATAAAATAAACAGGAAAAAAAACGAGAGTCTGTGATGATTCATTGACCTTGTCAGAGTGCACAGAGATCATAAACGCTCAGATGAGAGTGAAGCTGCTTTAAAGGGGCATTACACAACTTTTACAAGGAAAAGTCAACACAAAGTGGTACTAAATTAGGGATAAATGTGTTTGTCATGATTTATAGGTTAAATCATCTGGTGAGAAGAGGAGTCAGGACTAAACATGACAGAAATCAGTGATAAAGAATGGTGTTTGTGCAACAACTCTTCACGTTTTTAAAAGAAAGTCTTCATTGCAAACCGATGATTGAACACAGATGAGCTTTACCAGTAAAACTAATGAACAAACTGATTTATGAAATCTGAAAATATCAAATTAGAAAATTAGTTTTGTCCTGAGATTACAAGTCTTCCTTTAACACGTCAAAAATATTTTAGACCAGTATTTAACCAGGAAGTACCTCTCTGTGACCCCATATATAACAAAAGTGCACATGGCCTTGCACACCAAATTTTAGGCAAAAATATTGTATGGCTTTGGCTTTATTGTGCTCAAAGTATGTGCTGGTGACGACTCTTGTTTCATTTGAGCTCAGTACAGAAATAGAACAATAGATTAATACAATCAATCCAAAGTGTGTTTGTTTGTTTGTTTGTTTACCTGAAACAACAGGAAACATAAGAAGTCTGTATACTGTATTTTTGGTACAAACAGTTCATGACTCGTTTTTTTCTAATTAAAAAAGCCAAAAACACTCACAAATGTTGTGTTTCTCATGTTTCAGAGGGTCTGGCCAATCATGTTCTATTAAGAGGAACAGTCTAATGAGCAGCATCTATGCCTTTTACTCCAAATGTAAATTTATAATATTGAAACTTTAGCATAAAAAATGCTGCATCATCTGATCTATGGAAGTGTGAGTGTCCTCAATGTACGACTTTATTTTTTTCTGACCTTGCAACTCTTACATGTTTCCTGGAAGAAATAACAGGAAGACACCACTTTTGTTTGGCCAGCATCAATGAAGCCATTTTGTTTGTCACACTAAGGAAGACACACTATAAGATGTGGATATTTACCAGAGTTGTAAAGTAACTAAGTACAAATCCTTTGTTACTGTACTTAAGTAGAAATTTTGGCAATCTGTACTTTACTTGAGTAATTATTTTCAGCCAACTTTTTCCTTCTACTCCTTACATTTTTACACATTTATCTGTACTTTCTACTCCCTACATTTTTAAAAAATGTAAGAAGTAGAAAGTCATTACTCCGATTTCATTCGGGTTCAGTATTATTAAAAAATATTTGATCCCAATAAACTGTGCCTTTGAATTTAATTGTGGTTGGATGAGACATATAAACATATATCATTCTGACACATATTACTGTAGTTTGTACACAGTCCATCACAGCTGCAACACAGTTTAAAAAATGTATTTGGAAAATCTAACTTCTCATTTTTACTCAATACTTTTACTTTTAATACTTAAGTACATTTTATGTCAGAAATTTCCTTTTGATACTTAAGTACAAAATGACATAAATCAGATACTTTAAGACTTTTACTCAAGTAATATTCTTAGAGGAGACTTTAACTTTTACCAAAGTAATTTTATGATAAGATACTTGTACTTTTACTCAAGTATCACCTTGTGGTACTTTATACAACACTGATATTTACATGCCGTGACATCTGATGATAAAGACTTCACAACGCATTTCGGAATTTAATTACTTTGCATTTATCTAAATATTATGTTTGAACTTGTTCCCACAACATCTGTAAACTTGGACCCGATTAGCTCAGTCCACTCTTTAGTTTGTAAAACAAATTTGCACAAGAATTCACTAATTCAACTTTCTGTCTTGGTAAAATTTGTTAAGTAAAAGGGTTGATTCAAACATTAAGTAGGGTGATTACAAAAAAGACAATCCCCCTCGTACAAAACGTCATATCAGTACTCAAACATGACAACAAAACAGCTGAAAACAGTTAAATCCATTTGGAGTTACTCAAACTCTGTCCACGTGTGTAAAGACTTGAAATCCCACTGGCCCCCTCGTGTGCCAGCTCAGTGCTGACTGAGTGGGTCAGTGAACAGTAAACTCAAAATCTCACCAAATGCCTGAACGAGTAAGTGAGCAGATAGCGCATTTGAGTGACTGAGCCCGTCAGTCAGAGTGAAAAAGATTAGTCGCAGAAAGCTCGCTGCACTTTAACATTTGTTCAAGTGATAGATTCGTGAGCTGATGAGTGAGTAAAAGTGGGGAAGAGGAAGGTGTGAATGACTGATCGATTCATTCAGTAAGAGGATGAATGAGACGCTGGAAGTGTAACCTTTGGTGGGGGAAAGACGCTCGCCATGTCGAAGAGTGTGTTTCTGTGTGAAAGGCACCTCCAGATGTTCCCATCGATCACATCACACGGAGACAGAGGAGAGGAGGGCCGACGCCGCTGCTCATCAGCAGAAAAACGAAGCAGATTCCCTACACCTGGAATCACATTCAACATGTACGCAACCAAACCCAAAGTGAGTGCGGATGAGGGATGTCTTCGCGGCCAGATCCTCTGACAGAGACACCCGCCGCAGCAGAGTGTTTCCTCCGTGGGCCCAGTGTGGTGCAGGACACCAACTGGGTCTTCTGCAAACACCGTTAATCTCCGAGTCAGCAGCTTGTCGTTCCTCGTTACAAAGGGACTGATGTGCAGGAGGAAAAGATAAAAACAAAACTGGAGGTGTTGTTGCTGCTCTTCTGAATTTTTAACAACTTGCCATGTTTGGAGAGAAACCACCGGAAAGATGAACTCACAGCTCTAATAAGGTTTACAGTAGGAAAAAATGATGACTAGGTACAGTACAAAGGAAATAATATGCATTATTTTTGAAGGTGACCGGGTAAAGGGATTAGATACGATTTGAAGAAAAAGGGTGATGTGTGCCTGCTTTTAAAGTTGCTATTTTAATAGCTGATGTAAGAGGGAAAAAAGCATCACTTCAAAGGATGGGATCAGAAAAAGGATCAGTAACTATGAGCTGCTAAACGATGATGATTGGTGTGTTTGCTTGTATGTTTTCTATTTATTCTCTGAAAGAGCCATCTGGTTGTTTAAAGAACATCATATGCTCATAGTGACAGGTGTTTTATAGTTTATAAGCACATATGGTGCCCATTAGGGAAAAATATTACAAAACATGTCCATTTTACCCTTAAAAGGTAAAATGATAACGTAGGGGTGGAGCTACACTTTTCTGCAATGGCTAACACAGAGGTGGCCATGGGGATTTTCATGGGGCACATAAAATAGACACACACCTTCATCTGTTTTAAGAAATGTGCTGAAATTTTGTGTGATCACAGCTAAGAATGATAAAGTCTCAAGCAAAACATCTCTGATACAAACTGATTTATTTACTAAAAAAACAGCTACAGTTCGACTGCTGTGATGTGAGCTCAAACATGATATCTGTAGAGCAGAGAATCACAAATTGTTTGAATGCTTCAGAATGCACATAAAAGAGCTTTGTACCAAAAAAAAAAAACTGGAAAAAAAACACCTCGATAAAAAACTCAGTTTTCAAATGCTCTCAGATTAAATTTACCATCACATCTCTAGATCAGGAGCAACAGGAAAGCTATTGAGGGATAATAATTCACCATCCAGGAGTAGTTATTGATGCTTACAACCCCTGTTAACCGTAACACAAGGTCAGCTCATCTGAGATAAACAGAAGAACCAAGCAGCAGCTTGGTCTTCAGTGGTTGCGATAAAACTGCTGAACTAAACAAATGACCCAGGAGCTAACTGGAAGGAACACAAAAGCAGCTAAACATAATTTATCAACAAAAGCTGACCCTAAAAAAGCCCTTCAGATTAGGCACACAAATGTACATATTTTGACTTTAATGTTGAACAGGTGGCTCAGGGCTGTTGCCTCTCAGCCAAGAAGGTTGCCAAAAGGTTTTCTCCATGCATGTATGGGTTTTCTCGACTGACCAAAAACATGACTGTCAGGCTAATTAGCAACTCTAAATTGTCCCTAGGCTTGACTGAGAAGGCTAATGGTTGTTTGTCCCTATGTGGCCCTATGACGGACTTGTGACCTGTTCAGGTTGTACACCGCCCGTCGCACAGTGACTCATGGCCATGGGCACCAGTGACCCTGAAAGAAAAAAGCAGATAAAAGATAATGTTTGGAAATGTGACTTTTTATTGTTTACAATGAATGATAAAGTCCAAAGTTTACTTTAATTTACACTGAGAAACTTCCACTCCACAATGAATTTCTGAACTTTGTTTTTTTTTATCACAAAAAGACTCAAAGTTCTTTTAATTAAACCTTTCAAGTCATATCTGTTACACCTTTTGACATTAGGATCATGCAGGAAACGGAAAGGGTAGAATAAGGAGAGTTAAAGTTGACCCATCTCTTTTATATAGCGGGTAAAATAAGTATTGAACATGTCAACATTTTTCTCAGTAAATATATTACTAGAGGTGCTAATGACGAAATTTTCACCAGATGTCGGTAACAACCCAAGTGATCCATACATWCAAAGAAATCAAACCATAAATGTCCAGAAATGAATTTATTTGTAATAATGTGGAATGGCACAGGGAAAAAGTATTGAAGAAAGGGAGGTGAAAAAAGGCATGGAAAGACAAGACACCAGCTGAACTCTCTCAGTAATTAGAAAGCAAGCCTGCCCCTTGTCAGTGCAAGTTAATATCAGCTGGTTCAGTCCCAAATGATGGCCAGGTATCACACAAGAACCATCTGATGATGGGTAAAAGTAAAGAGCTCTCTCAAGACCTTCACAACCTTATTGTTGCAAAGCATAATGATGGCATCGGTTACAGAAGAATGTCTAAACTTCTGAAGGTTCCAGTGAGCACTGTTGGGGCCATAATTCAGAAGTGGAAAGAACATTATTTCACCACAAACCGACCACGACCAGGTGCTCCTTGCAAGATTTCTGACAGAGGAGTGAAAAGAATTATCAGAAGAGTTGTCCAAGAGCCAAGGACCACTTGTGGAGAGCTTCAGAAAGACCTGGAATTAGCAGGTACGATTGTTTCAAAGAAAACAATGAGTAATGCACTGAACCACCATGGGCTGTATGCACACTCACCATGCAAGACTCCACTGCTGAAGAAACAGCATGTTGAAGCTCCTTTAAAGTTTGCTGCACAACATTTAGACAAGCCTGTGAAATACTGGGAGAATATAGTCTGGTCAGATGAGACCAACACTGAACTGTTTGGATGCCAGAATACACATCATGTTTGGAGGTCAAATGGCACTGCACATCAGCCCAAAAACACCACACCAACAGTCAAGTTTGGAGGTGGGAACATCATGGTGTGGGGCTGTTTTTCAGCAKATGGTACTGGCAAACTTCAAATAATTGAAGGAAGGATGAGTGGAAAAATGTACAGAGACATTCTTGATAAAAATCTGCTTCCATCTACCAGGATGATGAAGATGAAACGTGGCTGGACATTTCATCAAGACAATGAGCCCAAACACAAAGTCAAGGAAACTCTCAGTTGGTTTCAGAGAAAGAAACAAAGCTGCTGGAATGGCCCAGCCAATCACCTGACCTGAATCCAACAGAAAATCTATGGAAAGAACTAAAGATCAGAGTTCATAGAAGAGGTCCACGAAACCTTCAAGATTTGAAGACTGTTTGTGTGGAAGAATGGGCCAAAATCACACCTGAGCAATGCATGCCACTAGTTTCTTCATACGGGAGGCGTCTTGAAGCTGTCATTGACAACAAAGGCTTTTGTACAAAATATTAGATAAATTTCAGTAAGTGCGTTCAATACTTTTTTCCCTGTGTCATTCCACATTATTACAAATAACTTCATTTCTGGACATTTATGGTTTGATTTCTTTGTATGTATGGATCACTTGGGTTGTTACCGACATCTGGTGAAAATTTCATGCCATTAGCACCTCTAGTAATATATTTACTGAGAAAAATGGTGACGTGTTCAATACTTATTTTACCCGCTGTACCTCTGAGCACTGACACCTCACAGCAAAAAGTCCCTGTTTTGATTCCCAGTTTGAACCTTGGGGTCTTTCTGTGTTATTGAGTTTGCATGTCCTCCTCGTGCGGGTTTTCTCCCGGCACTCCGGTTTCCCCCACAGTACAAAAACATAAACAGTAAATTGCATTCAGGCCCAGGCCTCCCTTGCAAAAGAGATCTGTGATCTCAATGGGATTTGCCTGATTAAGAAATGGAAAAATAAAATAAAAAGAAATGAAAGTAGTCATAGTGCTGAGTTAGTGAATAAGTTCTGCAATGTTGATTTAAGAACTGTAAAGTTTCTGAAATGACAGACATGAATATACAGTATGTGTACAAAGAGTATTGTACAATACAGTTTTGTAGCTTTATGTGCCCATATTTTTCATTGGTCTACTAATTGCTATGTCCGAACATTTTGTCTTTATTGAAACCCAGGACCGCTGCTAATGAGAAAAACCATCATTTTGGGGTCCTGGTAAAATGTATAGTTAAGGTGTAGGAGAAATTTAGTTTAAAGTTAAGGTTTTGGTAACATGATATTGAATGTTTAGGGTTAAACTAACAACCCTAAACATTCAGTGCAAATTCATCTATATGAGTGACGACTGGTCAGTGGACAGATACAATAGACCAATGCATTATTTCTAGTCACACACTAGCTGTTTGGGTTGATCCTAAAGCCGAAACTGATTAATGCACAACTGAGGTTCTCGCACCAGTTCAGCTGACTTTAGAATAATACTTTCAGCAAACAGTGAGAAGGAAAGAAAGATGAGGCCTGTCCTGAACCTTGTCCAAACTCTGCAGGCTGTCTAGATGAAGGGTTTTTTAATCAAGGTCTGCCAGCAAGGCTACTCTGACAGTCCTTTCCTTTGCCAAAATGCTAAGAGAGAAAAAAGGGAGAGCACAGAGAAAGTTTAAACTAAAAACTGGAGGAGTTTAGATGTCCAGCTGAGTACCGCCTCTTGCATAATTCTTTATATTCAAAGAGCACACTCAATATTTACTCAAACTAAGTATGAAATAATATGTTTCATCATATATAGATGGACGTAACAGGATTCCAAAACAAAATTTAACTCATTTATCAAGTTGAGGGTTGACATTTTTATCAAAAGTATTGATGCAACATCAAGTGAACTTAGCCAAATACTATATAATCATATAGAGGTTTGTCAAATATGCTGTTGGTTAAAGATGATTATAATATTTATTAGAAACCCAGAGTAATAGTTTACAGAAGCTGTCGAAAATGCAATCAGCTTCCCTGCCCACACATGTAATCCGTATCCATTTGTGGAATAAATGTTCGAAGCTTAATCATGCAAAGTCACGTTTCAAGCACGGCTGACGCTCTCTGACCAACGCTGATTCAGTGATGAACTTCTGATTTAAGTCACACACACCAAGCAAATGAGGAGAAATATGAGAGTTTGCAGCAGCTGAACTCCAGCCAGGGAAATCTGAAGAACCTTTGGAAGTTCAAAACTGAAGGTGAAAGCTGATGAATATTTTTTTTCTGAGCCTCTGACAAAATTCTTTGAAATATGGGCTCCGTTTTTGACTCAGACTGTTTGACAGGTTCAGCAGAGCCCCTCTTTTTTTTCCTATTTGAGTGGAATGTCAATTAAAGGCCAGAGTTTCTCCATATCAGTAGCCTCTTATGGGAGTGAGTGTCATATTTGCAGTGTTTTATTGATCCCTGAAGATGCAGCTGTGAAGAGAGGGGCGTTTTCATTTGGTCTATTTCAGACTAGTGAAGTAACGGGGTTCCTCGTCTCTAAAACCTCAACGGTGCAAAAGAAATCTCATCTTTAGAACACAGAAACACGACCTCAAACATAGTTTAGTTTGTCTAAACTGTCAGGATTTCACAGGAGAGTCCTTTTTGTTATCTCATCATTTTTCCTTTCTCTCTCCATATGTTTTTTTCAAACACTTTTTTCTCCTGCATCTTTAAAACGTGACCTGAGGTGTGAATTTTGTAATCCCAAAATGTGTGTCAGTTACCTCCTAAGTGTGAATTAGTGCTGCGCCTTTGTGTAAAAGAATTACATCTGCTCCTGTTCTGGCTGCACAATGGTGTTACCTACTGTAAGTGCGTCGCAAAACTCAGCGTTCCCTCAGTCTCAAGATGTTGCAGCAAGTCCCCTAAAGAGACAAAGAACTGTTTAATTAGAGCTGGCTCATTTAATTAATTATTTTAGGTCAAGTATTAAACTGGAAAATGATAATGAGTTTTGTCTTCGGTTTCGTTTTCAGTTCAAACCTTATGTATGAGTGTTTTTTGCTAGCTGTGGTGAAAAGCAGGTGATGATCTAATTGTAAGTATGTTGATTGGTACATTTCCATCTCACTCAGAACCTTTTGGTTCCCTTGATTTTTCCATTTCCTCTAGGTGGAGCTGTGGGCTTGACATGCCTGGGTACCATCTCCCTTTCTGGTTCAGTTGTCACACCTGAGTCTCCCAATCTCATTATTGCCACAGTTTCTACTGTAAGATCAACGCAGACCATCGTCTAGCAGGGCCGACCCAAGCCAGTTTGGTGTCCTAGGCAAGATTTCAGGTGGTGCCTCTTGTGCAATTTTTGAAATCTCAATGCCAATTTACATACACTCACATACCAAATTAAATTATATTTTTCATCTTTGGAAGCCAGGTTGTCCAATTAAAATAATTAACAATATAACCCATTTGAAAAATAAATGCCTCATATACATGCAACATTTGCTGACCGCAACTAGGAACACCTGCTCATGTTAAGGATCAGCTGTGGAGTGAAGCAGTTCTAGGTGGCGACCAGGGATATACTCCAATGAAAAATTTTATAAAAGTTCTACTGAAAACGATGCATTTTCCAGTCATTTGACGAACATCTTACTAAATTTTTGGGATTAAAATAATCTGTATTTTATAATGGTATAACAATGAAAGCTACACTTTATTCTGAACTTTATCTGAGACCATAACAAAAACTTCCATTATTCTTATTTTGTTTCCTATTTACACACTGAGCACCAGTAGTTAGCCTCGACTGCTTCATAAGATACTTTCAACATGGCATGTCCTCTGAACCTTATAACACCTTATGTAACAATAAAGCAGCTGAGAATCCCAAAGAACAAGTTACCTTTGTTAACCTGAGTAACCAATGATTATTCCACAGACAAAATTAACTATAATTTGATTTTAAAAAGTTACAAAATATTTTTTCATAGCCCATTTGTGGCACTCCTAGATGGAAGGTGCCCTTAGCATTTGAGTATACTGCCTGTGCCATGGGCCAACCCTTCATCCAGTTCTCAGTCACATTATCAGCTTGGTTATCATTGTAGCCAATCTAGTAAATCTTATGTTTCTACTTTTGATTACTCTTGAGTTGTACTTTCCTGAAATCATTTTCTTTTCCATGCTGTGCACTTTTCCTCTGGTGAATATGAAGACTGGACTGACACATAGTATGCCTCATCCATTCCTTGATCTGACTTCAGAATTTGTCTTCAAACAGAAGAGTCCGTTGGATTCAAGATGGTCTTTGTTTTAACCTGTAGGGGAGACCAGGTATGGTTGTAACACTTTTTGCTTCAGCACTTAACTCACTGATTTTCTGAGCTAGAATTCTCTTTTTTTTTTCGAAGTACTCACATTTGTCTACTACAAATGGCATCAATTCAAATCTCTGCAACGTTAGCACAGACCTGGTGAGTTGATGTCAAATACATGGTGTTCCATTGTTACAACCTACCCCTCTACCGGGGTAGGTTGTAACAAATGCTGGGGTAAGTTGTAACACTTAGACAAAAGAAGCAAAATCAGAGGTCACATTATGCAATGTGGTTCTAAAATACGTTTATTTAAATTAAAGAACAATCCAGAATAATGTTCCTCTCTCTGTGACTGAACATAACACAAATCCACTTTTTTGTTTGACTCAGAAGTGTGTGCGTCTGCAAATTCATAGAACTAGAACAAAATATAGGCTTAATGAATACTCTATATAGTGTCCCTGTGTGAAGAACAGATCAGAATCCTCAGTCTGGTCTTTCAACACTTTCTTGATGGACTCTCTTTCCTTTTTCTTTTGCTTGCATTTCTTTTTTCCTAATCCTAAGATACTTGTTTTTTTACATTTTTATTTCCCTTCTGTTCAATTTTTTTCTGATCTCCAGTGCTTACCTCACATGGAGTGATTCAATACTTTAATACAGCTTGAAATTAGCAGGGGGAAAACGCATCATATTTTACCTGAGAAGTCACAATTTCATACAATATAATTCACATGGTTTTAAATGTAATAATAAAGGTACTAAACAAAATATACTATTGGTTCAAAAATTTACTTTCTTACCTCAAAAGTAGTCTTTTCTTTATAGAATTTGAATGCACCCATTTCCAGCCTTGACTACCACCATGGGGTCAAGGGGGAAATGTGGACATACTGCTATGATCACATGACTCCTGTATTATATGTGATTGGTGGAATTGGTGGCGTTACAACTCTCCCCATGTTACAACCATTTTCAGTCAGTTCTAATAGTCCATTTTACAGACATGGAATTTAAATTTGTTGTAGTAGCAGAGAGTTGTCCCCATCATATTCTCTGATTGCTAATAGATCACTCAAGATCTTTGTTTAAAACTTTGATGGGCAAAGCAGTGGGTAATAAACAATCCTTCCAGGATCTACTGCTGATTACTGCTACAATGTCTACTGTACATAAGCTGTGTTATTTATTTATTTATTTATTTATTTATTTATTTATTTAACCAGTTAAATCCCATTGAGATCTCAGATCTCTTTTTCAAGGGAGGCCTGGGCCTGAAGGCAACCTTTTGTACATGTTTTTGGAAAACAGAGAGCATCTAAAATTCAAAACGCTCAACCAGTGGGTTGTGAAACACAGAAGAATTATTTGGACTGAGGCTGATGGGAAGAGTGGCTGCAGCTGTGGCTAATGAAAAATAATGGCACAGAGTAAAATAGAGGAACAGAAAACTCAACATACTCTCTTTGCTATTTAAGGGCTGTCCATCACTACTATCTATTTATCTGCCGTTAAACAGAACTACAGTGTGAAGCTTTAAAGTTGGTGCTTCTGACTCAGTTTGATGACACACTGATATTTATCTTGCTCACGCTTTAGTCTCAGAACTGCCCCGAAGCACACGAGAACTAAAAACAATAAATAAATAAATAAATAAATAAATAAATAAATAAATAAATAAATAAATCCACTCAGGAAAGATCGCCTAAGAATTTACTTTGCTTGAACAATGTTATGTCAAATGCTAACTGCTCCACGTCATATGAAATGTGGCAAATAAAAGAAAATCAGACGTGACTGCATTTGAATTAAAGAGGAACAAAGCAGTTTGTGTTTTACCTGGGTCGTGTTTGCTTACAGCTCTGTTAGTGAACTTGTCAAGCTAAAACTCCAACTTTTTAAGGGTTCTCTGGCAAACTTTTTTTTTCTCGTGAACTGGTTCGAAAGCAGAGCTAAAAGTTTTTTATTCACCCCACTGCCAGAAATATGCAAAGACCTTTTTTAACAAGGTATTTGCTCTAAGCTTGACAAGTCAGTGTCATTATTAATAACCTATCAGGTTCACAACATCTGAAAGTATTTAAGAAACAGGAAAGAAGCCAACAAAGACCTGATCCATGCAGACCTGAGAGTGGCATCATCCTGCAGATCTTAAAAGTTTTCAACTATTAGCTGTTTACAAATGACCTTGATGGAGGATAATCTTGGGGTTAGGCAATTTAATCATTTCTTTTGTGGTTTTTTTTTTTCATATTTAAATTTAAGCCGAAGTGCCCAAATTTGGCCTGCCAAGCCATTTGATTTAGCCCACTAACTGCACTGGTTATTCTGTTGTGTTGTCCCATGTAGAAACAATGTATTAACACTAAAAGTTATACCATCCATTGACTACAAAAAAGCTAATTTTTACTCATGGTGCTGACTTTGTCTATGAATTATATTAAGATTAAACATAACATGCACGCAACTACAAGACTATTAGATTATATTTAAGCATATACTTTTAGATTTGCACACTTTATAATACCACAAATACGTTTTATCAATTTAAGAAACATCCTGTTAGCTTTTGCTTCCCAAGCGTACGTCTAACTTCCCCAAATGCACAAAAAAAAAAGAAAAAGAAAGAAATGTGGGCCACCTCACTGGCCGCAAGCTTAATCATAAAAAATAAAAGGACTTTACTTAAATTATTATTAAGTATTTGCATTTCATTATTGCACTTGGCCCGCAGCGCTCGGATAACTTTTCATTTTGGGATAAATAAGTTTTGGCACCACTGAGCTAAAGAATTTGGAACATGGTTAGTTGTGGGTTGAAAACCTTTGTGGCCTCCCTGACTTTATATATGTTCTCCCTGTGTCAGTTTAATGCTCCAGTTTCTTCCCACAGATTGTTTATGTTTAGGTAATTCCATCCACCCATCCATCATCCCGCTTCTTCTATTCAGGGTCACTGGTGCACATATCAGTCACTGTGTGAGGGGCGGGGTACACCCTGGACAGGTCACAAGTCCGTCACAGGAACACAAAGACAAACAACCATTCTCACTCACTGGGGATAATTTAGAGTTGTTAATTAGCCTAACTGAGAGAAAACCCATGCATGCACAGATAGATTAAAACTCTTACCTAAAAGGTCCCCAGCAGGGTTTTAATCCGGCAACCTTCTTGCTGAAAGGCAACAGCTCTCAACTGCATTCAAGTTTTGGTAATTGTAAACTCAAAGTTGTATGCTTGAGCTAAACGGTTCTCTGTCTTGTTTGCGTTGTGATGAATTGATATCTGTTCAGGGTTTACTCCACCTTTAGTCAAATAACTGCTTCTCTTGACTCCACATAAAAAAAGTGTTAAAGAAAAAAATCGGTGCACAATTTTTTTTAAAAAAGTGACTTTTTATTAACAAAGTGCCTCAAAATCCCATTTAAAACTGTGCTCGTGTGTCCATACAACTTCATCCCTTTAGTTTAGGAGCCTGTTTGTCTGAATGATTGACAGGTCAGAGTTCAGTGAGAGAAACAATTCCACAAAATAGTTTGTGAATGGACCAAAAATAAGAAGGTTTGTAACATGCTGAGCAACTGTGAAAAATTGCTTCTCAAATTCACATTAAAGATAATGAAAGTTTAGCTGAAACAATGATGACTCAAAACTTGTCACATTTTTTGATTATTCTGCTTTTTAATTGATGGATGCTGACAGGTTTTAATCACATTTTTTGTTTCTTGCAAATTGTCCAACTTATGACGAGCAGCTTTTAAAAACAATATTGAAGTTTTTCTTTGCAAAAGTTTTGTATTTTTATTGATCTTTTGCGACGCTTTAGACATATTGTGTGATGAACATGAGCTGAATACAAGGAAAAGTAACTTTATATGTAAAACGGTTTACAGTAAGAAAGTTTTTTTCTGTGAAAGTAAAACTTCTCTGAAGAATAAAGAAAACGAGAGATGCAAGGTGTAATATAAAATAATCCTTTGCATCTTTTTGTTTGCTTTAATTTGGTGCATCTGTTTGGTGTCACTTCAGCATATACAGCATATGTCAACAACATGGACAGCGCACCTCTGCTGCAGACTGAAGGTTTTTTTACAGCTCTGCCCATAATTTATTATTTTATTTTACTTTTGTATAAAATGAAGAGGAAGTGTAACTTTTATTTATTAATTTATTTGAAAGAGGACAGTTTAAATAATAATTATAATAATAAAAACAACTTAAAGTCTAACAAAACTCTCCATCAGCCTTTAGAGCTTGATTTCAACTAACCTGAAAGTTCTGTTTGAGTTTACTGAACAATTATTCTTTGACAGTGAGCTCGTTTTCCTTGTAAACAGGGTGTTGATGTCTTCCTAGATCAATATCTGCACAATAAATCAAGACAGCTAGTGGCAAAGGATCCCTGGTCCTTTGAACCGAACCTGGTGCAAATCGGACCTGCCGTGGTGGTGGAGGTGTGGAGGTGTGTA
>NW_013952438.1:1867879-1875692 GCF_001266775.1 Austrofundulus limnaeus
AGAGAGAGAGAGAGAGAGAGAGAGAGAGAGAGAGTCGGAGGAGGAGGGAGGGATATATTTTCCATAAAGCCTTTTTTTTCTCCCCCTCCTATTTCTCTGCCCTTGAGCATCCCGGGTAAACCCGAGCTTGCAAAGTGGGGAAGAAGAGGAGGAGGGGGGAGGAGGAGGAGAAGAGGGGGGGAGGACAAGGGCGGGCACAAGCCCTTCGTCAAACTCAATATTTTATACTTTTGATACTCCCTGACGCGGGATTCCAGCCTGCTTTCTCTTCCCCGGCCGTTTCCCAGATCTAGGACGCGGAGCCAGCAGCGGGAAGCTCGGCAGCATCAGCAGCCATCCGCGCTGCGATCAGAAAGTACTCGGCGGAGGAACACGCTGATCACCTGGGGTGGGGGTTGTTACAGTGCGGAACGGGACGGCCGAACCGCCGGTCAGTGGATGGTTCGGAGGGGATTCATCTGGCCCAGCAGGGGATGGGGGGCGGGGCGGGGCACGGGATCACAAAGTGCTGACCGGCGTCAGAGATGCTTGAAAGAAGTAAGTCAGTGTTTTTTTTTCTTTCATTTCTTTTAAATTTATACTATTTTTTTTTTTAAATCTGATCAAGCGTTTCACAACACGACTTGTGCACAAAATCCGGACCACTTCAGGACCACCGGAGTTAATGAGAGGACTTCCAGCCTGGTGGAGCGGTGATGTTTGGGAATGAAACAGTTTGTGTGGTGGGCCGGGCGCAAACTGACACACCCCTGCAAGGATCGGTGCTTGGGGGGATAAGTAAACTCCAAGTCCGCGGGGTTTTGGGGTCGGGTTGTGGATACTCCTGACTTTTGTCACTTTGAGGTCACGGATTATAATTAGACTAAATCATGGAAAGGGGGAAAAAAATCATTGTTTACGTGATCAGTTTAAAACCTAATTAGAACTACATGGAACGAATAATTTGGTTATAAAACTTCATGAGTTTGTTTCGTTTTATGTTTATTACTCTATTAAACACTGATGATTATTAAATACACTCATATCGTCGTATAGAGATTAAAACTGAAAAGTGGAGTTTTCGCATTAATAGCTGAAAGATTTCTGTTTGGCACAAGTTAACATGTTCTGAAAAGTACAGATTTTTGAAAGATCTAAAATCCAGTGATCGCTTCACACCTGGAGTCCTCTCTGCTGTGCAGCGCAGGAGCAGATTACACACACAGGCGGCACCCGACAGCAGCAGCACGTGTTTTTACGCACAGGGTTATGGCACAGTTTGGCGCTTCTAAGTGCGCAAATCTGCAAAGTTTAGGTGCAGTTTATGCCACAGAAAGATTAAAGTGTTTTAAAAGCATACTGAGTAGTTAATTTAATTATTCATGTGTTGATTGATTGATTTGGTAACTTATTATCCTCACCTTTCCAAAACATCCTCGCGGTTTGTTGCGTTAATCGTGCAAAGACATCCAAATAAAGTTGGCTTACTAATTAGACTTTTGTATGAACTTTTCTCTCATTTGTCTCCACAGTGCTTCAGGACCATTAGAGGAACTCAGCTGACCTGAAACGTCCAATGGATCTACTTGAAAACGCAACAGCTTCTCTGTCATCCTCTCCATTTGGCACCGGTTCACCACAGCAGGACGCCGCGCTCTGAGACATGGATCCGCGCGACCATCTCCCTCCCAACTCCCTGAAACACGGTGGTAAAAGTGAATGACGAGGCGCATCCCTCTGTCAGTATCCGCCTCTCCACCCACCGTCCTCTTTTGCTCCTGGAAACCAAACAAGACAGCCCCCCCTGTCCGTTTGTTCTCCCGGGGCCGCCAATTTTTTTTTTTTTTTAATCAGGCGACACTGAGTGAAAGCTGCAAGATAAACTTTGTCTTATTTGTTATCAGGGGGATTTATTTATCTATATCTATATATCTATAAAAGCCAGGAGGCTAGTTGAGTGAATTGACTTTAAAAGTAGTGGGGATTTTATTTTCTCTTAACCCTATGATCACCGCTCCATGCGCGTTTCCTCTCCTCTGAGCTCTGTGGTCCCCTCACCCCGTGCCGGACCCCGCTCCGCAGACCTCCCCCCCAACCTGCCATGCTCCTCCAGGCCGTGTTGCTGTTGCTGCTGCGCTGCTTGGCTTCCACCCTGGGCCAGTACGACCTGTGCAAGTCTCTGGTGAGCACGGACGAGGGCTCGGTGTGGGAGCACTACGCATGCCAGCCTAGTCCGGTGTCCATGAAGGACTACATGCGGATCAAGGTGGACCCGCCCGGAATCACGTGCGGAAACCCACCTGAGAGGTTCTGCACTCTGGTAAGTTCATTGTGTGACATATTTCGGGTTGAATTCTGAAAAGTGCACTTTGTGGCTTTTTTTTTTTTTTAGCAAAACCTGAAAACGAACCTGAAGAGTTTTGAGTTATAGTGGAAAAAAAAACTAAACTAAAAAGTACAAAAAGTAGTGACAAACATACAGTAGCAGAATTCTCACCAAAAGCAAACAGCATCCTAATAAGTGTAACTCAGCCTGGCTCAGCTTTGAACAAAAAAATGTCCAATGTTTTTATGCATAAATATAGACCCCTGTTTTATTCAATCTTGTACCCCCAAACCTCCCTCTGACAAAACGCACAAGACCTTTCAGCTCCAAGGACACTAAAGGGTGAGCTTGCAGGAATATCTGATAAAATGTCTACCAGAGTGATATTTAATGCTCCTCTTCAGCCCCGCAGGCTTGTCCTGGTCTAACGAACGTGTAATAATTTGAAATCAGGGTTATAAAATCCAAACCATAAGACTGGAATTACCACTTCCTGCCTCAATGAAAACTTTTTTCCATTTGATGCTTTGACTCAAACCTTGACTCCGCACGTGTGTGTGTATGTGTGTATGTGTGTGTGTGTGTGTGAGAGAGAGAGAGAGACAAGATTTCTGCTTGACAATCGACCCGCTGTCACTGATTGTCTGCTCACTGAAGGTGCCAGACTTGTTTTGACGTGCATGAGTCAAAACTCTCACAAGAAGTGTCACAACAGCAGTGCAGGCTTGTCTACATCCTATAAAATTATGTAAAACAGGTGTTCGTTTGTTTTTTTCTGTGAGTGCAGTTTTTTTTTACCTTGCAAATTACCCTCATAGTCTGTCTCCCTCTCTTAGACTATTTACCAAAATGAGGGGGGTCGTTGTGACAGCTTGGATACCTAATGGTTAGTGATTAGTGTTAGTGTCTAGTAATGGAAACTGCTGCTGTCTTGAGTGAAACCTCTCCGCTTGAGAGGGGCGAGATGGACAGCAGAAAGGTAAGAGGTGAGGAGAGGCTTGCTGCCATAACATATTGACGTCTGCCCCCTAATGGCTCCGGACTGGAAACTTCTATAACTATGTTTCTGAGTGAGCAATGATGAAATATTGATGTGCTCCCTTAATGGGCTTCCTTACAAAGGTTGGCCAGCGACGTTCCATCCCAAGGTTCCTGAGTGTGCTGCACGCCTGATGAGACAGAAAGAAAGAAAGAAAGAAAGAAAGAAAGAAAGAAAGAAAGAAAGAAAGAAAGAAAGAAAAAGAACAAGGGGTGATGGAGGGTGGGACAGGAAGGAGCCTGGTCTTAGTCAGCACTTTCTGATCGGACAGGATCTTTATAGTGGAAAGTTCTGGTTCTCCTCCGGTCGTTTGTGGCTTCGGGGATTTAACCAGGCTGCTGAGTGCACTAGCTGGGGATTTCAAGAGTGAAGTTTACTCAAGAAAAGAGACGTGAAGTGGCAGCTTTGTGTTGCAAATTTGACCAATTATTTTGGCCCCCATCTCTTTTCCCCGAAACAATTCACTGAGTACCCCAGAACCTTAAACCCTTCTTCACTAAATCAAGTCTATTAAGCCTTTAGATACCCCCCCACCCCCAACCAAACAGACATTGTTGAAGTCTTATTGATTCACAGATCATTTATTTTCAGCCAAGCATCACTGTTTCCACCCATACCCCTAGATTTGGCAGCTTTACAAAAAGTCCTCTATCCTTCCTAATTGGTGTACATTTACATGTACTCATTCAGCAACCCTACAAATCAAAAGGAAGTCACAGCGTCGAAGAGAAGAGAAGAAGAAAAAAGGGGGGGGGAATTACAGACTTACTAAATGAGAAGTGAAGGTCGACAAACTCTGGTGGCAATGACTCGCATATCCGAATGTGCAGCGCTGCTCGTCTTTAATAAGACTTGAGAAAAAAACTGTGGAAGATTAAAAAAAATAGAATTTTTTCCATCTCTCACCCTATGAGCGCTCCTGTGCGTTACTTACTCCACTGAGGCAGAATTCACGTTTTGAAGCCTACTGTAGCTTCACTCACTTCCATGCAGTTTACAGTAGAAGTTGCTCCCTCCGTCTCCGCAGGGATGTGTTTTTTTTTTCTCTACTCTCTTTATCTCTCTTGTTTCCTGGGAATGCAGCATCCTTTCTCCGCAGCCAACATTGGCAGCATGTTGGCGCCTTTCTTTGCAACAAGCTTCCAGCACTTTGAAAAAGACGCTACTGTCACCAGTGTGTGAGGAGCTTCACTGTGGTTTTTTTTATTATTATGGTAGAGTACGGTTATAGCTTGTATTTACGGTGATGGAGTAAAGAGGTCTGATATAGAAAAGTAACTAATATTGGAGATCAAAGAATAGCTAACCTCAAGGATTAAATTAAAGCACCCCCCCCAAACACACACACAGTTTTAATGTAAAAATGCAGCATTAGAATGCATCTGTCTGTGCTGTTGTTTGCTATTTCCTTGTTTTGTTTTGTTCTGAACCAAAACCTTCAATCAAGCATCTCCCTCGGGGCCGAGAACAGAGAGCAGCCGAATGCAAATGGGAGTTTGAATGTGTGCTGGAATGCACTGTTTGTGGTGACGTTTAAGGGGGTGGGGGGGTTTTGTGAAAACGTGCGGGCAAGTTGGCTGAGAGTGCACGCGTTGTTACGTCCAAGACACCCACCAAACGCGCACACACCTTGCTGTTCCACAACGTGTTTGCCCATTTTAGAAAGTAAAAAAAAAAAGAAAAGAAAAAAAATCAGCCAGCTCTAAAAATAGACGTGAGGAGAGAGGAGCAGCGCAGCAGTGGATGGTGGGGGGAGCATGCAGGAAAGGGGAGGAAGATGGCAGCTGGTAGTGTGGATCAGTGCATCGCAGACTGGGCCTTTGGCCATAATTCACGCTTCCTGCTTAGTGTAGCCTTGCCAGACCCGGATGGCCTGCCCTGCCCAGCAGTGGGCCATCAAGGCCATGCGAAAGGGCCACCTAAATCCAGCAGGCCACTTTGGATGCACCTCCTTTGGCGTGAAAGATAGCCCAGGTGGGCCGGTGTCCTAATAAAACACAATTGGAGGTGAATTTGGATGCAGCACGAGCAGATTTCACCGCGAACAGAACAGATACTTGCAGAGAGCTTACAAACAAGGAATATAGATGGGAGGGTGTAGTGATGTAATGCTGTGGCTCACTTTCCCATTAGGACACAGTTGAAAGTGATCTGAGAGTGTTTAGATGTGTTGGCAGAACGGGAGGATAGTTTTAAGTGAGATTTATCCTTCACTGAGGTGATACTAAGAAGGATTGGCCGCAGGGATTTGAACAGCCTGAGGTGGACTTAACAAACCACCTGGTTTCACCAATCAGAAACTCAGGACTGATGGGGAGCTGTTTGAGACAAATGTGTACGCAACCCTGTTTTTATGTTTATATTTAGGAGAGATTTAGTGGCCTCAATCGAGTGGCTCCTATGAGAACGTTCCAATCTGTACTTGAAAACAGGCTTTTTTTTTCTTGAAAAAGCTTGCGTGTCAACTAAAAACATTACTTTCCTTATTTAAAGTGAGACTCCCTGTTCTTGTTGGGCCACATTTCTAAAGATGGTGTAGTTGCACAGACACATTTTTATTTTTGTGTCTGAAACTAATTTGAAATAAACTGTGGATTTTCACGTTGGTTTGTTTTCAATTATATTCAAAGATGGATGATCAGTTAGAAATGTTCAGCTACATATAGGGTCAGACTCACACCATTATTTTTTCAAAAACATGAAAGCAGCTTCATTGACAAAATAATAAAATATCACATTTTTAACATTACTCAATTGTTAACAAGGTTATGAGCTTATTATTCTACTAAGTGTCTGATGTTAAAAACTGAAAAAGCATTCATTGAAGGAACATATCACCTACTGCATTTAATGCCAGAGTATTAAACTCACGCCAACTTCAAAGTTGTAGCATATTAAACCTGAAAAAAGTTTATGTGACGTCACATTGTATGTGTTGTGTACGACTTTTAACTTTTTACATTTTAACACATTAGCTGTAAGACTGACTGAGCTATAACCATTTCTGCGTTGGATAATTTTGATTAGCACATTTGACTCCAAAAGTTATTCAGATGCAGTAATTTGTTGAAAACGAACACACAAACGGATAGACATGTGTAAACATTATCATCTGTTTTAGCCTTTGAGTCATAATAAAGGTGCTGTCGCTGAAATCAGTCTCATATAGAGAACAAAAATCTAAAGATGGAAAATATCAGTTGTCAGTTTGGATTATCCTCACTTATTAATGCTAATGTTCTGATAAAACTGGAGGTGATGTATTTTGTTTTTACCAATAATAATAATAATAATAATAATAATAATAATAATAATAATAATGCTTGTTTATTTAAAAAAGGAAATTAAAAAACTTGAGAAAAATCCTATCACGGTGCATTGATTTGAATTATTTCTGACGTGCCAGTTGTGAATGCTTTGCGCTCTGAAGCTGCACAGTCCAAAGAAATCTTTTAAAAATCTGTTACACAAGCCAGATCTTACCTGTTTTAAAATTTAAAACCTCCTTTTTCCACCTTTTTGCCTTTTTCACATCTCCTTTGTGATTGGTTCAGACTGTACGCCATCAATAAAATATGGCAGCTTTTCTCTGAATGCAGCTCTTGAGTGCTCACTAAGAAAACAGCAACTTCGTCTGATGTTCAAGGTTTTTTATTTATTTATTTATTGGTGGGGTAGCGCATTCACTGCACCTGGATTCGGAGCCAGGTTCATAAAATAACATGTCCAGGTCCAACTGTGGTGACTTTAGCAGGATGAGCTCAGCTGCTGCTTTGGAGCAGCATGATGTCTCTGCTCTGTACTTTTTCTCTCCTCCTCCTCCTCTTCCAGCACAGTCACACATGCCTACAATAAACATTTACTTATTTTTTTATCCTTGCGCGCACACACACACACACACACACACACACACACAAAAACACACGAACATAAACAACACCCACCCACGCAAACGAACACCTAAGGCACATTTTACACTCACCGACTGCTGTTTTGTACCCAGAAAAGCAATTTTTACAGAGAAAGACTGAAACACTTTTTCAGGTAATTAAAGCAAAGCCCGGATCACTTTATGTAATCTTGTTCCTCTTCTTCACCTACATCTGAAGGGAAAAGTTTAGACACCTTTCATTAAAAAAATTAATAATCAGAAATGTGACTGTAAATAACCAAGTGAATTAATGATGACCTGATTTTCAAAAGGCACAAAGTTAAAGATGAAACCATTTTTTCTTGCTTCATGGAAGGTTTTTTTATAGTTTCAAAAAAAAAGACAGAAGCATCATTTTCAGTCTCCTGTCCATTTAGTTCTTAATAAATAACATAGATTTTTTTACAGCCTTGTTTTCATTTTCACTTCATGTCTCATCGAGGTTTCTTTGAACACTCTGGGTCTCAGGCTGGAAATCCCAAAATTTTGATGTAATCATAATAAAAATAATGTTCTAGCAATTTGGAAAGTATATATA
>NW_013952438.1:1875749-1877472 GCF_001266775.1 Austrofundulus limnaeus
TGTGTGCGCACACAAGGATAAAAAAATAAGTAAATATATATATACACACAAAACCACAACATTAGTGCTTTCTGGGTTTTCATTTACCATCATTTTAATGCTCACAGTTAAACATAGAAGTACGGAGCCCGCGAGGAGACATAGGGAGATTTTTTTTGCGTTCCCACGCAATACTATTGCGTTATCTCACACCATCTTTGTGTTACCTCCCAATATCTTTGTGTTACCTCGCAATATCTTTGTGTTACCTCGCAATATCTTTGCGTTACCTCGCAAAACCTTTTGCATTCCTTCGCAATATTGTTTTGCATTCCCACGCAAATGTTTGTTTTGTATATGAACTGAATTAAATCAGACTTTTATTTTGAAACATTTGGTTACCAAAACAGGATGTGTCGCCACAAGTTCGTGAAATTGACATTGATGTAGCGTGGCTGCATTGTGTTAAAATATCGGCATATGACATACTTCCATGCATGGCTGTGTGACATATTCATTCTGAAGCTGAATTAAAGCAGTAGGCTAACTCGCTAATGGTGAACATGTGAGTTTGTTAATAAACTGGCAGGCACAACAGTGATAAACCACTTTTGCGAGGGAACGCAAAAGGTATTGTGAGGTAACGCAATACTAGTGCGTGGGAACGCAAAAAAAAAAAAAAAAAACTCCCATGTCCCCTCGTGGGCTCAGTACAGAAGAAACTAAAGTCTGTCTTCCTTCAAGAAAAATATGGCTCCAACCTTTAAGCCAAAGTAAAATTTTCTACATGATTTGGTCCATTTTGCTCCAATCTTAAAAATTGCGATACACACAATCTTACACAGTATTGAGTGGTTTTGAGCAGTCTGTTAGCACTCTGAGTATGTGTTTATACAACATGTTTTAGCCCAGTGTCTGCTAAACGTACTGATCTGTAGTCTTATTTGGGTTGGTTGGTTGTGGCGGCTATACTGAGTTGGGTTGACTCGAAAAGTTAAGTTGTAGATTTAGATTTAAGGATTACTGGTTCTTGAGATATTTTTCTAACAGACAAATGAACACACATAGAACCAAGAAATTACATGATTTTCTGAGTGATAATAGACCGTTTCATCGTTACAAATAGTGGAGCCTAGCTCTCCCAGCTCACACGTCATCTGGTAAAACACTGAGGTTGCTATGAAAATGCTATAAGAATTGTGCAAATTCAACAAGCTCAAAAAGCAAATTTATGGCTTAGAAAATCTCATCAATGATCCTAAAGGAAATTTTAACACAAATCAATTTAGAGCAAATGCATGGGGTCTGTAAAACAGTATAAATTTGTAGGTTGAATTTCTTATATTCCACTAGTGTTTCCATAACAGCCTCAATGTCCCAAAAAATCACGTAAGCTTGGCATTTTGTAAGAACAATTGACTGCAAAATGATTCATAGGCCTCGACACTGATGAAGTCGTGTTTGAATGACTTCTGCTTACTCTTTATTTTAAATTCACCAGCTCAGGTCTCAGAGCTTCTGCTGCTTGTGTGTTGCTCATGAGCTGTGTTAACTGTGTGACGTCATACGTCTCCATTTTCACGCTCCAGTTGTTGTTTTGTTTTGCATTTGTGCACGTTGTTGTGCAGTTTTGCTTGGAACAGTTAAAATTAACAAAGCAACAAAAATAAACAAGTACGTACGTACGTAAGTAAGTAAGTAAGTAAGTAAATAAGTAAGTAAGTAAGTAAGTAAGTAAGTAAGT
>NW_013952438.1:1878388-1880450 GCF_001266775.1 Austrofundulus limnaeus
ACTTTGTGCACTAACTCCAAAGTGTTTTTTCTCCTCCTCCTTCAGCCCACAGAATCAGTCTTCTAAATTTATAATCCTGTTTGCTTTGAAACGTTTTCTTGTGTTGCTGCAGAGTAAAATCTTAGACCAGCTTTTTGAAACATCTTCAGCAAGGTTTGTGTCCAACTGGGATTTTCTTTTTATAGCCTGTTGCCCCAAAACACTCACCTTTTGTTAGTTTGTCTCACTTGTTAGCAAAATATATCACGAATTCTCAGAAAGTAATTTCATGCTCATCTACAAGTACCGATAAACTTTTGGCGTCAACTCAAAGTTGGTTACTAATCAGCCTTAGTCGACGCAAAAATAGACATAACTGTTAGATTTACAAAACAATTGGTTGGAAGTGAGAGCCACTCAAAAGAAAATAGTTTGTGTTTATCAGTGGAAAACAGCAACTTTCAGCGGTGCTTTCAGATTTGATCATGCAATCTGTGCTTCTCTTCACTAAAAACAAAGATGCATTTCTACACAACTTTTTGTGGCAACAAATGTCGACAGTGTAATGATTTAATGGTTCATTTAAATACCTGTAAAATCCTGTGGCAAGAATATTTATTTACCATTGTTTAACCAGGCAAATCCCATTGAGATCACAGATCTCTTTTTGAAGGGAGGCCTGGTTTTTGTGTTGTGGGGGAAACCAGAGTACTTGGAGAAAACCCACGCAAGCACGAGGAAAACATGCAAGCTCCGCACAGAAAGACCCCAGGCCTGAACCCAAGACCTTCTTGCTGTGAGATGTTGGTGCTAACCACTGCGCCGTCGTGCTGCCCTGATAGTGATGAAGATGATGATAAGGTTTCTGTAGTTGCCCAAATTTCTGCTTCCTTATAAATTAGACTTGTTTTGCAAATAAAATAATAAACATAATTTTATGTTCTATTTTTTTGGGGTATGGATGTAAATCAACTATGATGTTTCTTGATATCACAAAGGCTGTCATGATACGATTTTGATTCAATTCAATTCACAAATCTTTGCTCAAGATATCTAACTCATTCTCATGTCGGCCTTGTCAACATATTGACACTTGGGCAGGGACTGTCTGCGTCCAGTTTTGAGGCATCGGGTACCCCCCACGCGTCCGTCCTTGCCGCCCTCAGCTTTTCCAGGTTGCGACACTTAGGGGTCTTTGGGTCGGGGGTCTGAGGTTAACACGAGGAATCAGGATCAATGATTAATTTTAGGTACTGGGGTCAGGGATAGGCTGTGTATAGCTAATATAGGTTAAATTTAGGGTCTGGGACGGTTAGTTCTCGCAAATTCTCTACATTTAAACAATGGTTAATATGAGGATTCAGGATTAATGTTTAATTTTAGGGTCTGTGGTCAGGGATAGGCTGTATAAGGCTAATAGAAGTTAAATTTAGGGTCTAGGATGGTTCGTTTTGCGCATTTCCTACTCTTGTAAAAAAAATATGACAACGCGCTCGTCCTCCTCCGCCTCATCTTGTAAAGAACGGACGCGCCAGGTAGCCCCCGTTTCCGAAAGTGGACGCAGATGGCTACCTGACCAAGCATCTATATGTTGATGCGGGGGGCATGAGAATGTGTTGATATATCAATTCACAGCAGGCATATGATGATGATATGGATCTATGTTTTTATTTTGACTCAGTGTTATTGATCATTTAATCATTTAATCAATATATTGATGTGAATCGATGTATTGTCACACACTTTGTGTCTGATCTTCTCTCAGAATCCAAAATATTGGAACTTTTGCATTTGTACATCTTTGTCAATCCACACACACACATCATCTAGTGCAGCTACCTACCTTTATGGGGACATTGCATTTACTTCAATTATTTTCTACAGCCTAACCATGACCCCTGACCCTAAACCTAACCCTGACCTACCAACAGCATTTCCCCTCATGGGGACTATAGGTTTAGGTCCCCAGAAGCACCAGATGGTCCCCACAAGTAGGTGTGTATGCCAAATATGGTCCCCACATATTAGGGAATAAACACACACACACACACACACACACACACACACACACACACACACACAC
>NW_013952438.1:1880540-1887970 GCF_001266775.1 Austrofundulus limnaeus
CACACACACACACACACACACACACACACACACACACACACACACACACACACACACACACACACACGCACCTTCATTCTTTTCCCAGAGAACTTCCTGTATGATGGGAAAATGTTATAAGTGAAAAAGCAATATCTCTTTCTCTTCCCTTCTGTGGCCTTTTTAATGGGAAGGTCACTCTATTTGATGTTTCTTCCAAACATAATAAAATATGTTGTGTGTCCTTCCTTTATTCCCCTCGCTGCCAATATAAAGTCGAAGGAGAAATAAGGAGGCGGAGAGGAGAGCAAAATAGCACAAAAGATACTTTGGAGGAGCAAAAATCACTGGTCATAATGAGTGAATGAGAAGATTACATCTGTGTGAATGCATCATGGCTGCTTGCTATTTTTACAAGCAACCTGTAATTTTTTTTAAATTCCTTTTGTGTTGAAAAAAGTGCAATAACTTATTTTGACAACTCTTTGTGCTTAATGATTTTCTTTTGGAGGTCAGAGAGAGCAGTCATATTTTTAGTCACAGTTTCACAGCCTCAGATGCTGCAGAGAGAACTCAAAGACAAGTTTTAAGGTGTCTTTGTTGTTTAGAATATCAGTGCTGTCCTGCGAGGAAAAACAAGAAATTCAGTCATCACTGGGGCATCATGGCAGCTGTTGTCGTGGAGACAGAAACGCAGTGAGGATAATAGCTGGAGGGGCTTAGCGTTGCAGGCCACCTGCCACAGCATTAGTTGTTTGTGACAGGCAGTGTGTGTTTGCAGGAGTCGAACACGCTGGACTGAGCTACAGTCAAGGCAGGCGGTAAAGTAGAATAAGGAGGACAGGGCACACAAAGGGCTTAACATAACCTCATGTTTAAGACTCTTGTAAGGGATGAAACTCTTCCGACCTCCATTGCTATACATATCACCTCTACTGGAGCTAATCCTAAAGGCCTCTGTGAGGTCAGAGCACACTGATAAGCAATTACATCACAGAAACTCCAACCAAATGACTGGGTGTAAAACCGTATTTAGATTGCATTCATTTTAATTATTTTTAATAGAAAATGATATGATAGAAATTGCTTACTTTTTAATTTATTTGTATTTTATTTCTGCAGTTTTTGACACAGTTTATTGTCATCTGCAAGGTGGTGCTGTAGCACCTTCAGCACCTCTAGTTTCCACAGCCTTGTCTCGAAGACTTATTCATTTTTACAAATTTTTACACATTGCTGAATCATCACCAATGTGAAATAACTAATTTAAAACAGATTTTACAAAATGCATGTGCCACGAAGATTCTGGAGGAACACCCTTTGGACAAATGAGACAAAAATGGAGCTGTTTTGGCAATAAGTTAAATCACCTGCATGTTCACAGACAGAAATAAAACAATAAAAGTAAAACAGAACCAACAGTGAAACAGGAAGGCGGGTTGGTCATATTCAGATTTGCTGAATTTGACATAGAGTGTTATGTATATGTGAGGAGAACAATGAAAATCTCAAGACTATCAAGGCATCCGGGGGCAAAATGTGCTGCTCAGTGTCAGACAGCTTGCTCAGGTGCAGGCCTTGGGTCCTCCATCAGAATATTGACCCAAATCACACAACTACCCAGGATTATTATGAGGGTTTCTTCTGAGCCCCGATCAAAATCCTGTTGAAACACGTAGCCTGGAGAAGCTAGGGCAGTTTGAGATTGTCCAAAACGTGCAACATATTATTCGGTTTGGGAACTATCCTAATTGTTTAGTTTCAGTAGTTTTTAGTTTATATTAAGTTGAACAATCCAAAAAACAGTGAGTTAAATTTTAGTAATTCTTTTCATCAGAACTTTTGCATCACTTTTGTCAATTTCAAGTTATTTCAGTGACGAGGATTTTTTTCTTTAACAAAAGGATAAACACAAATAAATAAACATATAAAAATAGCCACAAACTACATTAACAATGCTATACAAGAGTGTAGAAGTTTACCTGACTAGCTAGCTAATGCTAATATAGCATTCTTTTATACTGATATATAAATATATTTTTAAATATAAATAGGTTTGTCTTTTATGTTGAGTTGGGCAACATCGGCAAAAAAATTAATCATGATAAATTGTGGTATTTTGCCGATAACAATTAATTTGATGATTAATCCCCTGGAGTCCCTGGACCCCCTTATGTCCTAGTCACATGACCAATTTAGTGGGAAAGATTTGCTCTTCGTAAGAATCTGTTCCAAACTGTGTCAAAATTACAGATTTCAGGTCATACATCAAATTTTAAAATTCTGTTGATAGATAAAAAAATTACAGAACTTTGAAGTGGAGAGGAGCATCGAGCGGACTCTGCCTGGTGGCATTAATCGTATTAATCGTCAAGTGCCAAAAAATAAATCGATTAATGTTTTTCTGACTATTAATTGCACACGATATGATTACGCCCAACCCTACTTTTATGCCTGAAAACTGGCACTCATTTGGCTAGCCATTAGCCTAGCCCAGAAAGATATTTTTGCCCTTTCCCTCCAAATCTGTACACTCTGAACTCACTGCCTATAAGGCACTATTGATAACCGCTTCAAAAATGACCAGACTATCCCTTTAAGTCACACAAGCCTTCTGTGTGTTTTCTCAAGCAGCCTAAGAGGAGTCTGCACTTTATCTGGGACAGGGTGACATTTTCATTAGGATTTGTAGGTCAAGAGTCACCCCCCAGAACAACAATCAACTAATCTTTTTTTTTTTCGGTGCGTGTAAACGTGTCTGGACCGAGGTTCTGAGTGGTGCACAGATGTAGCTGAGCTTCAACAGGACTGCTTTTCCTCTCCACTGATGTCCACTGCAGCTCCTCTCCATCTGACTCTAATTACCTTGTCTGGTTAGAGTTGTTTAGGGGCACACGAGATTGTCATCCTAAGTGTGTTTGCGCTGACAGTGATCTCTATCTGAGTTGCTGCAATAGGCCTAATTAGGTTATCAGATAGTAAACAATCCTGCTACACTGCTCCAGTGTGGAGCGAGACAGATCATCTGTATTTTGTGGGATAAAGATGCAGTAGATTCACAATTATATCATCCTATACAGTGACTTATTTATTTTTTATCCTTTTCTTGTAGTTGTTGTTGTTGTTGTTACACAGTTTCCCTCAGTACCAGCTCAGCGATTGTTTTTGTTTAGCGTTTTTCTTCTCTGTTGTCACCATAAATCAAATGATTTATAATCTCAGCCTCACAGAATCCTAAGGTTTTTTTTTTTTTACTTTGGGGCATTACGTCGCTAGAGTGGCTTTGAATGACTGCTCACTTTACCAAAGAACACTGGAACAGATGCTCCTCACAAGGCCCTGGATGCGAATGGAAACGTGAACGTTTGCAAAGGAACAGCGACACATGATCTATGCCTGCGCAAGACATCAATATAAACTGGAGGTTTGCTTTCACATTAAAGCTTATATCACGTAGAAAAACTACTGTTTTGTGTGATTCTCCACACAGGTCTTTCTGAATATGGACCACTCAGCCTCTACAAAACTACAAAAGGAGGTTTTGAAAAGTCTGAAACTGTGATAGTTGCAGAAAACAAAGACCTAGCAGTCTCTAAAGGAATGCATATTACTCATTGCCTTTCATGTCAGAGTTCTCAGCTGAGATCACATAAAACATAGAGGAAGTGGTGGCACAGAGGTTACAGAAGGTGAGCCTGTGATCAGGTCACCAGTTGAACTCCCCGGACCAACCAGCCACATTCGCCTTGAGCAAACTCCTCAATAAACTATATACAAAAAATTAGATCACCTTATATTGTGAAATGATGGAGCCATTTTGATAAACATTATGGAGTTTAAGTACATGTTACAAAGGACTCAGCTGCTGCCACAACCAGGTTTATTTCATTATCTGGGAAATTAACAGAGTTATCGCAGTTTCAAAGTTTTATCGGATTCTCACTAAATAACAAAAGAAGAATCAATTCTTACAAGTGTAGAAGCACTGAAAATGTCAAGAGAAAACTGCTTTTTTACAGACATCCGGTAATTTATTTGAAAATGTTATAATCAGTCAATTTTGCTAAAAAATAATTACAACAATTAAACAAAAACACAGTAAAATAAGCCTTAATGTCAGTTTGAAGAAACAAAGATTTTAAGACAATGAAAACAAGCCTTAAATCTGACTGATTTAATAGACTGTAAATAAAAGCAGGAGAAGATAATAACTCTTATCAGTGTAATTAGTGCTTCCTGAGGGCAAACGATGCTCCTTCTGTGCTTGATACAATCCAAACAGCGCCAGAGCTGAATTAGGCAAATTGGGCACAGGGAGTCGAGTGAAAATCTCTGGGAGTTCTTTGTGCAAATATTTTCACTTCTGTTGTGATGGGGATGTCAGACAGCAGTCAGCCATGTGAACCCTGGAAGCCGGGAGCTCCTCAGGACTTCCTGCCACGTCCCTGTAATCCTGGCACTGAGCGAACACGTCGCAGTGAATGTTGTCCCTGAGTGCCGCTCATTCCCTGATTAGATCTGTCACTACGGTGCAGCTGGAATAGACATTTAGTGGTTCTATTTTAGCTCGGTGACACAGCTGATGTATTTTGGACTTTGCAAATCTGAGTAAGTGGATGATGAATTTGTCCTCCAGACAAAGCAGATCGCTGATCAGAGTAAAAGGCATTTCTCAGAGCAGGTGGAAAGAGGCTTGTAGAGCTCTGTGAGTAATCCTGTTGACTTTTGCTTTTGGAGCAGGGCAGCAGGCTGAAAGGCTTGGCATCGCCAGAAGAGGAGGATCAATTCTCCCTGAGTTAAAAGTGCAGCAGCACTTTGCTGGCCATACAAAGACCATGATGATGCACAATCCTCCTGACCTTCACACTTTCTGTTGTGCTGTTTTGCAAGTTTACTTTTAAGGCCTTAAAGACTCTCATCACACAGGTTCTCTCTTTTTTAGCAAGGAAATTTCCATTTTTGCTTTTTTCTTGTCACCAAACGGCAAAGGCAGACAATCATGTTGCTTATCCCTGTAATTGTAAGTATGACTCAGCCCACTGTGAGCAAAAGGTGGGAATCAGGGCCCCAACGATAACCAACACAAAGAGGGAACAAAAGACAAAAACAAGGGACGTCGAGCCCCGCTTGCACTCACTACATACACATAACATGACACCTAAGAGCCACAGCATCCAAACCAATAAGTCAGGTGATAGGGCACATGACTCTCTATAAACAATAGAGCTAATCAAGCCTATTGTTAGGCTATGGCCCTCTTTTGCATGTGACTAACCTGTTTGTCCAGGTGGAGGCAGTGCTTATAAGGCTGAGTTCACCTGAAACTCAGACTGAAGAAGTCTCTTGGAGGAGAGACTAAAGAAGAACCCATCCAGAGGACAGACTTATTTCTCTTTTTGATTTTTTTTCTACCTGGATTACTGAGATGCATCAGGACAATCATGTTGCTTATTTCTGTCTGTCTGTGTGTGAGCATGCATTAACTGATAAACTACAACACTGACTCCTTGCTGCTCTGTCTTTATCCCCCTCTTTTTTAGGAGAACCCATATTTGTGTAGTGATGAGTGTGACGCCTCTAACCCGGACTTGGCGCACCCTCCTCAGCTGATGCAGGACCGTGAACGCAACGGCCTCATCACCTACTGGCAGACGGTCACCTGGAGACGCCACCCAGAGCCCCTGCTGGCCAACATCACCATGTCCTGGAACAAGAGTCTGGAGCTCACGGACGACATCCAGATCACGTTCGAGTACGGTCGTCCCACCATCATGGTGATGGATAAGTCCATGGATCACGGGCGCTCCTGGCAGCCTTACCAGTTCTACGCCGACGACTGCCTGGACGCCTTCAACATGCAGCCCAAGCGGGTGCGCGACCTCTCACCCGCGAACCTCACGCGGGTCATCTGCACCGAGCAGTACTCGCGCTGGGTCGGCTCCAAGAATGACAAGAATGTCAAGTTCGAGGTGAAGGCACGCTTTGCGGTGTTTGCCGGACCTCGGCTGCAGAACATGGACAACCTGTACACCCGCATGGAGAGCATGAAGGGCCTGCGGGACTTCTTCACCTTCACCAACCTGAGGCTGAGGCTGCTGCGGCCCGCCCTCGGAGGCACCTATGTCCAGAGAGACAACCTGCTCAAGTACTTCTACGCCATCTCCAACATCGAGATACCTGCTAGGTGAGGGCTCGTTTTGAGCACATGTTTGCTGATGTTGACACAAATCACATCTTTTTAGAAAACCATTTAATTAAAATTAGGAGATAGTTTAGACCTTTAGAAGTGGGGTTTGAAGAATAAGTTAGAAACACCCAATTTCACTCTAATGATATTTCAATTTTGTTTCAAACTGAAGTCATTCAAAGAGTTATTTACAACAGGTAATACAGTCATTAATTTTTTTCTCACACAATCTAATTGTAAAAATCTGAAATATCGCTTAAAAAAAACCCTACCTGTGGTCAAATTTACTTGTGGTCATTTTAACATGAACTGCGTGCACTGTTTAAGATAAAGTTGCTGTTACAGTAAGACAAAGTTAGACACTGTATAATTTATTTATTCCTTCATTCTAAGAAATTCTCTACGGCAAGGATTAATTATAATAGAAAATTTAATAGAATGTTGTACAAGATTAAAATAAAAAAATCTAAATTTCAGGTTTCAGCTTTTATTCAGGCATTCACCCATTCACACACAGAATGGTAAGCTACATTGTAGCCACAGCTGCCCTGGGGCACACTGACAGAGGTGGGGCTGCCGTGCACTGGTGCCACCAGACCCTCTGACCACCATCAGTAGGCAAGGTGGGTGAAGTGTCTTTCCCAAGGACACAGCGATTGAGATGGCTGGAACGGGGGATCGAACCAGTGACCTTCCAGTTACAGCACCACTCTGCCACAGCCACCCAGTAGAAACAATGTTAAATAAAATAAATTAGACTAAATCCATCTCCAACCACTGATAATGTGACATATAGGTATGTTGGGATTTTTAAAGGCACATACTAAGAATAGTTTTCCTTATTGTAGAGTTGTATGCTGCATGTTTATTCTCTCTCTGAACTACATGTTTGGAATTCAACATCTGTTTGCAGTGGCCACCTGGGGCTCCAATTTTACTGTACACCATAGACATTTATTCATAACCACATAACATTTACAYATAGGGACCTGGGAGTGGGCACATGCATGCCGGGGCGGGATGGGACAGTCTCGCCACGGAGGACTGTGCCCACTCACACTATTTTCHTTAGACACTTAGGGTGGGGTTGGAGCTGGGATGGAGGGGAAACTGGCATAGTGCTGGCCTCTGCCCTGTCTTCTTCCCCATTTTAATTGCATTATAGTACATCACACATCAACAGTACATCTGAGGGTGGTGGTGTGTGTGTCAGGGTCGTCTTTTTTTAATTTAATTTTTTACTCCCCCGTTCCCCGTCTGGGGA
>NW_013952438.1:1892543-1898893 GCF_001266775.1 Austrofundulus limnaeus
GTCACAGTGCGAGGGGCGGGGTACACCCTGGACAGGTCGCAAGTCCATCACAGGGTGATGTCACTCCTTCAATTCAATTCAGTATATTATTAAAGCACCAAGTCACAACAGATGTAGCTTCAGGGCACTGTATGCAAAAAAAAAAAAAAAACCAAAAAAAAAAAAAAACCAGGAAATCTAGAGAATCCAGTAGATTGTGTTGTCACAGTCAACAGTAAAATGTGAGACAAATAATAAAGCTCCTCTGATTCCTCCTACAGCCATTTACAGAGAAACTCCGCTCCCGGTCAAAAACTGCCAGTCAGAGTCAGGAGGATTGTCTTACCAGTGCCAATCAAGATTGCCATTGTGCTGCAGCTGTGCTGATGGTGGATAAACAACCTAAAGTTACAGGAAAACTATCACTTTCTGAGAGTTCTGAGTGGACCAGAGCTGTTTATCTGCTGTCATCGGTAGCCATACTGCTCACTAGCCTGAGTGTTCGTGGCAGGCTCCACTGTGGAGGGAGGAGCTGTGGAGGGAGGAACTGTGGAGGGAGGGCAGCTCAGCGCAAGGAGGAGGGATCTATAATGCCCCTTTTCCACTAGTGCCACTAAGTGTAGTGTCGGTACGGTTCTGTACGGTTCCAAGCCATTTCCATTAGGTCAGATTCATGGAACCAGCCCCTTTTTTAGTACCTACTTCGTTGTGGTTCCATGCGGCCCCAGCTGACACCAAAATGGGACGTCAGAACACTGTTCGTCACTGATTGGCTAGGGGGTGGAGCCACTGGTTGCGTCTTAGCTGCCTTTACAAGAACAACTCGAGGCGCTATTTTTTCAATTGTAGCAGTGACATTAGTCATGTTTTCATCCAATTTTAATTCGAACTTTTAGCAAATTTTTAAAATTTCAAAAGTTATTCGTTAAATTTGTTTCCATCTTTCATTTTACGCAATAACTTTTTTCAAAAAACCCAAAAAACGCCTCCACCAATCGCCCAAAACACACCCACTGAAACCGAACTGGAACGTCAATGGAAAAGCACCCAAACTGACCCGTTCCAACACTGACCGTACCGACACTACACCAAGTGGCACTAGTGGAAAAGGTATTTATGTTTCTCGGAACTCTCTATTGCAGCTTTAAGGACAAATGAGACAAAGGTTCTCAGACTTCATAATTACACGACAGAGTAAAACTCTGAGGGTGGTCAACTTCTCTTGGAAGGCTCTCACTGTTCTCTTCTCCCTTCTTTCCTTTTTATTTTTTATGAAGACATTGGAAAAACATTAACGGGGAATAAGAGACAGAGAGAAGTGAGGTTTGTTAGCTGAGCTCAGTCTAAAAACACTGATGCTCTGAAGAAAATGAAAAAGACTGAAGAAAGAACAGTTGTTTTAAGTCACAGTACCAACCTCAGCTCGGGTGCAGGGAGTTTGTGTTCACACTGCATTAATCTTGATAATGTTTCTGTTACTGAAACAGTAAAGGGTAAGCTCCACTAAGTACAAGCTACAAATTCAGGGTCACAATTTATTTGCTTTTTCATGTACAGGAGCAGACTGAGTTTAGTTGTTTCAGTCACGGCATGATCCGGTGAAACACTTTAATAGTACTCCTGTATAAATTCCTGGTGGCGACTGGAATTGCGGCATAAATCCTTCAGTTGACAAAAATGCAGGAGAACCTTATTTATCATCAGCCTCTCTTTTATCTTAAGTTGTCACAGGAAATGAGTGTACAGATATTTGGAGGAACTGTTAGACAGTTTATTGGGGAGTTTCAGTGGTGGCAGAGTAAAAGCTTCCACGTTAGATAGGGTTTAAATTAACCAAGCAAATACTGTACCATCAGAATAATTAAAGCAATTATAACTCCATTTGTGTTTTCAAATAATCATTTATTAACAATCGACATTTCATTAGCACAGTCTTAATTTTTATCTTCAACAGCATTTTTACACTCATCTTCTTCATGATAGCAGTTTTTTGGTCTTTTTTCCTTTCTTCTGGCATCAATGGGGATAAAAAAATATGATTTTACTACTTTTGCTCAATGGTGGGAGAAAAAACTAACAAACGATCTGTCAGTGATGAGGAGGATTGCTATAGACTGTAGATATGCTAACTTGGCAGCTGTAATCCACAAAGTGTTACAGAAGTACTGGAGAGGCTGCTTCCCTGGAATTTCCCATCACCTTGGATGAGATGAATGTGGAGGTTAATCAGCTCAAAGTGGTCACTCCCCTGACATTGACAACCTTCCTGTAGAATTTTATTAAAGATTTTGGACAATACACGGCAGATATTTCTTTCTGAGAACTGCTTGGAGGCTGGTAACTTGCTGTTGCACAAGTGCAGAACTATTCCTGTTCACTAAGACCTTGACTTTTGAAGGATTGGAGGCCTGTTTCACTTTTATGTACAGACTATAAAATTGTTGTCAAATGTTTTTAAAACGGGCTGTTTGAATATATTGAATATTGTGTGAATAGCAGTCAAACAGAGGTCCCGGGTCTCTTGGGCTCTTGGGTATATTCATACCACATATCAACTGTGACCTGGGTATATTCATACCACGTGGGTATATTCATACCCAGGTCACCGTTGTTTGTCTCCAAATTGTGCAGTGTATGTGATATCATGTAAAGCAGGGGTGTCAAACTCCAGTCCTCGAGGGCCGCTATCCTGCATGTTTTAGAGGTTTTCCAGCTCCAACACACCTGATTCAGTGATTGAATTAACTCTTCAAATTGGGCAGAAGCCTGTTAATTACCCAGCGATCAAAATCAGGTGTGTTGGAGCAAGAAAACCTCTAAAACATGCAGGATAGCGGCCCTCGAGGACTGGAGTTTGACACCCCTGAAAAGCATCTATGGGCAGAAACATTTTCTGCATTGTTTCAAACGGTAAATAATCTTGTCTATTAAAAGTACCGGTTTTGCAGTGAGGATCTCCAGTTGAGGTTGGTGCAGGGGACACTGGTCACAAACAGACATGTTGCACGAATGGATCAAAGGCTGTGTCTCACTTCCGAGGCTGTGTTCTTGGATGTGCACATCTGTCGGTGGTTTACATCATTGCCCAGTGCCAAAGGCTGTCCCAATTTGTGGGCTCCTTCTCATGGGGCCCACAAAATCCCCCAAATGAAGGCTGCATTTGAGTATCATTCCCAGCCAAGGATACCCCATGATTCATTGAATCGTTAGCAAACTAATCAGGAAAACAAAGATGGCAAAGTTTGTTTTATTAACCAAGTTGGTGTAATTTGGAAATTCATCACGGACTGAAAATTTTGTTTTTAAATTTATGTTTAGCAATGTAGCTGATGAAGGTTATGGTGCAATGAGTTGTTAAATGAAATGCAGCTATGCCCCTGAATCAGGACTCACTCAGATCAGGGAGTTTCCTGTAAAGTTCAAGAAGTACCTTTGACCTAAGTGTGTTTGACTCCTTCCACTTTTTAACATGTTGAACCTTTGCTCACTGGTTTCAGTTCTCTTTTTGGATGATAGTTTTTTGGTGGGTTTTCAAGTAGGAACACAGGAAGATTTGTTAGATTTTTTTAATTGGCCAAGCTAGAAACAGGATAAAAGGAATTTCAACCTGGAAAGACTCCAACAGAGGAAAGATGGCAGTTAAAACGTTTTATTGACATGAGAATGTTCTTTGGTGCACGAGCCCCGGCGGAAGACGTGGGTGCAGCGAACTGCTGATCCGCTTCAATTTAGGATTAGCATCTTCCCTCCGGGGCCCGGACACTGGTGGTGGTGTGGAGGCCCGAGGAAGGAGGTAGCCAGGAATAGCCTGGGATCGAAGGTGAAGGTGGTGTGGAGGTGGGTCAAACTCGTTTGGGGAAGCAGACAGATCCTTGGAGGTGAAGAGTCTTCCAGTTTGAATTTGCACATAAGCTTTATTAGTTCAGAAAATGCAGAAATATATATATATATATATATATATATATGCATTAGATGAGTTTTCATAGATACATATAATTTCATTTAAATGAAATGTCATTCAAAAGGTTGTGTCAAAGGTCATAAGGTTTCTCTCTTTACCTCTATTTTTCTCTCTCACTCAACCCGCACACAAACACTCACACACACATAAACTCACACCATACATATTAATCTTTCATTAAGTGTGCAAAGAAAGCTTGTAACGTTATACTGTTGCCAACCAAGCATTTTTGTTCACAGATTTAGACTCATTTAAGACTCTTTTAGCAAACACTTTAAAAGGTTAGGAGATTTGTTTCCAGAGCGTGGAATTTTTTGCCGACTAAAAGCAGGATTGAAAAAAAAAGATAGAAAAACAGCATAGAGACACATACTGTGAAGTACTTCTAATTATGTGTAAAACTGCTCAGAAAAGGTGATTTTAAATAAAATGAATCATAGGTGCTTATAGGAAACTATAAAATAAAGGTAAAACCATTTATTCTTGAGCTATATCACATGGTGTAGTTTAAAAGACTTTAAAACTGGATATGATTAAAAAGTGCTTTACTTATGCATTCAGTGTAAATAAAGCATTCAGCTGAATCTGTCAAAAACCAGGTGGAAGCTGAAGTCACATGACTGACCTACATTAGGCTTTCTGTTGTCTGCTGGTAAACACATATGGTGGAATCAGACAACCATAAATCTATGATTAAGATGTTTGAGTGGAAATATAGGAGTCAATCAGCTGTTAAATGCTAAAATAAAGAAAGAAAAATTAATGACTAAGACTGTTCAAGAATAAATAGTGTAATAAGGATCAGGCAGGGATGTGGAGCACCATGACCACAGAGCTCAACATTCAAACACATGACTTTTACAGAACTACTTAGAAATTTTAGCAGTTTTATAACTCAAAGCCTTTATAAATTCAGTTATAATTTAGTTCCAGTCTGTGATATGACGTATGAGTTGCAAGATTTACTCAACTAAACTTGAGCGTAAAATCCTACCATGACATTAAAATGATTGGACTTCTCAATTCCAAATGGTTCTTCCATGGACATCTGTTGACCTACACTTTCAGTCACTTTGGCTGTTTTTGTTGGCAAAAAAAAGAGAGAGAGAGAGCATAGTATAGTTGGTAGCTGGTCACTAATTTGGCTAAAACATGATATGAAGAAATAAAAAAAATGTGTGGTTCATTTTGATTTCTAGTTTTTTCATTACTTGTAGTTTTTACTGGTACGAAAACTGTACATAATTTAGCAAACCTTCATTTTATTGCTTAATTACATTAAAGCATAATTTTACTGTCACTGAAGAGGCTCAGCTGTTAAAATCAAACTGTAACTCAGTTTTTTCTTAGTAAGTGAATTCTAATTTGCATTAAATGATGCATCATCAGTGTATAATTATTACTAATTATTTCTAAAATTCACAAAAAAAGGAAAGTTTTCAACATTTTACACTTTCCAGTAAATTATTTTTAATGGCAATACTAAACTCCACCCCCTTGCACAGTTTCATTTGTGATTTCCCCCCAAATTGTTACTGAAACACTTCATAAATATTTATTTATTTATTTATTTATTTTAAACAAAGTTGTCACATGAATGCAGGTTTTCCTCTTATGAATTGAAGACTGGAGATACTTGATGGCAGGATTTTTATTTTTTTAAACAACTGAGCAAAACATTTCAGGTGAATTATATTACGTTCCACCTGTGGGAACTTTGCAATATACTCAGCAGATTTAGTCTATTTTTTTTTGTTCCCTGTCAAACCTAGACAACAAATATCACCTGGTGATGAACACACACCCTGTCTGTTCTGACATTCACACACAACACCGACTGTGATCAGAGTGCTTTCAGAAATGACCCCACTCTCTGTGTTGAACCCTCGCTGGCCTGCCACCAGCCTGTGAGGACAATGATTAATGACAGAAATAAAAGGCCTCCGTGGTCGAACGTAAACCCCAATCCACATTCTGCCGCGGGATCTGGGAACCCTTACATGGCAACTTTGTGACAGTGAACGATGCTCCGGCCATCACGCACCTGCTTAGCATCAACAAGCCATCTCTCCTTCCTTTCAGAGTTATTATTCCAATCAATACGGCTGCCTGACATTTGAATGGTATTTAACATCCTTGTTGGAACGGTGCGCAACGGGAGGAAGGAGGCAGGAATTTGTGTATGCGAGTGTGTGTCTGCGTTGTGTGTGTTGCTGCGCATGTGTGGGTGTGCGTGTGTGTAAGAAAATGAGCGTCTGAGCGTGCTGTTGACTGATGTGGGTGTCTGTAAGTGCGTGTCTGAGCGTGAGGAAAAGGTGTGGGGAGTGTTTGATGAAGTCCTGAGTGGATGCTGACGCAGCACACACACACACACACACACACACACACACACACACACACACACACACAC
>NW_013952438.1:1898928-1900882 GCF_001266775.1 Austrofundulus limnaeus
CACACACACACACACACACACACACACACACACACACACACACACAGCAGCCCTCTGGCAGTGTGTAAAGGGCCTGCAGGTATTGATCACAGCCACTTTTCAGGCTCAGCACAGAATCAGAGAGAGGGGAGAGATCAGCCAAATACCCTGGGGGGGAAAACAGTCCATCACAAGGCCTGAACCTCCAACAAACCCTGCAAATTTAATAATCAACCACAACTGGAAAATAGGTGTTTTTTTTCTTTCTTTGTACTGTTCTTTATAATTGTACATTATCCAGTTGTTGCTGTGTCACTTTGTTTAAAACAGCTCCTAAACTTTAACTCGTCAGTTCGTTGTTGTCCATCACGAAAGGTGTGATCATGTCTGTCTGAACCATTAAACAGATATTAATAAAACCCAGAGAAAGTAATCAATGGATGTAAATCTATAAACTGGTTAACTTTTGGAGTCAATCTGATTTAAGATGGCTGCCAGAGCAAAAAAAAAAGTTATATTTGTCTATTTTACAGATACGGAGCTAAAATTTGCAGTGGTAGTAGATGATGATGATTCCCATAGCCCTCTGAGCGCTAAAACATCATACGCTGTGTTCACACTGCAGGCAAAAGTGACCCAAATCCTATTTTTTTGCCCCAAATCAATATATATATATTTTCCAGAACAGTCTGAACAAATCAGACTTTTTCAAATTCGACCCAGGCCTCAGTATGTGGTACCAAATTGGTTACATATCAATGCGACTCCAGTCATGTCACATTTCATCTGACCTTTTACATCAGTGAGGTGAGGGTGAACGGATTGATCCACATATTTAGAATATTGATGACAACCTTGTGCTGTTTAAATCCTGTAACTCCACATCTTCAGATACAGAACAGAAGTCCAGTAGCTCCATCTTTGTTCTTTTAATTTTCCATGTCCTGGATGACTGTGAGTCTACAGAAACATGTGATAGTAATGTTGGTCTCGGACCGTATCGATATGAAAGTTACTGATTTGAAACCTTAGCTTCAGCACGTTGCTCTCATTCCAAAAATGTAACGCTGCATCACTGCCGTGAGGGGTTCACACTGGAGTCTGATGGAGGTTGCATTTAAAATGTATAAATGAATGTACATGCTCCAAAATCAGATTTTTTCAAAGTCAGAATTGAGCATTAAAACCTTCAGTTTTGTACATGTCTTAGTTGAAAAATGTGCCATGCAAGGCAGCAGGTGATACGCATTCCTGCTAAGATTCTACCTTTGTTTAAGTGTACTTTATAAGCCATCATCAACATTTTTACTTTAGTTCCAGAAAACACTTTCTTCTCTGTTCCTTGCTGGTGGCAGCAGGTGATAGCATCAGCGTGTGCCGGATCTTGTAACAGAGGACCCAAATTTAGCCCAATGGTGATGACTGAGGCCAGTCCGTCTTCCGCCCCGGCCACCCACACCACCAGTAACATTATCACTAATCAATAAGTTATTCTGAGCAGCCAGGAGGGGTATTAGCTGATGGCAGTGGAAGGGTCCTCAACAGTACAGTACAATCAGGAGTGTCTGATGCTTACGGCTGGGAAATTGATTCTGGGGAGCGAGACGATTAGTCAATGTTCCCTGGACAAAAGGCTAAGCTATTTCATCTCATCTCATCTGGCCTTAGTAACATATTGGGATTTCCAATGCTTAAAATTTGAATAATGAATATTCCGCTCCGCTGGTGCTCCGACGGGGACAGCGCACTGAAATGGGTTTTATACGATCAAGAGTGAGTGGAAGTGTACCACAGGTCGCCGCTGTAATGAGATACGCCGGTGTTGTCGATGCAGAGCTGGTTGTAGTCACTTCCTGGACGTATTGTGTGTCTTCAGGGCTCTGGCTGCGACTCTGACTGAACCCAGTTAAAAGTAATTATTATTAGTTGACTATTCTTAATGATCTGAATTGAGCCTGCACAGAGACAGCAAAAC
>NW_013952438.1:1900893-1916517 GCF_001266775.1 Austrofundulus limnaeus
ACACACACACACACACACATCAGCCAGTGCAGATGTTACCTCTGTGGGATGATGAGTCCCTCGTATCTGCACTGTCAGCATGACTGGCCGGGGCCTAAAAAGCTGGCGCAGGTATGTTGAAAGTCAAGAACTCAGGGATAAATTCTGCTGCTTTATCAATAAATACAGACCCTGATAAACCTTTAAGTGCAAATGCAGGCGCGCTGAGTTCGATGGATGTAAAGTTTGATTTGTGGACAAGATCAAAACACTCAACAAACTGGATGCTGACCAGGTTGTCATGAGGTGTATCCAGAAGTGGACGAAGCTTTTATACAAAGAGAAAAGAAGGTGTAACTAGAAAAATTAGCATTTTTGAAAAAAGGCAGTGTGACAGCAGAGAGCTGAAGGATTTTTTTTTACAAAATTTTGCAAGAAAGCTGAAACTAAAATGGTAAAAAGGTCAAACAAGAAGCTAATATAAATAATAAAGCAGAACAGAACCAAATATTACAAAACCAAACCTGAAATTAGCAAAATTTTCTACCACTTATTCGTAGTCGAGTCACACAGACAACAGGTCCGGAGGAGAAACCCAGACATGTCTCACCTCAGGGACACTTTCCAGTTCCTCCTGGGGGACCTCGAGGTGTTCCAAGGCCAGAGAGGATGCACCCAGTGAGTTCTCAGTCTGCCCTGAGACCACTTCAGAATGAGACATGCCCAAAAACTCTTTACGAGAGGCGTCCAGGAGGCATCCTAATCAGATGCCTAAACCACTTCAACTGACCCCTTTCAGTGTGAAAGAGCAGCTCTTCATCCCATCTCTGAGGCTAAGATCGGCCATCCTCTGAAGGAAGCTCATTTTGGCTGTTTGTATCCAGAATGTTGTTCTTCCTTTCAGTCTTAACCACATGTGAGGGTTGGAATGTAGACAGACCAATAAACTGACAGCTTTGCTTTTGGACTCAATGGTTTTCTTCACCATGATCAACCGAAGCAACGCCCTCATTACTGAGGACAAAGCTCTGAACCATTGATACATCTCCTGCTTCATCCAACCATCCCTTGTGAGAAAACACTCATAAGATGACAAAACTGGAGCAAAGATACCCATTTAGAGAACCATGTGTCGAAGAAATAAAGTATTTGTGTGATTTTTTTTTAATCAAAGTAAAATATTTTGTATAAAAGTTACGAAAATCAAAAGTAATAGCACACTATTCCAAAGTGAGCTAAACATTTTGACATACGAATGGTTAAGCAAGTAGTTTGCAAAAAAATGTGCAAACGAAATGAGAAAACAGTAATGTGAAAGGCTGACTCAGCATTAGCACAAAGGGAAGAACAACAAAAACTAAAATAAAACTGGTTTTACAAATTGCTATTGCATGATTCTTGTGATTTTCCAAGGTTAGCCATAGCTGTGCAGAAGTTCAGACTACAGCATGAACTCTATAAAGGTGTTTTAGATTTTCAAAGACCTGGGATTTATGTTCATTTCAGAGGCTAAAGTCAAACTGCAGATGAGGATATTTTCATATCACTGGTGGACCATGTGAAAGCTATCTCCAGCCATCAAAGATAGAGTAGCAAAGTCTCAGCTCTATCATCATTTACATCAGTGAAATCATATTCACCGGGAAGCTTCAGTCATAAGTGGAGCTCTCAAATTCTCTCTCATTCATTCGACCTCCATCTCTCTGTGCCCGCTCACCTCTGTCCCATCTGTCAGCCGGCCTGCAGGACTGTGGCGTGGACTACAGCAGGCCTATAGTCTGCATTATGGCTTGGATGCAGGGTCATGGATTGGGCCTTTTTTTAATGAAATAAGCAGCAAATCATATGGTGGGTCTTTATAATGGAATAAAGGAAAGGCTCTAAGCTCAGGAAGAGCCAACTAAGTAGATTAAAGCCAAGAGGGAGGGAGGAAGATGGAGCGGGATGAGGAGATGGACTAAGTCTGCATTGTTTTTTCCCCCTCTCCTGGCTTGTAATCGCTGCAGCATCAGGTTCTCTACTGCCTGACGTCGAAATTTCATTTCATTGGCTAATGGGAGAAGATGACATTTAAGAGAAGCCAAGAAGTCTGAGTGTCTCTTATTGTATGTCAGTTAGCTGAATCAGGTTTAAAGAAAAAAAAAAGTCAGCAAATGTGCCATATGACACCTCTGATCATTTTCCCATTAGGTCAAGAAATACTATCCATCTCTGTCTGCAGTAAACGAAACAGGGTTCATGTTCAGAGGAAGCTTTTTATATTGTATATCAGGTTATAAATACCTTCTGCAAATCGCAAAATAAAACACATAACTGTAGTGGGGGTAAAAAAGTCTAAGAATGTCTTTCATGCCAGAATGACAAGTAAAAATATAAATGCCAAACGCATGTTTGTGTGAATTTGTAAAACTGCCCTGTGAAAACAGTAAATTGCTGACAAGGGTTGTATTTTCCTACAAAAAGAGACAGGTCTGAGCCACTCAGAAATGGTCTTTCTTGTAATTATAGTAGACCTTTAAATATCTCTGACTGCAGAGTGTTCTTATAATTGTGCTTTTAAAGATTTTCTCCAGCTTCTTTCCACAGTTCCCAAACATGCCTTTTTGCTCATGATTCAAACAAGACAATAAACACATTTCAGTAGGAAAATACAGCGCGGAGATGATTTTGTCAATTTAACTTCAGAATTGTTCATTCAAAAAATATATAGAAAAAGTCGAAAAATTTGTCACTGCCTACAGCTGAAGAAATAAACTTATTTTGGGATTGTTCCTAAATCTGGATTTGGTGTGCAAAGAACACTATTTGTGTATTAAACACAAATACAGCCAGACACAAACCTAACAGACAGGACATAATGAAGAACAGCAAGAGTCTAACGAGTGATTGGGTGCCAATATATTCTGATTGTTGAGTGAAAACAGCTGAGTGATTGTAGATCCACTGCATGTGTGAGTGACAGCGCAGTAAAGAAGAAACAGGAATGCAATGATCTTAAAAAACTCAAACTAAAAACATTGTGGCAGCAATAACAGTTCACAAAACTAACTGAAAAATACAAAAGAAGAGAAAAAAATCATTTACTCTGTAAAGAGTACAAGCCTGCATCTAATGCACCTTCAGTTTAGTTAGTTTGATTTTAAATAAAATGTTTTTAAATTAGGTTTTATGGTCAGCAGTTCAGTTGTTTGATTCCCAGGTAGTTTAGTTCAGTTCAATTCATGTTTTTCATGTTGTCCAATTTTTTTAAATCAGATTTACTAATTTTACCCAATTTGGTTGATTTTAACATCAGTTTTATTTGTTATAGTTTTAATTAGCTTGCACACAATTTCAACTAGAATTAACTTTGTTAAACTTAGTTAAATTAAATTCAGTCCAGTCCAACATGCTAATTAGAATAATTAACACTAGTCCAAAATATCACTGTATCATTCCAAAATGTACTAAAAATACAAAGCGGGTCTGACTGACCCACAGGTTAACTCTATCATAAAACACACTGCAGTGACAGATGTAACAATAATGAGACATTGCATGCTTGTGTTGGTGTGACACACACCGGTTTCTCTACTTCAGAAAAACTTCATAAACTGTGTAACTTTGATACACAGACAAGGCTGATGAAAAATAACATTGTCTTAAACAGAGCAGAACAAAAAACCCCTATTATTACACCAAATGATCTAAGGTCTAAAATTTGTTTAGAATTTTATTGAACTGTCAACAATATAAAAAATGCTGCAGAAAATATTAGATTATACATAAAGTATACATAAAAATATGGGAAATAAATATTGTACTAGACCTAAATTTGTCCATTATGTCCACTTTACTGGACTGATATGATCCACTGTCCTACACTTTATATTGTATATCAAGACACAAAGTTCCACTTTGTTGACTGTCCCAAAAAAAGATTTGGTTCTAATCTAAATTAGATCCAATATTCACTATCTTCATCTTTTTCTTATTTTTCTGTTTAAAGGCCAAACCATAGACTGTTTTAAACAGTCTACATTTTGTTTGTAAACAGTGTATGGTTTCTACCTGAGTGTGTAAGCTTTACGTGAATGATTTACACCTTGTTTCTTGTTTCTGGTATATTTTAGTGCCAGTGTTACAGAGCCACATACAGGCCTGGCATACTCACTACAACTTTTTAGGTTGTTTTCTGCAGCTGTGTTTCTAAAAAAAAAAACAGTGCCATGTTATATAAATTTATAAATAGTTGACGCATCGAACATGGCGCAAGGGTATGGACATCTACAGTGAAACAATCGAACCATCCTGCACACAGGCTCGGCGCAGGGTTTCGAATGTGGTTGTGCACCTCCCAGTTTTTGTAACTTGGCACAGGACTGCGTGCATCACGCTCATTTCAAAATGGCTGCTTTCGAAGGTGCTCTTTTGGAGCAGGTTCACCTGTACTGGCTTGTAGACGATCCTGCCATGAGAGATCACAAAGACAATCAAATGGCACAGAACTCGTGGAAGGAGATTGCTTCTGCAATAAGTAAAGAGGAGTCTGCTTGTCGTAAAGCATGGAAAAACATGCAGATCGGTTTGTGAAAGCCAAAAAGAAAGTTTGCAGCATTTTTGTCTGCCTGGAAACCATCTTCTTGGTGTGTGAAGTCAAGCATTATTTTTTCTTCTCTTCACTACATTTCCATGAGTTATGTAGTATACTGCCACCTGTCAGTTAGGAAAAGACCAATGAGCATAAACACCTACACCGCTTGATCAGGTTTGCACAACCTCAGAGTAGACATGAAACTCTGAAGCACAACTATAACTGAGCCTTAATGAAATTTCTAAAAATGACAGACAAAAATATTATTATTGGAAAAAAATAATAAATCTGTGTGGAGAAGACCAAACACTAAACTGTGCAGTGATTACACTGTTTGGGCTTTAATCCTCGTTACACTCGGCTCAGTCTCGTCTAAACAACTAATTACTAACCAACAACTAATTATTTTCCAGTAGTGAAAATGAGTAAACAGCTGACCCGGCAGGAAGCAAGCCGTTCAATTGTCAGTGCTTTTCCGAGTGTTTTTACATGGTCATGTTGTTTCATGCCTGCTTGACTCATTTATCCGTCGTGCGTCTGTGTTTCTCTCAGCGCCTTCCTGGCCCCCCTGCTGATAGAGCTAATGTGCTGAGAGCTTTAAGCTCTCCATCTCTTCACAAACTGGCACAGAAAACTTTCCATTACTGTACATGTTGCAGAGTAGGAAAAGGACAAGCTAGGCAGTTTTTTTTTCTTCTTTAAAAAAAACATCTTTCATGTTTCTCTCAGTGTTTTTCTTTGTGGTTGTAGTCAAAACAGCCGGTGAAGCAGAAGTTCTTTGTAATTCTCTGTCGACTGCTGATACTACTGCCTAAATAAAGGCAGCTAGAGTTACAAATGCTGTTGAAAATGAGATGCGGTTCTGCTTAGGATAAAAATGTTTCTTGAAAATTCTTGAAAAGCACAAGTATATAAAAATATGTTTCTTTTTTCTCTACTCTGTTTTGGTGCTAGCTACAGTATCTAAAATTTAAAATTATAAAATGATTTATATTTGGTATGTGTGAGTATGTGTTCATTTGTCTGTTAGCAAAATTCATTGTAAACCACTTGAAAGATTTAACAAAACTCAGAAAATGGTTATACGGACATCTACAACTGATTAACTGTTGGAGTCACATTGATTCAAGATGGCCGCCTCAGCTGCTCAATCTTCGCAAACAAGAAATTGGCTATAACTCCGTCAGTTTAATAGATATTGAGCAAATATTTAAGTGCGATCGTAGCTGGAAGTCATCCTCCTCACATTCTTTGATCAGTAACAGATCATTCAAACTCTTAAATTTTTTTAATGAATATTAAGACTTTGGCATGCAAAGCAGTGATACGTTCTCATTTTGACAGTCATTTACTAGAAAATTACAATGATTATGTCATTGTGTACCTATGAAACATTATAATCAGTGTGTTTGTTCCTCTGAACTCTCCTATAAAGATGTTGTAATTCGCTTGATAAAACTAAATCAGTGTAACTGAATTCTACTAAAGCATTTTGTTTGGAAAAATAAAAAAAAATGTAGATGCAGCTCACTCCTGGTTAAAATCTAAGTAGTACCAGTACCATCCCTCTTTGGACAGTCTAGTTCCTGACACTGTTTACCCACTTACTCCTGTTTAAATCAACTTAACTGTTGACAACTTACCTTGTTAGGCTGTGTGGGCCTGACATTCAACTCTTGCTTCTCTATTCGAGCCGAGTAGCTCCCGTTTCTGGCTTTATTTGGTGGGAATACAAATGATAAACTTGCATAATTTCATTGTGAGGGCTGTGAACTGAATAAAGGACAAACCCCTTCTTCCAGCCTATCCTCGGAATTGGACCGATAAGGTTTTTTCACTTCCCATGCAGATGCCAGTGTCAACAGTAACTGTATTTTGAGGGACCAACTACAGTATACAAGTTCAAAAAGGTCATTGTACAAATCAGTTTGCACTTCCCCACATACGTATTTGGAAGACTTCAAAAAGCTCCCTATCCTCCATCTCTATCTTTTACTACTTATCTGTAGTCAGGTCACAGAGGCAGCATGTCCAGTACAAAAACCAGACATCCCTCTCTCCAGAGACACTTTCCAGCTTATCCTGGGGGACTATGAGATGTTCCTAGGCCAGGGAAAATACATCATCCCTCCAGTTAGTCCTGGGTCTTCCCCAGGGCATTCTGTCAGTGTTCTGTGCCCGGAACACCTCATCCTAATCAGAAGAACCACCTCAACTGACTTCTTTCGACGCAGAGGAGCAGCAGATCTACTCTGAGCTCCCCCCCAGATGACGGAGCTCCTCAGACTATCTCCGAGGCTGAATTCGGCCACCCTGCAAAGGAAGCTCATTTCAGCTACTTGTATCCAGGATCTCCTTCTTTCTGTCATGATCCACACTTCATGACCATCGGTGAGAGCTGGAATGCAGAAAGACATCAAGAGCTTTGTCTTTTGAGTCAACTCTTTCTTCACCACGATGGACCGAAGCAACACCCTCACTACTGAGGACGAGGCCTGTGTTCATTGATCCATCTCCCGCTCCATCATACCATCACTCATGGACAAGATATCCAAATAATTGAACTCCTCCACTTGAGGCAAAGACTCCCCCTGGCTCAGAGAGGGCACCCCACCTGCCATCCTGTTGAGCTGTTTCTGCAGAAACACAGCAGAGGAGTCCTGCATGATTGGACCTGCCAGGTTCACCCTCAAATTATAACAGCAAATCTAACATATATGTGTGCTCCAGTACAACAGGTAGATCTTCAGTTTTTGTCCATATCATCTGAGTCCTTAACATGTGGAAGATAAAGCCACCACCAGATAGTTCATATTGCAATGTAGTGTTTGATTATTCTGCATGACTCCAACTAAATTCCTCTTATGTGTGGTTCCCTGAGCAACAGCCTGTTATTAATGCAACACCTTGTGTTGTTGTTATTGGTTGGAAACTCTCTTTAGACTCAAATTGTGGGAAAGTGTTAGGTTGTTGTTCAAGTATGTGAGAAATAAGAAGATGTAAAAAATAGAGTGCAATGCTAATACTTCATAAAGCCTAAGAACATTGCTGACCATTAACAAAAAAAACAAACTTCATCTGTAAGAGACTTATTTAACTTGCAAATCACCAACCTCAAAATAACCCTGATCTGTTCTTGTGCAGCAGCACTGCATCCTGAGGGAAGGACTAATTAGACCCTTAATGGCTTTCAGCAACTAATCCTGCTTGTACAAAGGTTTATCGTTTCAGTGGAGGCATGAATGAGGATAACAGGGCAGATAGTGAGAAATCTTTGTGGCCTCTGGGCTTGTCCATCCGCTCCACCAGAAAACAAGAAAGACCATTCTCCCACTCAATCGTGTGTGTGTGTGTGTGTGTGTGTGTGTGTGTGTGTGTGTGTGNGTGTGTGTGTGTGTGTGTGTGTGTGTGTGTGTGTGTCTTGATTAGCTTTTTTAGAGTGACTTTGACTTTGGAGACTGTCACTCTATTGTTGAATTACCCCCAAAGTTTTCTCTCCCGTCCTTTGCAGACTGAAGGTGAGCGGATGGAAGGTGTAAGCTTGGGTACGGGAGAGAAAAGAGAGCGAGGCAGATGATGGATTAACTTCTAGTTTCAGGGGACTCGCTAGGCTGTGTGATTCTGTGATGAATGATGTGAGGTGTGATGCTCTGTAAATATTATTCACCAGTTCACACGGATAAAAAAAAAACTGCTTTGTGCTCCAGTGTTGCCACTTATTTCCCCCCCCCCCTATGAATGAAATACACAAGCCACAGCTTCTGTGCTTTTGCCAAAGACAGGAAAATCTTCCTATGCAGCCCCTCCCACCTCGTTCAGACTCCTCCCCTTTCCGAGTCTTCTCCCTCTGAGGCAGCTGAGCCTTGGAAACAGATCACTTTTTAAATCATTCATGAGCACTCCCCCGGAAAAGAAAGGCATGCAGAAAGCTGCAGAGCTGCAATGAGGAATGTGTCATTGTTCCTCTCATATGCGATGATTTATGACACAACGGTTGTAACTGATTTGATAATCACAGTTTATTTCCCCTCTGAAAGGGAGAAAGTTATAGTCAGCGATTTTGCCTGTTTTTCTTTCATTTCTCGTCTTGTGTTTCACACATGAATATTTTTCCCATCTTCACCTTTTTTTTCTAATAGATTTTTTTCTCTTCTTCCGCCCCTCCTTCTCCTTTCACTGTCCCATAAATATCCTTTTTAAAAACACAAATTAGGAGGAAAAAACAATGGAATAAATAAGTTCCACTGTGCTTTACTTCACATGTTATGACAGGGGAATCTCTTGATACCATAAGCATGCTCTAAAGCTAAAAAACACGCCGGGAATCGTAAGTGGCAGAACATGCGGTTCAGGGTGGGTGTCCTTGGAAAGATGGCTTGTTCGCAGCCAGCCACATTAATTAGCATAGCATTATTACAGGCGTAGTGTGATCAAAAACACACTGCCATCTTTGCTGTGGGACTGTCTCTGTCCTTACATGCATGTTGATGGGTTCAGATAAACAACTTATCAACTTCAGCCTGAATGTGAGAGAGAAAGAAAGATGCTTGTCTGTTTGTTAATGAGAAACACGCCGGCTCGTGCTGTCAGGTAGTGTTTGATGTCAGACACTTTCACTTTTACAGTAATGTTCCCTCCAGACTGGAAGCGTTCAATCCAGTTATACAAATGACCAAAGTATGTCATTTATACACTGACTTTAGAATGAATCTAAAATAATTTCCCCCACAAATGGAGCAATTTCTGGCTTCTGGTTAAACTACATGAGTTTTATCCAAAGATTCACCTTCATCTCATTAAAGATCTTTCCACCACACCAATCAGCATCAGCATATTTGGTTGTCCTCTGTAGTTTATAAGGTTAAGACTAAAGTGCAAGCATGAGCTCTGTGAAAATAATAATAATAAAAAATGACAAACTAGCTCATAGGAGCAGAAACACTTTGCAGGGTGCTGGCTCCAAAACATCCTAAACATAAATAGATAGATAACAACATGGCTGTCATCAACAAAATGACTGAAAGCTCTTCATTATGAATACTTTTATAAGCAGTCTGTTAAGAGTTGTTTAGCTAATTATTGTTTTTTTTTTTTTCACACATAAGAAATATTGATTAGTAAAGTGATACATATAACAACATTGCAAAATTAGTCTGGTCCAGTTCTGGTACAAACAATGCATTAACAACTAACAGTCGGCCCAGATACCACAAGGAACGACAGTACTTTGGTGGCCCAGATGTGGTTTGCCAGAGGTAGTCCATGCACGAGCCAGCACTACATGAATGAAACTACAACTGGGCCAGTTGTGACGTGCCATCTTAAAAGCAGAGCCATCATTTCCAGAGCTGGCCCACATCTGGTTGAAAAATCACTTTGCATGCCAGCAGTGCCAGCTTGACACCAGGCCTGTCCCACACCTGTTTGCTATGTGGGTAGAGTGTATATTAATAAAAATGACAGATTATTTAAGTCATTAGTTGGGGAAAATAATGTCAATTTTCATCCACTAGCAACTTTATACAACAATTTGACTCTTTATATTTGTTTTTATAGTTATGTTTGTTGAAGTCAACAGGTTGGGATGTTCCACGATCAGGAAATAAAGACAGTTCAGTCGTGTACAAACCAAAGATTGTTTCATTATTTGCATGATGATGCTAAACATGATCTTTTAAAGACTAATAAATGCTTATTTCAGATAAACACTGAAATTTTTTATTATTTTATCATGAGAAAATTGTAAAAGAAAACTATTGTACACAAAATATCAATAATATGAAGAAGAAAAACAGGTTTTGTTAATTCTGTGCACCTAAACACTGTCCTCTTTTCCTTTTTTTCAATAAAGACCCCTGAAGTTTTAGTCCTTATGCTAATTGTCTTGCTAAGTGCACAAGTGGGTTTTGATGCTCTCCTTTCCTCCTTCCCCTTCCTTGCGTCGCCTCTCTCCTGGCCTGCAGCTCGTGTAGCTTTTCTCTCTCCTGTTATGACTAATGATGTTCTTTCAGTCTCAAGGTTTTTCAGTAGGATAATTATATTAACCCTCGTCCTCTGGATGATCCCAAATCGGTTCCTCTTCCTCAGGCTCCTCACCCCTCTTACGGTCTCACGGGACTTAAACTTTAATACACAACACTGGGTGTACAGCCCAGCTTTGTGTTAGTCTGCGTTCATGTCTGTGGGCTTCGGTGACTTTTAGAAGACATTGGACAGATTGTTTCATCATTTAATGACAACACAAGACAGAAAATTTAGACAAAAATTAAAATAATCTGCTTTTAAATCCTTCTTTTTTACATTCAAATCATTCAGTTGTGGTCTATATAAAGTGAAAGTGCAATGCTTTGCTCTGAATTCTTGATTATTGTAGCTACACAGGCCCCATTTGGACATTATTGTAGTTTGAAAGCAGAGATACAATTATCTGGTGGCGCAGAAACATTTTATTTACAAATTAATTAAAAGATGTCAACGAGGGAATCTTGTCCAACCAGCATTACATGTTGGAGCCAGAGGCTGACCCAGAATGAGAGGAAAATGAAAACGACAAACCTGTAGAACTGCGTTTTTGAGAAATTGGTAAGCCAGAAGTCTATGACCTTGTTTTGCATTTCCACAGTAAATACTGTGATGTTATTGTTGAAATTTTTTTAACGCAATAGGGAAAATATGTAACTGAATGGATTAAAAAAATATGACACAAATAGAATATAAATAAAACTACGCAGCATCAGGAGAGACTAAATCCATCTTTTCTGTTTGTACACAACAAATTGTAAATGTTAAAATAGTGGCTGTTCTTTAAAAAGTGCATTTCTTAATTTTGTATGGCGAGCACGCTCAAAGGGAGGACTTAGATATCTTGCATGTGCTCTGCTCCCTAATCCAAAGTTATTTTTTCACAAACACAAAGTAGCCGATAAAGATCCTGCAAAGATTTATATCACCCATGAGGGGGTTTAAAGCCTCAGTGGGGGACCACAGAACAGAAAAAATAAACTCCTAATAAACTCATGTTATCCCGGAGTTTCTGCCTTCTCATCACTTTTTCCATTCCTCTCATTGCCTCCCTTCTACCATTAGTTCCTTCTCCTTGTTCATATCTTAAATAAGAGGATGTATAACAACCCCCACTCCCTCCGCTCACACCCAATTTCCTCTCACCCCAGGTGTTACTCTTTGGACGAGTGTTCATTAAAAAACCTATAGCTACAGTAACAGTAAGGACTCTGCAGGGAGGCTCGGCTCTAATATAAGCCACAGATTCACACAGATCTCAGGACACTCGGGGCTGCACGGAGCAAGGCTGGATGCTCTTTAGCCAAAAAGGCGTTGAGGTGCCTGTGACATGTCTGCTGCAGTGAGACGTGTCAGCTGTTCTGCGTCATTCGTGCCTTTGTGAACTTCACAGTTCGTGAAGGGTCTGGAATAATCACCCACCAAGCGCCACTGTGAGGCTTCACTGTGGTTGTTTACTTTACAGGGAGCATCTATTAACGGGCGACACCTTTCAGCAAAACGCTTTCAAACAGCATATATTCGACTGTATTCTAAGCATATGAGGGATGACAGATTCATCTTTCGTTTAAAGAAATTAACATGTTAGTATGATTGTCCTCATTTATCCCCTTCTCTACAGAAGATTTTAGTTTGAACACAAATGTCTAAATTAACAAAATACTCAACAAAAACTGATTCTAGTTCTGTGCCAGAAAACAAATAGACTTAAGTGGCACTGAAGCTTCTGCCACACATGACCTTAAAATGAGCCCTTGTTTCAAGGCAGCGCTGATGCTGAAGTGGCAGGTTCATTGAGCTTGTTTTCCCTAATTCTGTAGTCCATACTGCCAGATTCTCTCTGTTCAAAACAACTTCATATCTGGTCCCAGAAGATTAGGAAAAGTACAACAAGTCGGCTTTTATTTGGCAAGATACAAGAGTTCAAGAGTTTGCTTTCAGTAGTGTGTATTACAAGTTAGGTGCTTGTTTACAACAAAGGAAGTCAGGTCTGCATAGATGACGGGAAAAGAAATCATCTAAATGTTTCTAGGAAGGAGTTTAGGAGCTGCCAGGAGGTCAGCGTGACCTGGTAAAAATGTCTCCGATGTGTGTGGCTAAGGTTTCATTTGATGATGGGCAGAGAAGGTGTAAGATCCACGAGACCCCTACTTTGGGGTTCTCTTGTTCTCGTTCTCTTCTTGTTCTGTTACTGTCGACTGTCTGAGAACCACCGCTCAATAAACTCCCTCAATAGTTGGCTACCAATCCAACGGCTTTTTGCGTTATTAAAGATTTCTACTACTACAATGCCACAGAGCAAGAAGGTCCTGGTCCGATCCCCAGTTCTGACATGGGGTCTTTCTGTGTGGAGTTTGCAAAAGAGACCTCTGGTCTAAATAGGATTTGCCTGGTTAAGTAAAAAAAGGTAAGAAAAGGTCAGCCACATTGAAACGAATTTCTGTGTAAAAATTATAGTTAATATCTTACTTGTCATAGATAGCTTCTTAAATGGGCACATAGTTCAATTATATACTACGTTACCTTCAGCTGTTATGAAAATGCTGCATTCATCAAAACTAAATTTAACTTTAAATCACAGCTAAACACCTTGAAATGGGCCTGTCTCTTTAAGAACCTCCTACTGTTTCTGACACTCCCACTTCAGCACATCTTCAGCACAATGCTTCAGGGAGGGGTGCTCTGTGGGGCTGCAGACTGGACTCTAGGGAGGAGCTTTGAACACATAGGTGGTGCTTTGTACCAGCAAGAGTTCAGGCAGCTCCACATGGCTACCCCAGGAGACTGAAGGATTTCTCAAGCCTGCATGAATCAGTCAAGGCAACACTTTGTGTATGTGTTTGATGAGGGAATGACATTATAACAAGGCATAAAGCTCAAAATGTCAATTTTGCATAACAAAGTTTCTGTTCAACAGTTCTGATGTTTCTGACAGCTAGCCTGACTGCAGCTGTGTTTTGACTTTTTCTAACATTACATTCATTATATTTGATATTACTGAAATAAACAAAAACTGGTGACCAATTACAAGTATCCAAAAAAATGTTTGTTGACAGATGGACAAAAAATACTAATTTTCTCACTTCATAGATCATTTCTAAAATTAGAACTAAAACATTGAATAATAATTTAACAATTAATCAACTTCTTTTTTTCTAACCAAGTAATGTTTTTCTCTGTGCTAAGGCACTGATGTCCACCTCCTGGGGGGGCAGTGTGGGAGTTTGTCACTTGCCCAAATGACACTTCAACATGTAGACCAGTGAAGCCAAAGATGGAAGCACCATAACTCTGATGGGGTTTTCATTTCTTTGCCAGAGCTACAAAAAGCAGCTATGAAAAGCAAGTCAAAAAGAACAAATATAACAATCACTCTCAATCGCAATGTCTTAGAGAGTGTTATAAAGAAAAAAATAAATAAATAAAAACTCACATTTTCACATTTACATTGCGTTGGGTGTGGAGTGAAGAGCGTATTGGTAACACTCTTTTACGGTACCCTTATTACCATGTAATTACAAGGTAATAAAAATGTAATTAAATGTAATTACTACCTTATTACTATGTAATTACATGGCAATTAGGGTACAGTTTTACTATGAAATTAATTGTCTGCAGTAATGTAGCACTTACCTGGTAATGTATTACAATTCACTATGTAACACCTAAATAAGTAGTAGGTAATTTGGACAATTTTAACATTATATTTTATTGCAATTAACCACTAACCCCAAAATTTATTTGCATTCTTTTGATTAAAAATATAGTGTTGAGTTACTACTGAATAGTAATTTGATTGTAGTTACCCAATAAAGGTAGTTTTACTAACAGTAGTTTTTCTTTTGTTCCCTAATTACCATGTAATCACATAGTAATAAGGTAGTAATTACCATTTAATTACCTTTTTATTTCCTTGTAATTACATGGTAATAAGGGTACTGTAAAAGAAAGCGTTACCAGCATATTTAGGTTTTAGTGTTTGTGAGATGGTCTGTTAACAAAGACTAGTTAAAGTATAAGGTACATGATTTTTAAGCAATATCAAAATCCAAAATCCTTCACTGTTACGGGAGCTGTGTGGTGGTCTAATGGTTAAAATATTAGTCTGATTTTTTTTTTGTTTCATTGTGAAAATATTGGTTCAGATGAAAATCTTTTGTTAGGTCCTTCTACATATAATGCAACACACAAGTCAACAATGTTGGGAAAATCCAGCATGAAAGCTGGATCTTAAATCCTCCTGTAGTTTGAAAGGCCGGCAAAACCAGTCCACAGCTGGCATGTATCCCACAGCTGAACTGTTCCAACCTGAAGCTCCCTCACTCTCTCTGCACTCATGAGTACAGTCCTCCGAGGTCTGGATGGGAGAACAGGATGTGCCCAGGCTCCATTATTTAGTGGGTTGGTCCTGTGCATACAGTGTATACTTCATGGAGCAGGTGCCTCAAAGCAAGGCCCGGTTCGCCCGCTCCTCTTTCCATGGCCCAACACGACCAATCAGAGGTGCTGCTTTAAGGTCCAAGGGCCAGCTTTGCACGCACGCAAGAGCCATTTATTTTATGCTGTGTAAATAATTTACCTGCAAGCTTAGTTCCACTAAGTCTCTCTCTCTCTCTCTGTCCCTCCATCTATCCCACATTAAAGTGCATGATCACAAACCGAGAGACACTCCTTAACTAAGAGCATACTGTGCTAAAATAAAGAATTATCCCTGAAACACCAAGGAGTTCACACATCCAGTGGTATGTGCACACACACACGCACAGAGTACAACTCACACAGTGCTGGATGCAAAGACAATCAAGGTCATTCCTCTACTCTGAATAATTTAGATCATCTTTTTGCTTAACACAACACTCCCTGTTTTGTTTTGTTTTGTTTTTTTCCTTTTTCTTTTTCTGGGCCAAAAACATCCAGTAACCTTTTGACAGTAAATTTTTCAACACGTGTGTACATTTGTGTGTGTGTGTGTGTGTGTGTGTGTGTGTGTTTGTGTGTGTGTGTGTGTGTGTGTGTGTGTGTGTGTTTGTGTGTGTGTGTGTGTGTGTGTG
>NW_013952438.1:1917361-1918411 GCF_001266775.1 Austrofundulus limnaeus
GGAGAGGAGAGAAGAGGAGAGGAGAGGAGAGGAGAGGAGAGGAGAGGAGAGATTTGAAGAGGCCCGTGCTGCCACGGAAGGCTGCACTCGAGGAAAATCGATCTTCTCCCTTCAGAGAAAGAAATTTATGAAGCTGGAACATAAACGCAGTCATGTCCAATTAGCTCCTCCGAATTTATGAGCTGAGGCGGGGGGAGGAAGTAGGAGGAGATGTGGTGATAAAGACCTCAGCAGAAGCCAATAAGGCGTGCTGCTGATTATTGATCTCAGTTTCTTGTAACTCCCACCCCATGCTTGGTCACCTCTGTCTGCATTTTGGTTACGCTTTCTTCTTACAGGCAAACCTATAGATCACCTAATGATGGGTTTTAGATAAAAGATGGGACATGTCTAAAACTTGAGTACAGCAGAGAAAAACTTTTTCCTCACAATTTGATAATTGAGGCCACATTCACACAGCAGGCAAATATAACCCAAGTCCAATTTTTTATTTTTTTTCCCTCCTTTAGTTAAAATCAGAAGTCCAGTAGCTTTGTCTTTGTTCTTTTAATTTTCCATGTCCTGGATGACTGACATTCCACAGAAATATACGATAGTTTTGTTAGTCTCAGATCGTATATTGATACTAAAGTTACTGGAGTAATACTTTACTTTCAGCACGTTGCTCCAATTACAAAAGTAAAAAGCTTCACCAGAGCAGCCAGCAAGAAGATGGTTCTAATGATAACAGTGAACTAAACAGGCATGTCAGATTATTTATTTAATCTGCTATGATTGCACAACTTCAGAAATGATGTGCCATCATTCATGTAGCAACCATGTTTAGCTAGTTTTGTAAACAACGTTCTGAATGTAACGTCACGTCATCTTCTGAGCATGTGGGTTGCATGCAGTGGTGTTTAAGAGAGGTCCCAATGCAATGTGAATATCCATGCAAAAAAAGTCAAATTTTTGCAAATAATCAGAAATGAGCATAAAAACCTGCAGTGTGAACATAGCTTTGTGTGTGTGTGTGTGTGTGTGTGTATATATATACAGATATATATATAT
>NW_013952438.1:1918731-1920831 GCF_001266775.1 Austrofundulus limnaeus
CAAGTAATATTTCTAAAAACTAAAAATGACACCACTGGATATCTGTTTTATTTTTAACCCCACGTCAGTCCCACACAGCACAGAACCCCACAAAAAAAAAGAGAAAAAAAGGATTAGAAAATGGATGAATGGGGGGTTTCTAGTTGACCAGTGTGTCATCAGCCAGTCCTGGTTCTGTGACAAGTCTTTCCTTTCTTAACAAACTCATGAAGCCTTGTGCCCATTAGACTGGACTGGTGTTACTAGAAAGTCGTGTGTGTAGGGTTTTTAACAGAAGAGGAAGTGTGAAATGCTCTTTCTCCGTCATGGTTGATCGAGCAGAGAGTAGAGGAGCGAGACCACCTGCTGGGTCAGAACTGAATCAATACAATGTGTCATTACAGGTTAGAGCACATCAGCGCAGACCCTCCTCCTGTGTTTCATCACAACATCCAGACTGTCACGGCTTTGACGCGGCAGCCGTAATATCTGCTGGACCCACTGCCCAGCACACCGTATCACCTAAATCCCCTTTTATTCTCTCGTCTCAAGCACATGTCCGCAACCCAAATTGCCCAGTGGGCTTCTTGGTGAACTCTGGCACAACGAGCAGAAGCAAAGGAGCTAAAAGGCAAAGGCCACACAGGCTGAGAGAGCAGAAAATCAAAAGGAAGAAGTGAAATGAAAGAGTAAAATAGATATCCAGTTGATGGAGTATGGGAGCAGAAAGCAAAACACACACAAAACAAATCAGTTGGTGGAAAGCACACAAAAGAAAAGAAAAGTAAGCTGATTGCTTTGTCCCTGGTGATGGTGAGGGACAGAGAAATGCACATCAGCTTCAGTAAAGAGACAGACAAAGCTCCATTAACTGATGCTTCCAGCTGCTTTTTTTAGGCTCTGCCGCCACATGGCTCCCTCTTGATGTTTGTTTATCTTTCTTCTCATTTATCCCTATAATTGCTGCATGTCTACTGTCTAAATCAAGCATTCCTGAATCATTAAATACTGAGGGCCAACACGAGTGTGGAAAGAAAGAAAGGAGGAAGAAGGGATAAAGAAACATAGTCTGACATATCTGGACAGAGACACACTAGATCAGGGGTGTCAAACTCCAGTCCTCGAGGGCCGCTATCCTGCATGTTTTAGAGGTTTTCCAGCTCCAACACACCTGATTCAGTGATTGAATTAACTCTTCAAATTGGGCAGAAGCCTGTTAATTACCCAGCGATCAAAATCTGGTGTGTTGGAGCAAGAAAACCTCTAAAACATGCAGGATAGCGGCCCTCGAGGACAGGAGTTTGACACCCCTGCACTAGATGCAATTCCCGAAAAGCTTATTAGATTTAAGCAGGTAAATATTAGATATGTGATAATATTACACATGGATTTTTATATAAAAAACTTTTTTACCCATGTGGGTACATAAATGAGACCACTCTCTAACTATATGACTTCTGTTCTTCTGTTTCCATCATGATTTTTGACTCACTCAGCCCATACAAAATATACAGCAAACCATGCAGCTCAGTCAACAGTTTACCTTTAGAAGGAGTACATTGTACAACAAGGCTAATCAATTGATGGCCCGTGGGCCGGGTGACTTCAATCGATCCCACTGAGGAATTTGCTCAAATTGAAAGCCTGAATAACATGCAGAAAACCAGTTGAGTTTTCAGTCAAATGACTCCATTTTACTCTGAGCCTGTAGGTTGCTTCATAATTCTAAATAAAATGGCAGCCAATCAAGCATTCTCAGAAAACTTATCGAAAACCTGGTCACACTGGGGGTGGTCCCTCTTACGTCAGCATTGGAATGCCGGAAAGGTACATGTTACCCTGCTGGAGCCATCAGAGACTTGTTGATTGTCTCACTGTTTAAAGTAAAGGACTACAACTGATTGCAAAGTATTTACTCAGTTGTTCCATCACAAGTTATTCAAATTCCATAAAAAAAATTTAAACATTTCTTAAACATAATTTAAAATAAAAATAGATTTCAAATTGTTTTAAAATTAGGGTTCAATGCAGAAAAATGGACTAATTTAAAAGGTAAATATAAACTGTATTTATTAATGTATAACACTAGAAATTTACCCTAAAAATCACCCATAAAGTGTG
>NW_013952438.1:1921166-1923397 GCF_001266775.1 Austrofundulus limnaeus
TATATATATATACTTTCTCACACCAGATAACTCACAGGATCTTTTTGATTGTGTCAGACTAGTTTTGTTTACCAAAATGGAAATATGTGACGTTATTTAGATTTTATTTACAGGTTGGGCTGTCATGCAAAGACATTGCTGCGTTGCTTGCCTGAAGTCATTGCACCCGCTTCAAATATTGTCAGTCCATTAAATGGCCGTTGTCAGCCCCTAGTAGGTTGGAAGGCACTTATCAATCATTTTTTATGCCTGATAACATGCATTTAGGTGCAGTGGGTTTAGCTCCTCCCCGGGACGTGGTGCTCGAGTGGTCGGCTCGTCGCGCTGTCCAACTTCGACCGGGAGTAGCTTGATCAAAAATAAAAGTTAGGTTATTTTCAGAAAAAAAAAACTGTCCTCTTTGGAACTCTATAGCTTAAGGAGATTTCCCAGCAGAAACATTACTTAAAGTTTAAGCTAGTCAAAGAAACATGAACTTTATGCACTGATCTGGTATTTTCACATTTTTACAGCTTCTATACATTTTTTAAAAATATTTTAGTGTGGAATGATAAAGTTACAGTGAGACAATGTCATAAATTCCAACTTTTGAACAGTCTAAACTTTTTTGGAAACTCATTTTCACCGTCTTTCCCCTTCGTATAGTTTAAACATCAAAGCACAGCACATTTTTCGTCTGCTTTCCTCAGGTTTCTCTCTCTCTCTCTCTCTCTCTCTGCTGTAGGACATGCAGTTTTCTTTCAAATCCCTGCAGAGTGCATAATGTGCACATCCAAACCCATTGACTATCATTGTATGTGAGCTCAGAGTATTTACAGTATGTCAAACCTGGACATGATGGGTTTTTTTTAACCTTTTCATAAAACACTGCCGGCTCTCAAAAGTTTACTTATGTGTTAGCCAGAAACTACTGACAATTATGATTAAAAAATATCCTAAAAAAGATTTATAGCTTTTGCGCCATGTTATTTGTTTGAGATTTAACGTCTGGTCTGGGTTTCTGTCTGCGAGACACAGGCATGTGTTTACCATGGTGACTCTAATGAACCGCTGGCAGCAGCTTTGACAAAACATAGATATTTTATTAGCTTATATTATTACATTCTTTAGTCCCAAATCACTGCTGAGTTTTTTAAAAGAAAGTTGCTTGTTGTTGTAGCTTCATTAGCCTCCTTCATATTTCCTTCAGACATTTTTGACTTTATTATTACCGGCTTCTGCTTTGTTTTACTTATACACAAAAGACTAACAAAACAGAGAACTGCTCCCAAGAAAACGGCTTCCCACTGCTGCCGGTATCCCAGAAACAACATGCAGCAGACAAATGAAGAAAAACACTGACCCTTAATTACAACAGCTAATTAAAACTTCAACTTATGAATGGTTTTAATGAAGGCGGGAATGGATTTGGTTCCCTCCTGCTATCTTTTGCTCTCCCTCTGTTTTCTCCTCCACCTCCTTTCATTTAATCTCCCCTCCTTCCTTTGTCTCATAGTAAAAACACGAACTCTAATGGATCCGCCGGCACCATCTTAACTTCCTTCAGCTCATCGCCACTCCCACTTTGACGAGTTTGCCGCACCAGCAGACATCTTGCACATTAACGTATGATTGTTCCCCATGTATTATTTGTGCGTGAAGGGACTAAAAAGAGCGAATAAGAGGAGTGGCGGAGGGGAGGGAATCCCAGAGCAACCTGTCAGCTGAAAAGGGAAGAGTGGGGAGACGAAGCGGAGTGTCACATCGTTCATGTGGAAGAAGTGCAAGGCTAGATGGTCTTTATGGGCTGTGCTGCTGAGGAGGGGGGGAGGTCAGAAAATCAGGTCAAGGGGACAGAATAGCCTATATGACTCAAACTTTTTTTCTGGCTTTGCAATCAAAATGTCCTTAAAAGCTTGTTGATGAGTTTGTGTTTTTATCTTACACATCGTACAGATGAAACAAACATTTTTCTTCTTTTTTTAATTACCGTATTTATTCAAGTATGATACGTAAAATTAAATCCATAAAATCATCCATAAAGTTGGGGGGTAGTACTATACTTGGACAAATATTTTTACTTATGTATTTTAACTGAAATATCGGCTTCATTCACAAAATGCCTGAGTCCGGAAATGAGACCGCGTCGTAAAAAGCAGTTGAAACGAGCTTACCTCTGACACTCCTTCATTCTTCAGAGTGGGATAATAACAGATCCAGGCAGGCAACATGATGTGAAAAAAGTGTGGGGG
>NW_013952438.1:1925572-1931505 GCF_001266775.1 Austrofundulus limnaeus
GCACGTAGTCTGCCAGAGTTGCAGAGCGGGTGGGGGGTGATGCTCCAGCATGAGGAAGTTTGGCTTAAAGACACATCCCAGAGGAGGAGCTTGTCCCAAAAGGACACAACCCAGAGGTGTTTTTGGTCCCAAAAATGCATTTCTGGTCCCCACCTGTCGTTTTGCTCCTCAGCATGGCTGCCTAAAAACACTGCAGGATTTCTCAAACGTGCATGAATGAGTCAGAGCAAGGCTTTGGGCATGGTTTTTATGAGAGTATAACATTATAACATGATATAAAACTCAAAAAAGTTGATTTTACATGATATTGCCCCTTTAATCAAGTTTCTGTTAGACTTTTGGTTTGTTTGCTCATTTTCAAAGGTCAGAGGAAAATCACCTTTACATGGAGTTCAAGGCTTTTTTATATAATTTTTATAAATTGATATCATGTCATAAATTGACAGGGACTGAAATTGTAAAACTGCGTATTTAATTAAATAAAAAATTTCCCACTGAAGTGTTTGGATTAACCATTGTTCCACTTAAAACTTTTTTTTTTCACAGTAAAATTTCCAAGGCCAAACTTAAACGGGTGACTTATTAAACAGCCTCTGTTTTATTAAAGCTGACGAATAAATCAACAAAGTCTCATCATTTTTCAGGCAATCGATCTTTCACTTAAAGTCAGCCCGATTTCTTTCTGCCACTGTTCTCAGACAGAGTGTAAAAATAAAGCTGCTGCTGCTGAAATCAAATAACCCAGAATCAGATGGACTGGCAGCTGTTCAAACTCTGTGAGCAAACATCAAAATAGAAATAAGATGCTGCAGTTCTGTCAGTGACTTCTGAGACAAAAGGGAATATATTTGAGACCAAAAAGTGACAGTTAACTCAATAAACCTACACAACGCAGCGGCAAGTCTCTGGGGCGTTGCATAAGATAGGTGTTGCATAAATAAGTTAGTTTTAGGGGTTTGCAGCTCATCTTTGTGTATAAACTTCTTGAGCCTTTTTGCAAAACAGTATTATTTTTTAAACTGTTTTAATAAGCTATTTTATTTGAAGTAAGTGTTCAAATGCTGCCCTAATTTTTTTGTTATAGAAGTCTGTCTTTCTTATGTCCTCAAGTGAAATATCCGTTTATTTACAAAAAATATATATAATTTTTTTGATAACTCAATAATTTGTCAGACACACTTCACACATGTAAACATTTCGTCTGACCTGTTCTGACTGTCTTCTCTGGTTTCTTTTCAGGTGCAAGTGTAACCTCCATGCCTCCCAGTGCCTGCTGATTGACGGGAACCTCCAGTGCCAGTGTGAACACAACACCACCGGCCAAGACTGTCAGCGATGTAAGAAAGGCTTCAAAGCAAAGTCCTGGAAAGCAGGGTCCTACCTGCCTCCTCCCAACGGGACTCCCAACACCTGTGAGTTACCTGCTTTTGCTCTGTGTGTGTGTGTGTGTTCGTGTGTGTGAGTCACTCAAAGAATGACATCTGGTGGATTTGTCTGGACACTTCACATAGCAAAATGTGTCTGACCCACACAATAAAACACTCAGTAAAGATACCACAAAGAATGATGGCCCTTTGGTGGCCCGGATGCAGTTTGCCAGAGTTGGTTCACCCCATAAACCAGAGCTATTCAACTAAACTGCTCCGGGGGCCACAGTTTCTGCAGGCCAACAGCTGAGGGGCCGAACATCCAGCAATTAAAGTCCTCATGTAAATAAACCAATTATTACAAAGATCTGTTACGTTTGAAATAGTTTATTTTGCTGCATTTAATCACAAATACAACATACAGAACCCTAAAAAGTAGTGATAATTAAACAATCTTAAAAAACAAAAATAAAACATCATGCCTCCTGTTTGACACAAATATCATTTTAACATCTCTGACTTGCCAAATTTTTAAACCAATTTTATTTTCACTTTCATAATTTTATATTCAACTGCTTGTAGTTTTAACTGACTTGAGTGTGCATAGAAATGTTTTTTTTGTTACCAGATTCTAGTCAAGATTCTGATGTTTCTGTAGATATCAAACATGTCTATGTTTAACTAAAATACCTTATAGTAACCAAAGTAGAAAACCAGGGGTTTGGGCTTAAGAGATGAATGAACCAATTGGCGGGCCAAACCTTGGTCACTCGCGGGCCACATGCCGCCAGTTGAATAGCCCTGCCATAAACCAAACCACAACTATCATGGCATGCCATCTTAAAAACAGTGCCAGACCTGGCCCACATCTGGTCGACAAACTACTTGCCATGCCAGCAGTGCCAGGCTGAAACCAGATGTGGCCCACACCTGTTTGTTATATTATATTATTGGCAGACATGCTGACTCAGAGCTCTGTTTACAATTCTCCAGAATCCTACATTTCTTTATATCATTGCCACAACTTTAAAGCAATGTTTCAGTCCTTTTATCTAAACGTTTCTGACACGCTTTCACTCTTTTAATAAATTTATGAGTAACGTTTTACAGATTGATGAATGTAGAGGTTTCAAAGTGACTCAAAGGTTCAGAATGAAAAGTAGGACCAAAAGGACAAAGTTTAAAAGAAAGAATGAGTTGAAAGATAATGCAGATGCTGAGATGTTAAGACCTCAGTGCTGGTCAGAGTTGGGTAACAGTGTAGGAATATATATGAAGGGAATCCTGTTGTAGAGATTAACCAGTCACAGCTGCTCTCTGATAAAATAATAATCTGGGACAGCCCCTCCCTTTGTTTTTCTTTCACACTGCTCAACGTGTTTGCAGTCGCTACAGGAAGAACAACGGCACACCCTTCTACCTGTACCTACACTGCTAAGAATGGCTCTGTTTTGAGCTTGTGTGTGTGTACGTGTGTGTGAGTGAGAGTGTGCGATCCTGTTGTTCGACTTATAATGGCACCGACACACGCCTTCAGACCCCATCACCAGCCTTTTAAATCTCCTGAATCCCATTAGTGGCATTTAAAAATTAAAGTGTTTTGCAGTCGGCGCTTGGTTGAAACGCTACACAAAAATGGTCATGGCTTGGCCCAAGCTTTACAGATTGCATTTTGCATGCCAAGCAAGTCTAACATTAAGTCTCCCCTCCCAAAAAAAAAGTACAAGAAAAGCAAATAAACAACAACTTTTGATCTGAGCAAAGCAAAAGAAGGCAGCACTTAAAGCATATGTGGGAGGGTTTGTTAAGGTTAAAAAGGAGTAAAATAAAGGTGGACGGGGGTATCTTGTTAGTACTTTGGGATGTTGAGAGGTGGGTCACAGCAGCCCCTTATTTTCCCAAACAGCTCTTTCAGCCACTTGAGTCTGATGAATGAGGCAGAGTCAAGTCTTTAGGCAAATTGAATGCATAAATAAACAAGCTCTCATCTCCTCTTCCCTTTCTTCTTCTCTTTCAGGTACAATTGCTGGTTCCCCCTCCGGTTCCAGTAAGTAATAATGCAAAGCGAAGCTGAACCTGGTATTCCTTCATATTTTTTTCTTCCCAGTTAGTTACATTTTTATTTTTCCCTTTTTGAAATTTAAGTTTCAGCCATCCGTTTGTCCCCTAAACTCCTCCCCCTCTCCCCTGTGATGTTCAGCTGGCTCTCTAGTCACTCATTTCTTTTCCTTCACATCTTCCCTCTCAGCGCGGCAGCTCGAGCCCCTCCGTGCTTCATTATTAATAGATCTCTCTGTCGCTGTGTCCTTTCATCACAGCACATCACACTAACCTGCACAGGAGGAATTCTTCCACAATCCTGCTTCTTTATATTTAGAGGAACGACAGCGCTGATGATGGATTGAGGGATGGGGGGGGAGGTGGAAGGGTGGGGGCGCGCGACGGAGCAGCAAACAGAGTCGAGGAGGAGCAGAGAGAGCAATTGGAGAGAAGGATGTGGGCATATGTTAGCGCGTTGTAATGCAGTGTGATTCTGGGTGAAGAGCGAGGGAAGACAAGAATAAAAGGGAATTTGATTAGGGATTCTCTCTGTGGAGAGGCTCTCAGCCTCCGAGCTGTTAGACAGAAACGATCGGCAAAGTGGCAACATCTACTCTGACAGCACTGGGGCTTTTCTCCACATGGCCAAACAGTAAAAGGCTGAAGGGTGGACGAACAGACTGAACAATTGGACATCACTGCAAGAGGGGTGGGGCTGCTTTTAACAGGGATTCATCTGGTAATTAAACATGACTGTGTGGTTATTTGGATGGATAATGGTTTTATCGAAGATGGTGATTACAGCTTCTGTGGTCAGATTTCTGTGTCCCATAATTTTCTCACATTCAGTTGGAGGAATGCCTTTAGCCTGCCGCCTTTCATGACAAAGTTTTAGACAGAGATCAATTTACAAAGAGAAATAACAGAGTTGACTTGACATGTGTAATCTCATATTATGAGATGTCACCCTCAGTGTATAACTCTCAGCTACTACCACATCAAATTTTAGCTCAGTATCTGGAAAATTTATTGAGTTGTAGCTGTTGTTGTTTTGGCTAATATTAATAATTTGTGGCATCAATTTAAATTGTGTTGACTGAAAGAGTTTATTTTGTAGATTTACATCATCTGTCTGGTGGTTCATGAGATATTTTGCTAACAGACAGCGTTGACTCCAATTCTTACTGCTTAGATCTTGCACAATGAGTTAGAGTGGGTGATGTGCATGACTCTCAGGTACAAAAACACATAATTTTAGCACAATATTTGTAAAATTGACTGAGTTAGAGTCAAGTTTTGTTTTTGTTTTTTTTTCCCCTAAAGTCAGTTTGCTGTGGTAGCCATCTTGAACTGGGTTGATTCCAAAAGTTATTCAGTTCTGTATGTACACGCAATGATTACCTTTTGAGTTTCAACAAAATCTGTTCATTGGCAGATCAGATATCAGGCATCTTGGTAGCAGACAGAAACATACAAACACACGCACATGTTGTTTTTTCTATCCTCGTGGGGACTTTGTATTGACTTCCATTTGTTTTTCAGTCCTTTCTATGGCCTAACCCTTTACCCTAAAACTAACCATCTCAATTTATACCTGACCCTAAATCCAGCCTAAACTCAATTCACACCTTGGTTCTAAACCTAACCCCCCCTCCCCAGCATCTGTACTAGTGGGGACCATGCTCTGGTCCCCATGCGGAGCATTGGGTCCCCATAAGGCTGTGTTTTTCTGGAAAATGGTCCAAAACATGTAGCCAAAATGTGTCCACACACACACGCAATGCCATTGACAGCCACCCTCATTTACACAAGTACATTCATTTGACAGCTGTAATTAAACACTGAAAAAATGATCCTAACAACAAACTATTTTCTGTCACCAAATCCTGAAACAAAGTGAAGCCACCTTTGCATGAAGGTCACACAAAAGGAAGCAAACTCTTTCCAACCACAAAATGCTGCAGGCTACTTTTTTTTTTATTCCCTTACTTCAAAATGTTCGCCCTTATTTTTTTTTCAATATTCCTTTAAAAAATACTTCAGTATTTTGGGAAACGTACTTCTTTCAGTCAGAGAGCTGGAGGAGATGATTGACAGCTCTCTCATGTCTGCCTCTCAGATAAGATGTTGCAGACAGCAGCTGTTTAGCTCACCATAGTACACGGGGACTGGAGAGAACAGAAAACAGCTATTCTGGACTAAAGCTTACATCATAAATAACTTGCATCTTTCTTAGCTTTGTTTTCCATACCAACAAAATACAGTGAAAATCATACCTATAAGTGTTTTATGTAAAAATAACATTGTAGGAATTTGGATTTAGTACGATATGAAACAAAGTGGGAGGGTTTAGTTAAATGAAGATAATAAATTGTATGAGTGAGACTTTGGATGGAGTTAAAGACAAGGAAGTTGAATAACAGTTTTTTGGATTTTTTGGATTACAGTTTTTTTTCTATTGTGCATGTGTCCTGAAAGGTGCTTTATAAATAAAATGCATTATTATTATTATTATTATTATTATTA
>NW_013952438.1:1931531-1943678 GCF_001266775.1 Austrofundulus limnaeus
ACTTTATTCTGACTGAACTTTTACCATTTCAGTTTGAAATGATCTGGTTATTGTTGTTTTTCTACATTTTTCAATTGTCACTTTGCACATCAAAATATGCCCTCAAGTACAAAAAATATGATAATTATTATAAATATTATAACCTAAATATTTATTTTTTGACTCAACGAGTCAGTGATTATGAAATCATCTAAATGCTGACTAATACTAGTGCCATGCATTACAAACCTGAACTTAGGAAACACTAGTATGTTTGGCTCCTTAAAGGATAGGGTTGTTTTGTAAAGTGTCTTTTTTATTTTATTGTCTTTTTTAAAATACATTATTGACCATGAGTCTGCAATTAAAGTATCTCATCATCATCATCATCATCATCATCATGTCCACTTTAAATGTAACATTTAATACATTAATCTACTTTTTCAGGTTTAGAGCCAAACTTGACATAATTGTTTGAGTAATTTGTTTTGTTTTTAATTAATTAACTTGGCATATTCAGTATTTTAGTAACTTAGAGAATAAAATAATTCACCAGACCTGATCATGTATAAATGCTTCTCATTGGTGCATGGACACAGTTTATCAGCAGAACTGCCTATGGTGCATTTATTTCCCTAATTAATAAATTCAGGAGTGTTACTTTTACCTGAATAAGATATCAATCCTCCTTCTACTGGCTAATCAAATGATTCAGTCACATCGGAGCAGAGACCGGCCACACGGTTGTGACAAATCCAATGTATGCACCTGTGAATGTGCTTATAGACTCTGGCAGGTCGGGTGTTTGTGTCGTAGAAGAGATCATACATTTTTCAGCCTGCAGCTTACTGGGGTCTTAAGAAGTACATTGACTATTTCCTGGGTTATTTATATCCGTGGCATTAATGTTAGATGTGGATTGTCCTGTCCTGAGAGCAAGGACGTCAGAGTGTATGGACATTTAGACTTTATTTGTTCTGACTGAGTGATTTTAAACTGCTGAGGATGGACATGAACAGATTCTGTCAGCTGCTTTGATGTACAGTAAAGTGGTCCTTAAAGCCCAGCCTGCCTTCATACTAAATTAAAAGCTGCCAACTTGGTTAGCGGCAGACTTTTAATGTTGCACCAAAAAAATGCACTTAAATTGTAGGAGGACGTGAGTTTTGTATCTTTGTGGCATCACTGAAGCAAACTAAAGGAATCCAGTTAGCATCTTTTCTTTTCTTTTTTTCTGGACCAGCACAGCAATTTTGCTGCTTGACTGACAAAAATTTTTTTTTTGTTGAGAATTAAAAGGGCCTGATAAAGAAAAATAAATGAAAAGAAATCTGTTTTGACAACAGTGGAGCAATCTTTTGTATTGCATTGAATATTTGCACAAATTTTGCAGAAAATAATGCCGCTTTCTTTTTTACCATTCAGCTATGACTATTTTATTTTATTTTGAAATGTTCTGTTAAATAATATTTTTTAAGAAAAGAAACAAAAAAGCTGTTTTTATTATAAAGGCACAAAAACTGAGAAAATTCTAAACTAGAAGCATTCAAAGAGTGCAAACCTCCGCCAAGGCCAATTTCCCCCATCCTGCAATAGTGTTAATGCGCAAAAGGAGAGATGGAAACATAAGTTCTGATGTAGCGAACATTTAAGCAGGCAGTATGAATGGGATTTCTTTCTGGTGGAGACCAAAGCGAAAAAACAAGTCAGAGACTCGTCACCCAACGTTATTCATCCACAAACTGGTCCCGGATTAATCTCCTAAGTTTTTATCAGTCAGATTCTACCATGTAAAATGTCTGTTTTATCCCCTTACATGGGTTTTTAGTGGTTTGACAATCTTTATAAACTGCTGCTTCCTGGTACAGACAGCTCTGCAAGCAACTCGCCTCTTTAAATTTTGTTTTATTTTATTTTATTTTGAAGCGAGTGGTTGAAGCAAAATACGGCGTCTGAGCGCTTTCATCACAAACACTCCCACAAACTTCTGACCAATCACACAATAAAGTTCTTATATGAAGGAGGTACCTGACATGGTTGATCAGCTGTACCAGCTTTGTCTCGGCTGCAGCAGGACCCCCCCCCCTGTCGGTGTCCTGTTGTTCTCGTAACGTGGAGAGAATCACATTTCTTTTTCTACGTCTCCGGACAGCATGTAACATCACCGATACTAGTTGATAACAGAATAATCCCGATAGTAGACATCCTGGTAGGTGTAGTCCCAGCGAGTTTGCGACTTCACTTCCTGTTTCCTACAGACATGCATCTGATGTAATGAAACTTTGTGTAGCCTGGCTGATTCGCTTGAATTAAAAGAAAAATTCCTGTATCCGCGTCGTGATCCAGAACATCACCAACATTTAATGGTATGTTCCTTTGGCCAATACCCACATGTGGTAAAAATTTCATGACAATCCGTCCACAAGTTTTTGAGTAATTTTGTCCACAGACAGACAGACAGACAGACAGACAGACAGACAGACAGACAGACAGACAGACAGACAGACAGACAGACAAACAGACAGACAGACAGACAGACANACAGACAGACAGACAGACAGACAGACAGACAGACAGACAGACAGACAGACAGACGCGACCGAAAACATTACCTGTACTACTATACATACCATACACTTTTTTTCACATAAGTTTGTTTAAATGCCAAGAATTCCAACCAGTTGATCAATAAACCTGCAATCCAACATATTAATTTAAAACCCAGACAACTACAAAAAAAAGTTCACTTCTAAAACTAAATATAGTACAAAGAGCATTTTTGCTTAATGAACTACATGCAGATAGAAAAACAAAAAAGTACCTCAGAGTGTTGAGCTTTACTTCTGGGACACCGTACAAGTACCTTTTTGAAATCTTTGGTTTAGAGAAGTGCAGCTTGGTTTACACCTGCCCTGACTCATGTAAAACCTGTGTGTGGTGTGTGTGTGTGTGTGTGTGTGTGTGTGTGTGTGTGTGTGGAGTCGGGGGTAAGGGGGGGTATGTGTGCACGTGACTGCTTGGGTGTGTGTTTAGATTTATGGTGGGCATCTGGTGCAGTTCAGTGAAATCCATAAATCATCTCCATCCCTTCCTTGTCCTCTTGGGGATCTGAGGTCTTAGGTTCCAGTCCCAACGAGCGTCCGCCACTTCTGCTTGTAGTTGAGTACACTGATACACACTCGCACAGAAAAAAAAGCTTTTATCCTACTGTGTGGTGAAGATCCAATGACTTTAATAACTTGATCGTTTGTCCTGAATAAAATGAACTTTAGTCTTAACTCCTAAAGGCCAGTTGAAGCTATCATTAGACTATGAGAGAAAAGTATTCTACACTGCTTCAGTTCCAGGGTTTCACATCTCAGGACATTGTTCTAGTAGAGTAGTTACTTTACAAACCCAAGTCATGCTGCTGGGTTATTTTTAGACAAAAAGATGTTCTCCTGTTGATCCTTCCAAACAAGTTGTACTTATTCAGTCATTTTACAACTGCCTTGTCATAAACTTTGACCTTTGACCTGCTGACTAAAGCCTTTAGAGTCTGAGATGGAGCTCTTGGGATTTTACAGTTCCTCTGAGAACTGCATGCTGACAGCAGGGTGAATTTGCTGGGATCTGTTCATGGAAACATTGGCAGATGATTTCCACTTTCAAATAATCTTTCCCACAATAGAATGATGAACCCCAGATTGTCTGGAAATTATCTTTATTTCTTTCCAGTTTGATGGACAGCAGCAGGTGCTTTTTCAAGGCCAGCGCTGAAGTTTTTCCCTCCTTGGCATAGCGTTAGTGTCACACTAGACAACTTATGCAAACTTGTGAACATTTTAAAGACGTCTACGTTGAAGATGGAATTCAAAAAATCAACAGGAAGCTTCTTTTCGGTGTGTACATAATGTAATTTAAACAAATTGATCAAATATATAACTTTTATTAGCAATTTACACATAAAAAATGTTTCATAAGTTGGCATAAGTTGTCTAGTGTGACAGGCCCTTAACATATCTGTAAGATCCAGAGAAAGAAACTGACAAAATCCCTGCTTTTTAAATGTCAAACTGATAATTATCAGTTAATTTGTTCATCAGCACATGGCTGCTGCTTTGCCTTTTACATCCAATGGCATCAGCAAGGGTGGACCTTCATACACAGCTTTTCAAATTTGGCTTCCTTTGTGTTTAATAAATTGAATCTGCTGTGCATTTCAGGATAAAAATGTTAACAAGTTTAGAACCTCATAAAAACCAGATCAGTTCACACACATCTGTATCTATATTAAAATAATAATAAATAATAATAATAAAATACTTTGATGCATATTATCAGAGCAGATCGGTTTATAAAAAGAAACATTACACCAGACTTATGGGTTGGACATTATGTCATAGCAGTTGCATCCTTTGTCTTGTCTCTGCCCCAGATAAGTCAGTGAGCATGCTCAGATGAGGATTAGCAATCTATTGGCAAGAGAGTCTGATCCACTGAGCCAACAGCCCATTGGTTAGCCAGACAGATGGGTGTTAGCAAGAGATGGCAGGTCAGAAAGTCCAAATCCTAAAGCCCAGTCATAAATCTACCTACATAACCACACGACTAGAATTTATTCTTCATCCAAAATTGCATACTGGAACTTCAAAGAAGTGCAGAAAGTGAGAGATTGGATCATGTCTGGAAAATCATGTAACATATTAATAACATTCGTGTAGTTTGACTTCATTAGGTGTTCATGCAGGTGTTAAACCCTGAATCACAATGGCTTCATTAACATGAAGCTAAATTGGTATGTCACACTCTGGTAATAAATGATGAGGATGCTAGGACTGACAGGTAGCATTAGATATTATTGTCATACTTTCTTTGGCTATATTAACACAAATGACAAATGATCTCATTATTATGCAAATGCATTTGCGAGGAAGACACCTTAAATGTGGAAGCACAGGACACTATTTGCTTCATTTTGTGTGTGTGTGTGGGGGGGGGGGGTGTATGAGTGTGTGCCATGCAGTGTGTCATGGAACAGTAAGAGAGTCCATTTGTACAGACGGGCATATTTTTTAGAGGATTATGGTTTGAATCAGCTTAGCCTGTTGATGCATTTCATGTGACGGTGATGTTGGGTGGCTGGAACTAACACAAACACTTTTCCTTCTTTACATTGTTCTTTACAGTGAAAATGGATTTCTCTGATCCTGAAGTTGGAAACTCACATGTCAGGTCTCTAAACCGACATTATTTTGATATAAGTGAAGGTAGGCACTACATCGCAAAGTAGAGGAAGTAGTTTAATCATGCTGCAAGTAAACATTTAGCACATAAATAAAGGGAGTTTGTGTCTGGTTGATTTTTTTTCTTGAATCAATACTGTTTGGCAGTAGGTTTTTCAGAAAGCCTGTGATTTACCCTTAAATGGTGCCACAGTTGTTAGGAAAAGGCATTTGCAGTTTGAGTGGCAACCGTTACGCACACACAAAAAAAAATGCCAAACATACTCTGCCAATGTCAAACAGCTTATTCTGCTATTGTTAGTGATTATGATGGCCACTGGTTGCTCACAGCTGCTGACAATCAGGCACCTGATTCATTTTGGGAGAGGACAGGGTGGAAAGACCTGCCAGCAGTCCTCAACTCCACTGAACACCTGTGGAATCAGCTTAGGCATGATGTTCACTCCAGAGTTAACACAACCACATTGATTGACTTACAACAAAAGCTGGTTGAGAATAGGATCCCACAGCAGTGTGTGGCAAACCTGGTCAGCAGCGTTAAGAGAAGGTGCCAGGCTCTTGTGGCTGTATATGGTTTGTCCGCATGCTACTGAGACCCCTTTGTTAAACTAATAAACTGTTGAATTGCCAATATGCTTTGTTCTTCAGACTTTAATCATCCAATCCACTAAACAACACCAAACAAAAGTTGATTGCAGAACAAGCTGTTTGGCATTGGCAGAGAAGATTTGGCAAGTTTTATTTTTTTAATGAGCTCAACCCACAATCACTTCTGCTGCTCAATCCACAAATTCACAAAGGGAAATCAACTCTCCAATAAATATATGTTCTGTTGTTACAAGGAAAAAAATTGACCAAATACAAATTTCCTCTTTTTTTTTTTTTTGAGCTAGGTTTAGATAAGTAGTTGAGTTTGACGATGTAGCTTTAGATAGATAAAGATGTAGATCTCAAATGCAAATAGCCTGGATAACCCAAGCTTCAAACCTTTTAGATGTTGCTTCCTGTTATATCTCCTGTTTTACCCACGTCTACTTACCAACTTTAGATAAACAAGTTCAAAAAAAAAAGAAAAATGTAATTATATTGAAATTTTGTACTTGGTGTAATGAATTTAGTGTGACAATGTTTGGTGGAAGGCTATTATTATTTTTCCACATCATGGGCTGTTTTCACAGTGAATATAAAACAAAGACCCACAACAAGAACCCAATAATAAGCTTCATTTGATAGAACTTGCATTAATGTATGCAAGCCATTATTTCATTTTATTACTTTTTAATGAAGCCATTATCCAAAATACAGCATACATGTAACTATGTACTTTTGGTGATCTGCCAGAAAGATTTCACTTTCTGACTCTTTTTAGAAGAAATATTACAAAGTCTGGTGGTGTGGTGAAGCTATACATTTGGCCATTTTTTGGAACTCAAGTTGTGATTTTTAGGGATATTTTAAAAATTTATAGAATCGCTTTGCTTCAAATTGCAAGTGCAGATCATCCTCCTCAAATAAGCTGTTTATTGCCTGCAGCAGGTAAAAAGCACATGAATTTATACTTGTTTGGTCCGATGCAGCATTGATCATGCTGTCAGGTTTTCAGCTTAGAATCACTTTAGTGTCACTTTGCAAACATTAAGATTTTAAAGAAGTATCACTGTGAACTGGGCCTACTCAGACTAGAATAAAATGCTTATGTGGAGAAGGTGCATGTTTGTATATATGGACCTTTTTTAATGAATTTACATCTTTCATCTCAGAGATTCTTTTACTTGCAAGTTTGCAATTAGCATCTTTAATTGCAGTCTTTTCTCTGAACATAACCCTACTTCCATGTGCATTTCTTAACCCACAACAGCCTTGTAATGAAATGCAAAGGTTAATCGTACAACCTGCAAAAAACAAGGATTTTAGTAATGGTTTGTAAAAAGGCAGGAAAAGGAAAAGCTCACATAGAATACGCTGTTGAAAGATAGCTAAATGTCAAGGTATGGTTATCTAGTCAATATCTGCCAAAAAGAGATTTACTATATATATACAGTATATATACTGTATATTCTGTATATGAACAGAGTAATACACTCTGACAAATACTGTGATTTCCTTTTACAACCGTATCAACAATAGTCACACCCCTAATAGGCACAATGTTTGCAAGCTGAACAGCATTTCCAGCAGTGAAAGGGTTGTGGAGCAGCTTTAGAGTTTAGCCTATCTCAGCAGTGTGAAATCACACTTTCATTGTGTGTTCGCACTTCTGTGTGTTATAGATGTGTGTGTGTGTGTGTGTGTGTGTGTGTGTGTGTGTGTGTGTGTGTGTGTATGTGTGTGCATTTGAAGAGGGGAAAAAAAGCTAGGCTTTCTTTAGATAAACAATCTGAGGCAGCATCTCTTATGCTAATGTGTTAGCGTGCCCATTCCTCATTGCATTTACATTTTCTGTCCTCACGCAAACCGAAGCCACAGACAGCAGAGCTCCGCCAACAGAAACCAGACCCGGGGAGAGCTCTGCCCCGCACACGCAACACGTGTTACCCGTCGGCCCTTCGTCTGAGCCTGCGCTGGTACCAGTGGGAGAGGCTGACACACTTCCTGTCAGAACAGAACTTCTTCCTTCTTCCTCATCCTCTACATCAGAGGAGCACCGAGTTTCCCTGATACCTGAGGAGGTCACTCAGTCCGAAGCAGCCCCTGAACACTCACACTCACCTCATGTAGTCCCAGAAAGATCCTCTCATCGATCGGTTAGTGATCACCATCATCATCACCACCACCACCAACACACAATCCCAGAAGGCCCCACTCGTCAGGCTCATCATCGTACAAGCTTGGCCGAAACTGAAAAAGAAGAAGGCAATGAAAAGGATGAAGTAGAACTAGAAGAAGACGAAGATGAAGATGAAGACGAAAAAGAAGATGATGAGATAGAAGAAGACGAACAAGATGAAGACGAGAAAGGAGAAGATGAAGAGGACGACAAAGAAGAGTTGAGGCATATTCAGAAAGGAGGTAAGTCTGTCAACAATCAAACTATGAGTCAAGAAAACCTTTTCCAGCCCTTGTTTTGGTGTTTATGATGTTCAACCTTTAAAATAAACAGCTTTCGAGGTTTGAAAGTCACTAATATGCTCTTCCAGACAAGCTGTCATCAACTTTATGTCACTCTGGCTCATATCATGTCAGAGAAGCTTGTTCAGCTCAGACAGTGAACGATAGGCAGTGTGAGGTCTGCAGAGAGAAAGACTTAGTTTTATCAACATTGGAGGAAAGAAAACACTCAGTGAAAGACTGACTTTAGTTGGCATTATGTTTGCATCATTCGGAGACATTGAGGGGATTGAGGAACATCAGCCACGGGATCAGAGCAGCGCAAAGACATGAAGACAAAGCAGACAGAATCAGGGCAAAGCCCAACTTAACTTCACCCAGCCGCAGCAGATTACAAACTACTACGTCGGCAGCATTAATATATAAAGCGTCGGGATATAAATAAAAGCGTCACGTGTTGTTTGAGGCAACTGTTGGTTCAGGCTGCGGTGTCAACCTGCCAGCGAGGGGCCAGATGAAGAGCTCTGTCACTGCCTTACAAAGCCCGGCAGACTCTCGCACACTTCTCTCTGTCAGTCGGTGCAGAACAGGCAGGGACCCATAATTCTCCAGCTGCCGATGGCTGATGTCAGATAGACTGAGATTAATACCAAGAATCGCCCTACCTCCCGGGCAGCGCGGGGTTACGGAGATCAAATTCCTTTATGCTCACTGCTGTGCGACAATTATGATTCGCAGTTCTTCTTTACCAGTCGGTTTCTGTCCACAACCATGTGCTGGTGTGTGCAGCGGTGACAGCTGTGTGCGAGAGAGCGTCGGTCTGGTGGGGCCGGAGGAGGACACGGGTAAGCATAGGCAGGGGTTACTCTGATGAGATGCAATGATGGCGTGATGCCAGTTGTGTGAAACGTTGCGGGGTTGCTGTGAGAACAGCTGCTGACGTCCTCTCTCACCGGAGCCCTGGGGGAGGAGGGGGATGAAGGGGAGCGAGTGGGCAGAAGATAGCCTAAAGGGGCGATGAACCACAGGGGAGCGGGATGCTAGCTGGATGCCCCGCTCTGATAGAAAGGAGGTAGCCCCCTGCACTAAAGACCCCGAGGGGGAAACACAGATGGAAACATGCAGCTCTGTATTCTCTATGATCGTTAGTCCCTCGCTGATGTGCACGGCGTGGTCACTTTGTGTGTGTGTGTTTTTTATTTTATTTTATTGAATATTTTTAACGGCGTTCCTCTCCTTGTGTAAAATTGAGGCAGTCGAGTTATTGAGTTGTGCTTGTTGGGCAATAAACGGAACGGTGGAAGGAAAAGCATACCCTAATGTAACCAAATACATTTCACGTTTCTTATTTTTTCACTGTCTGTAGCACTAAAACCTAGAAGCAAAGGATCTTGGGAAAGTTTTTTTTGAAGCCCTGAAGGAAAGTGGTGTTTAAGAACTAAAAAGAAAAACTTGAACAAGAGACAATTAATAATGCAGCTTAATTAGAATGTGTAATAAAGTTGACTTGTTTTAATCCAAGTGGTTTTGTCAGACTCTGAAAAAAACCTCACAAGTTCTATAATAAAGACCTGGAATTAATTAAAGAAAAGTATATCATCATTTTCATTTTCTCACTCCCAACTCGTCACATAGTGATGCTTTTCCAAGGTTCCCTCTGAGTCTTATTTTGATGCATCGGGTGCACACGTCGCGTCGGTTTTTGACGCACCAGGCATTTCCGTGTTCCCTCGGCATCCAGGTTTGATGCGTTGGGACGCAAAATATAGGGGTCTTTGAGTTAGGGTCTGTGGTTAATATTAGGGATCAGAGTTAATGGTTAATTTTAGGTAGTGGGGTCAGGGATAAGATGTCTAGGGCGAATATTAGGTAATTTTAGGCTTTGGAACACGTAGTTGACGTGAATTTCCTACACTTTCTAAAAATGGTTCATTTTAGGGATCAGGGTTGATGGTTAATTTTAGGTACTAGGGTCAGGGACAGGATGTCTAGAGTGAATAAAGGTAATTTTAGGCTTTGGGACTGTAGTTTTTCTGCATTTTCTACACTTTCTGAAATTATGACAACGAATTCCGCCCCATCTCGTCAATAACTGATGCGCGGGGGGTACCCGACGCGTCAAAACCGGACGCAGAGGGAACTTTGGGAAAAGCAACAATATGTGACGAGTCTGGAGTGAGAATAGGTTAGATTATCTTATAATGAAAATGGACAAAATTTTAACTGTTTTGGTCAAACCTCAAGAATTACGTTATGTGCGATCTCCTGTGATGTCCAAATGTGTTAGGACTTTAGAGTGTTAAGAAAGATTCCCAGCTACTACCACACATAATTTCAACTAAATTTCTGTCAATTTGACTAAGTTATTGCATATTTGTGTTGGTCAATTTGCTGTTTTTAGACTGCGGAAGTTAATCAGTTGAAGATGTACGTCAAATTACGACTTTCTGAGTTTCATTAAAATCTGTCAAGAACTTCTGCTGCCAGACAAATACAGTCGATTTCAGTTTTAAAAAAATCTTGCACGATCAGTTAATGCTCAGAGTATCTGTTGGGAATGACTTTCAGCAACTACTCGCTCAATATCTTTACAACTAGTTAGAGACATTTTGAGAATTGCTTAGCTGTGGTGGTTGTGTTGCATGGAGATGACTTCAAAAGTTAACCAGTTGTAGATTACGATCTGAGAGTTTCACTAAAGTTTGTGCAAGAAATATGCACAGCAACATTGTTGCTTTTTAGTGGCGAGATATATAAATACAAAACAGTCAAAGAGCGGCACAAACAGTTATACTATGGTGCAAATCAAACATCGAGCGTAAAGCAGAACGAAATCCTCCGTACAGAGAAGGAAATGAAGAAGCACAGTTTCATGACATTCACATAAAAGCAACTGCGTGTCATTTCTTTCACATCCAGAGTGAAAATATAGCGATGGAGGAGTTTCTCAAGCCTCGCTGACTCTCACAGCTTCTTTTTTCCCAAGCTCAGGGCTGAGGCCCCTGATGGGGCAATCCACTATCTGACAGAGAGAGAAGTGGAAGAAGAAAGAAGGGAAAAGAAGAGAAAGGAAGGAAGGTCTCAGCGGAAGAAGGAGAGACATTATCAGTAATCTTTACCCACTGCCGCATCAGCCTAATTATAAAGTTCTCATTGTTCAGGCAGATGAGGAAATCGCTTGTAAAAATGCCCCACAAGATGTCTGTTCTTGTTATGTTAATTATGACTGTGGTTTCTCAGTCGCCCACAAGTCTGAACAGGAGCGTCATGGACACAAAGCAACAAGCTCCTCTGAGTGCAGGGAGGAAGAGGAGGACAAGGAAAGAGAGAAAACGTCAGAAATAACATGTATTTCATGGAAATCTAGTTGCTGATTTCTGTATCTTACCTTTAGTGGAGCGTACTGCGGTCAATAAAAGTTTTATCATGAAACCTGACAGAGTGAAAACTCAAACTGTAAAAATAAACACAAGGTCAGATTTATAGAAATGTGTCTTTTCAGTGACAGGATGGTCTGTCATTCACTTAGAAAGAAAATTCTGACACCTCAAGTGTCAAATCATAGATTCATCTGCAAGTGACTGAAGCTGATGGGTTAGAAATAAAACAGATAACGGGATGAAGTAAAACTCAACAGATGTCTGAGAAAGGACAAATAAACTTTACCCCTTTTTTTTTACTTTTTTTTGTATATTATAATGGTCTGAATCAGAGCATCACAGGTCTGAGGAACTTGAGATTCACAGCCACACCCCTACAACTACATCTGAACAAAGAGAGAGAAAGGAGGAGGAGGAGGAGTCCATCGATTCATCCTGGACTCCCAGGATCTGTTTGCCGTTGCCGTGGCGACCACCTGTTTGACTTCCTGATTTGTTCACCTCTGATGTCTCTG
>NW_013952438.1:1943703-1949830 GCF_001266775.1 Austrofundulus limnaeus
GCCACACCCCTACAACTACATCTGAACAAAGAGAGGAGGAGGTGGAGGAGGAGGAGGAGGAGGAGGGTGGAGAACAACAAACTGAGAGAAAAGGTATTTCTTTTTTAATAGACTGTAGCAGCAGTAGTCAGCTGTAGTTTATAGAAGCAATAAATGTAATAAAAGTTTTAACACACTACAGCCATTACCATTAAAACAAACAAACAAAAAATCCTCAAGGACTAAAATAAAAATACCTCTCTTTATGTTTTAATAAGAGAATATAAATCTCATTTAAATATAGATTTACAGCATATATCGTATCTTAATTTGTGTTTTATGCAGACGTGTTTTAGGCAAAGATTACTGCAGCATTGCTAGATGGGAAATGTTAAAATATTGTATGAGAGGTTTAAAAGTATGGAGCCCCTAATGGGATATTGGTAAAAACTAATTTTAAAAATGAAACAGGTTTTTGGTACTGTATGTGCATGAAAAACAAATGTGGCGCTCACCTAAAAATACATTGTGCATCAAAAAAAGGTGTCAAATCTAAATCCTTGTTATCCACAAAAGAATAAGTGTGATTCAGAGAGTTTTTATAATAGGAAGTGAAATAAGAGATGTATTTATCAGTTTATATCATTTATTTTATTTAGTTTTTGGATAAAATAATTAGGAATGTCCTAGTCCTTGTCTGACTTTAAGAACATGTGGTTCACTAGTCTATTTGATGCATGTCAGATGGTTTCTTGTGTGCACAAGAAATCTATTTTAACCCTCCTGCTGCCCTTGAGGCCTCAAAGTGAGGCGGGTGGGTCATTTTGACCCAAGGGCAGCAGAAGTGTTAAAAATATTTTTCACTAACATCCCCTTAGGGTCTGTAAAAATGTTGCATTTTGAGAAAAAAAACTGTTAGTAAAGTTAAAAATAAAAAAAAAGACAGACTGTAGTTATGTAGATTAAACAAAAAATTACAGCAAGTAGGTTTTAGGTTTAAAATTAATGGACCTACGTGTGTGGAGTTTGTTTGTTTTTGAGGATAAATGGATTTTCTCTGGAATTTTATGTTTTTTTTCTCCCAACTTAAAATAAAAATAAGCATTTGATTAATTTATAATTCTAACTTGTACTTTAGTTGTGATTACAAGTGGCTTATAATCCATCACTTAATGCGATGTGTTCATACATATTTTCAGATATTTTACTAATGTTTTAGAAAAAATAAAAGCAGTGAATGCCCCTTAAAATATCTTAGAAAAAATGTTTTATTTTTTCAAACATAAAATAGGTCATGAGTTTTCTTGGATAACTCACGACTCGTGAAGTAAAACTCAGCATGTCATTTAATGGATTGACTCTGATGTCTGATTTAAATTCAGTATCATGTTTGCTAATGAGGATCCATGACTGAACCCTTCAGTTGTGCTCGCTGCAGTTAAAGCTCTCGCTTCCATTTGGAACATTGCCGAATAATGACAGTCTTGTTTGTCGTCTCATATTTTCATCTAGATATTTTCTGCACATGTTGGGTTGGCACTTGTGTTGTTTTATAACACATGTAAATATGTAACAATTATTCAATCAAAACAAAGAAAACTTTGTCATTTTTTTACCTACATGTACTGCTACATTTAATTATATATTTTAAACCTTACACAACAGACGTTTATTTTGATCAACCATACAGAATTTAGATGAAATGATTCGTATATGTCTCAATATCTCTTAATATTTTATATAACAAGGTATATTCTTTCAATTTGTTTTTGTTTTTACTTTTAGGCTAAAATTGTTATAATTTCTTTTAGGCCACCACATTTCTGAAGAACACATGCATGAAACAAAGAATCATAAAGCATTTTCATCTTTGCGCGGAGCGAGAAGAGAGGAGACAGAGAACAGAAAAAAACATGTTGACATGGAAGGTATTACATTTTATTATGGTTCTTCTTTTCAAAATGAGAGGAAAAAATGGAAATGCATCCATTTTTGTTTGGTCATCATTATTAATTGTGGCATACGTCTAAAGGACATAATCATGTTGGAAGTCTTGGACATAAAAGTTCTTCCAATCATGAGGAGGAGGAGGAGGAGGAGGAGGGACATGAGAGAAGAACAGCTGATATGACAGGTATTTTTCCGTGTAAGAAAGCTATAATGAAATCTTACTGGTGCAGGAAAGAATGCTTTGCCATGTTTTAAATCTGCCAACTAGCAGTAAAAATATACACCGAGAGTAAAAAACAATTGTATTAATTTGAACATTGTGTTAAGTTCCTGAAAATGTGATGTGTTAGTCTCCCACAAATCTGCGGAGCACAAACAGGAGGTTTACAACCACAGAACAACGACCATCTGATCATGGTGACATTGAAAGAAAAGGTGAACTCGTTTCTTTGTAGTAGTGGCAAATCTTGAGCAGTTTTGTTCTAAAATTTTACTCGGTCAGAGGGAAACATTGGAGCAAAGGCAGAAAATATAGCTGAGAATGTTTGGAAAAATTAGAAAAGATCAAATAAAATTGAAAATATTTGGCGTTTGCAGAAAACATTAGCATTGAGATTCTGGGTCACAAAAATTCTCATCGGAGCGCAGGGAAGAGGAGCAAAGAAAAACTGGAAGCATGTCTTGGTTTGGCTCTGAGGGGTTGAGATGGTCCTGTTGTTTATCTGGACACCAGCTTGGATTCTGTAGAAACAGTTTGCATTAAGAATGTCCTCTCTTTGGAGAAATATTGATTATTTTAAACTGGATTAATGAGTTCACGGCCAGTCAGAGTGAAAAATGTCACTGTGGCTGATGCAAACACTGTTATATAAACCTTTAAAGTATAAATTTCACATCACAAAGTTTTTCTAGCAGAAAAATAAAATCCCTGCAGGATGTTCCCAAGCTGCACGAAAAGTGCTACAGCTAGCTGCTGCTGCTTCCTTTTACACTTTAACTTCAAAATTCATTGTAAATAACCATGTGAAACTGATGGCGTAGGTTTATAAAATAAGGTTGGCATAAATTGATTTAAGGTTAAACAACCAGGAAAATGCAATATAGAGGGCTGGTTGATTGATTTATTAATGGGCTAATATTGTGTTTTTCTCAGGCATTTACTTCAATTTTTACAATAATTAAGTAACTTTGTCACCTTCGCTTGCTAAGAAAATGCTGTTTATATGTATAATTCGAAAACACATTTAACTTTGCATTATAGCCGTTTCTAAATGCCTTGAAATTGTCCTCTTTCTCCTATCGATTCCATCCCTCCCATTTCTGTACATCACCAAATCAACTTCATGCCGTTTATAACCAGTCTTAGGAGTGTTGTATTTTGTTGTAATAATAATAAAAACAGCAGCAACATTTTACAATATCGGTTTTGGAAAATAGCAACCAGGACACAATTGAAACTTACTGTCAGACCTGGAAAATATGTTTTATGAAGAACCAGAGTGAGTACAAAGGTGTCAATGTTAGCTAATTTATTTATTACTAAAATGTGGTGTAAGCCAACTAAAGGACACAGATTGTAATATAAGTTACGAATGGTTATCGTAGATCACAGATAGACCAAACAACCAAACAAAACAATGTGAGGTTTTTTTTTCAGCATACCTGGGGAGACAACAACGATGTTTGCGTAATTCTGAGTGTTGAACTTGCATCGTCTTTTAGTGATAATCTTATTAGTCCACTGTTGAATTCCCTTTTGTTGAAAAAGCTATCATCCGTAAAGTGGCTCGTACAACTATATACATTTTTTTTCATCTGAGCATTACTTCCATAAGTTAAATCAAATCACTTCTTAATAACCGTGTCATGGTCCTTGGCGTCTGAAAATCTGTTTCCACAAAGGCATTTTTTAATCCAGAAAGGATTGGACCCATAAATAATTAACCGAGCTGAGCAGACGTGCAGTTTCACCAGGTATTTGCAAGTTGTTGCAGCTGATAGCCTGCAGGAGTTGCGGGGGAGGGGGGATCTGTGATGCAGAAGTTCAGCTTGGAGACAGAGGAGGAGCTGCACCTGAAAGGCGGTTCTAGGGCCAACTCTCTGTTTTTGTTCTCTTGCATGACTGCCTCAGGACAGTATAGGATGTCTCAAACATGCATGAATGAGTCAAAGCAAGACTCTGGGCATGTTTTTGATGAGAGGATTACATTATAACATAATATAAAGCTCAAAAAAGTAGATTTTACATGACATTGCCCCTTTAAGTATTTGCTAAAATAGCTAGTTTTAGCTAACTAATCTGATGTTTTTGCCTGTTGTGGTTTAGCAGTCCCGAACGTGTTTGAGGGACATGAAACTAATGGTCACAGACCAACTTCATCTGAGCTTGAGGACAACACAGGTACTGGCTTTTTACAGCACTGTAGTGCCACCTACTTACAGTAGATCACACGAGAAAGTAGAAATCAGCTGTAGAAAACTAATTCCCATGCAGAAACTTACCCCATTTACAGAAAGATGTTAGAGATGCATCTCAATGTCTGTTTACTTGTAACAATGACAAATGTGCTGTGACAGTTTCCCACACATTTGACGGACACACACATGAAACTCATCATCACAAAACAACAGCCACGTTGGAGTTACATGGAAGAAAAAGGCAAGAAGAGATGTATAAAGAAAGGGAAGGTATTTTTCTGTAAATATTTGGTTTGTCTGGGTTTTTTGTAATGTTCCCATTAAAACTATAGCTGAAGTTTTAGTTGAAATGTTCTTTTTTATTGTTATCTTTGTTAAAAACCCTGATTCGTCCAGTCTCCCACAAGCCTGATCAACACAGACATGAGACTCATGAAGACAAAACTAGTTCATCAGATCATGATCTGCAGGAGGCTGAGCGAATAGGTATTGTTTACTAGATGGTAGATCTTCTATTTAGGCTTCTGGCTTCTGGTGTTTTTAAATTAACTTATATTTGAAGCCAATCTGCATTATGGATAACCACCAAATGATTGTCTCATGTTTTTTGTTTGTTTGTTTGTTTGTGTTTTTTTGTTTTGTTTTTTCTTGTTTTTCTTGTTGTGTCCATGACTCGTGGTGTATCAGTGGCCCACAAAGCTGACCTTCACGGTCACGATACACAAACTGGGCATGAGGAGCGTCCTTACAGACCTACTAAAACAAGAGGTATCACTTTTATATGTAGTTGTAGGAAATCAGCATCATAACTCATTGAAAAAAATACCTTCTGTTATTTAAAAATATAATATCAGTCCAAATATTAAGTAACTTATTATATAGATATCATTTACATTTTTCTAACAATTCCTGTAAAAATATACAGTTAAAATGTTTATAGCTTAGCTTGTCAAGACAAAAATATTCAATGTTAACCATTTTTTCATGTTTTTATCAATAACACTCCTCAGTTTCCTATAAGAATGAAGAACATTTACATGGAACTCATCCCCACAAACACTCAGGTACATGTGTTAGATGTAGGAAATAATGGGGGAGTTGGTATAGTGATAGCACTGTCACCCTACGTATTAATTAGGGGTGTCCCGATATCAGCTTTTTTCAATCCGAGTACATGTACTTTAGTACACTGATACTGAGTACTGATACAGAGTACATACTGAATTAGAACCTAAAAGTTGCACAAAACTTTTAAAAACACATTTTTTTATTTAGAACAAGGTGGCTGTCCTTCTTTATAGGCCTGTGACTGGATCAAATCAAATATAAAGCATGATATATACTGATGCAACATTTTGTATTAAATAAAATAACAAGATTTCTTAAACATGGAACTGACAAACACTTGAAATGCCACCTGTGATACATTCAATGGAGTATCAACAGTGATACTCGTATTGGTGTCGGTCCTGAGTTACAGGGCATTTTGTACCAGTATACTTGTAAAAATGCTGGTATCGGGCCACTAATATAAATGATGATAAAACTCAGCTGAGTGAACTTGTTCTCCCTGTAGTTGTTTGTGTTTTCCGCAGTTGCTCTGGTACTCTAGCCTTTTTATTGCAAACTTTGCATTTTTTCTAATAATAAATACTGGTTTAGACAGTTTGTTGGGCTATATGACCCTGGGGATGGATGGATGGATGGATGGATGGATGGATGGATGGATGGATGGATGGATGGATGGATGGATGGATGGATGGATGGATGGATGGATGGA
>NW_013952438.1:1949894-1966639 GCF_001266775.1 Austrofundulus limnaeus
GATGGATGGATGGATGGATGGATGGATGGATGGATGGATGGATGGATGGATGGATGGATGGATGGAATAATGACTACTTTGGGATGTCAGGTCATCATATCTCAGAGGAACATGAACACAGGACTCCTCATGGAGAAGAAGAACATGTAGAGAAAGAGACAGACAGGAAAGGTAAATAATTTGTGTAGAGGTAGCAATGTATCATAAAAGTAATGATTAACAAATACATTAAATAAAATTTCTATTGAGGCTGTAAAAAGTAAATAAAATAGGAATCAAGTTTTCAGACTATGACGTCAGTATTTCAAAAATCACCTTCCCCGGTATTTTTTAATCCAGTAAAACCAAAATGTCTTATTCTAAATACAGGTATTAAAAGCCGGTTTATATTTCCTACATACTCTACAATAGTTAATCCTAAGTTGAGAACTTTGTCAGTCATGTTTTCTGGACAAGGCCAGGAAACAACAAGTTCTCATGGACACAGAGAAGACAGACACACAGAATCTGAAAAGACTAGTAAACTCTAGAAATAGAAGCATTAAGTAGATAAACGTGCCTCACCTCTCAAAAAAAACAACTTTTTTTTCAAGCAGATATTTATATCAGTTTAAACCTGTTGAATATTTCAGATTCGAACGAGCCTCATAGAAATGTTCACGAGGCTCACGGCCACAAATCTAGATCATCACATGGACATGAAACAGACGAGCATGAAAAGACAGGTATAAATACTAACGTAGTTCTGTCCTTTACTCTTTAATTATGGTTATGTAGAGCAGATAAATAAAAAGAAAAAGCTCTAAACACTGAAAGAATTCAAAAGAAAATATTTGATCAAATGTTCACCTGTAAAAATCTATTTCAGATTCTCACAGGTCTCACAGACTAGTGTATGAAACTCCCAGACACACTTCTACAACCTCACATGGAGAAGAGTGGACACACAAAGCTGAAGGAACAGGTATTATCTTTCAAATGTAGAGGTAGCTATGTTCTTTAAACTTTAGAGTAGTTACAGCGGGTAAAATAAGTATTGAACACGTCACCATTTTTCTCAGTAAATATATTACTAGAGGTGCTAATGACATGAAATTTTCACCAGATGTCGGTAACAACCCAAGTGATCCATACATACAAAGAAATCAAACCATAAATGTCCAGAAATGAAGTTATTTGTAATAATGTGTAATGGCACAGGGAAAAAGTATTGAACACATGAAGAAAGGGAGGTGTAAAAAGGCATGGAAAGCCAAGACACCAGCTGAACTCTCTCAGTAATTAGAAAGCAAGCCTGCCCCTTGTCAGTGTAAGTTAATATCAGCTGGTTCAGTCCCAAATGATGGCCAGGTATCACACAAGAACCATCTGATGATGGGTAAAAGTAAAGAGCTCTCTCAAGACCTTCACAACCTTATTGTTGCAAAGCATAATGATGGCATCGGTTACAGAAGAATGTCTAAACTTCTGAAGGTTCCAGTGAGCACTGTTGGGACCATAATTCAGAAGTGGAAAGAACATTATTTCACCATAAACCGACCACGACCAGGTGCTCCTCACAAGATTTCTGACAGAGGAGTGAAAAGAATTATCAGAAGAGTTGTCCAAGAGCCAAGGACCACTTGTGGAGAGCTTCAGAAAGACCTGGAATTAGCAGGTACGTTTGTTTCAAAGAAAACAATAAGTAATGCACTGAACCACCATGGCCTGTATGCACGCTCACCACGCAAGACTCCACTGCTGAAGAAACAGCATGTTGAAGCTCCTTTAAAGTTTGCTGCACAACATTTAGACAAGCCTGTGTAATACTGGGAGAATATAGTCTGGTCAGATGAGACCAACATTGAACTGTTTGGATGCCAGAATACACATCATGTTTGGAGGTCAAATGGCACTGCACATCAGCCCAAAAWCACCATACCAACAGTGAAGTTTGGAGGTGGGAACATCATGGTGTGGGGCTGTTTTTCAGCGTATGTTACTGGCAAACTTCAAATAATTGCGAGGGATGAGTGGAAAAATGTACAGAGACATTCTTGATAAAAATCTGCTTCCATCTACCAGGATGATGAAGATGAAACGTGRCTGGACATTTCAGCAAGACAATGAGCCCAAACACAAAGTCAAGGAAACTCTCAGTTGGTTTCAGAGAAAGAAACTAAAGCTGCTGGAATGGCCCAGCCAATCACCTGACCTGAATCCAACAGAAAATCTATGGAAAGAACTAAAGATCAGAGTTCATAGAAGAGGTCCACGAAACCTTCAAGATTTGAAGACTGTTTGTGGAAGAATGGGCCAAAATCACACCTGAGCAATGCATGCCACTAGTTTCTCCATACAGGAGGTGTCTTGAAGCTGTCATTGACAACAAAGGCTTTTGTACAAAGTATTAGATAAATTTCAGTAAGTGTGTTCAATACTTTTTCCCTGTGCCATTCCACATTATTACAAATAACTTCATTTCTGGACATTTATGGTTTGATTTCTTTGTATGTATGGATCACTTGGGTTGTTACCAACATCTGGTGAAAATTTCATGTCATTAGCACCTCTAGTAATATATTTACTGAGAAAAATGTTGACATGTTTAATACTTATTTTACCGCTGTATATTTACAGCTTCTAAACAACTAACAGGTTTGAGTTCATTTAAATGTAACAGGTATTTTAGAGCCACAGGAGTCCCACGCCCATGTTCATGGGACTCATGGGCACAAATCCTCAGCCCCACATGGACATGAAGACAACAAGCAGTCACATCAAAAAGTTGAAAGAACAGGTATTTATCTTTTGGATGTGGTGATAGCGGTGTGATTCAAAACTAGAGTAATGAAATTAGAAAATAGATCAAATTGCAGAAAAACACCTGAAAAATGAAACATTTGCATTATTAAAAACTTACTAGTTATTTCAGATCCTCACGAGGCCCACAGACACACACATGAGAGTCATGGTCACACATCCACGACCTCACATGGACATGGAGAAGACGAGCATGCGCACAAAGCTGAAAGGACAGGTAAACATTTCTCAGATTTAATTATTGTAACTCTAGTGATGAAATATAAAGCAGACTTAGAGCCTGAATGTGCTCCTTCTGAAGCCGACCAGGCAATGCGTGGTCGGCATTGGTTTTCGCACACACCTTTCATAGCCCCCGACACACTGCGCCGGGCTCCTGGGAAACCCCTCCCGCTGCAGCACTGCATGAGGTTTCTTCTCGCTGGAGTCTACAATGCCGAAAAAAAAAAGTCAGAGATGCTATTTGTGCACAAATCTGTCCCAGTTCCTACATGCACAACTGTTTTAACTCCATCCATGCCTTTTTGGCTGTTTGACCATCTTTATAAATGTCTTCTTCCTGGTACCTACAACAGTCAACTTCTTTTTTTAATTTTTTTTTGTTGTTGTTGTTGTTTTGTTTTGTTTGTTTTTGCTTTTGTGTGTGTTTTTTTTTCTTTTTTTGGAAGCGAGTGGTTGAAGCAAAATGCAGTGTCTGAGCATTTTCATCAACACTCCCACAAGCCTCTGACTAATCACACAATAAGTTCTTTAGTGGAGGAAGGGGGGATAAAAGTTCTGCCGGTGGGTTGTGACAAAAGGGGCGGCCGAGTCAACACTGAGAACAGGGTGACGTAAAGTTTCGTCATGAAACTGCGACAATCCAAGCTGATTTTGGCATTTCAGAGGGAGTGTGAAGTAGGCTTCACTAACAAAACCCAGATATCATCAGCAAACTGTATAATTTTATACAAATATTGGAAGCAATAATACACCTTGTTACATATTTGGGACCTACAGGGTCTTAATGTGGTTCTTACAAGAAACCTATGTGGACTAGAGTGTATTATGAGGGCACTTGTAACCCTGAATTAAGGTATATACCCAGAACCTAGAGCCACATACCTGGACCTTAAACCTTGGTGGTACTTACTGGGTACAGGCCTGGTACAGTATTTTTAGGGTACATATCAGATACATAGAAGTACATTTTTGAACATACTGGGTACCGAGTAAGAATAAGAATCTGGAACCTATGGGAAACTTACATGGTACTTATCAGGTATGTACTTGGTTCTTATCTGATATGAACATGGTATTTGCAATTTACAGGCAGTCATTACAGGGTATACAGTATATCTGGTATTTACTGGGTACATAATTAGACACACACCAGGTATATGCCTGAAAACTATAGGTTCTGTATCTGGTACTTCCAAGCAGCAAACTTTGAAACATACCTGATATCCAAATGTACATACATGCATACCTTGTAAGTTCTTATGTACATAGTCTGTAAGTATTATGTTTGTATCTGTAATTAACGTGCTGTGTAATGTACTGCTATCTATATCACAATTGTAAACCTAATGACAATTATTTCAGATCCTCATAAGTCCCACATACATGTTCATGGGACTCACAGCCACAAATCCTCAGCTCCACATGGACATGAAGATGAGCATTCACACCAAAAAGTTGAAACAACAGGTATTTATCTTTTAGATGTAGTGATGGCTACAGTATGTGCTTTAAAACTAGAGTAATGAAAATAGATCAATTTGCAGAAAAACACCTGAAAACTGATTTGTATTACTATAAACTTAATAGTTATTTCAGATCCTCACAAGTCCTACAGACACACACATGAGAGCCATGGTCACACATCTACAACCTCACATGGACATGGAGAAGACGAGCATGCACACAAAACTGAAAGAACAGGTACTTATCTTTTAGAAGTAGTGATAGCTACAGTATGTTCTTTAAAACAGTAATTATGTTATTGCCGAATAGATAAATTTACAAAAAAAAAATGCCAAAAAAACTGAAACATTTCCATTCATATTAGAAACTTATGTGGACTAGATTATATTATGAGGGTCTGTAACCCTGTATTACAAGGTACACGTAAGTGGCACATACCTGGACCTTATACCTCGGTGGTATTTACTGGGTACAGACCTGCTGTATTTATAGGTTCTATATCAGGTACCTGTAGGAGTACATTGTAGAACATACTGGGTACCTAGTAAGAATAAGAATCTGGAACCCATGGGACACTTACCAGGTACTTATCAGGTATGTATCTGGTACTTATTGGATACATACATAGTATTTGCAATTTACAGACATGGTCATTACTCATTATATATCTGGTATTTACCAGGTATAATTAGGCACATACCAGGTACCTTATACCTTTAAGATCTTTATCTGATATTTTCAAGCAGCAAACTTTGAAACATACCTGATATTTGTGTACTTACACACACACCTTGGAAGTTCATGTGTTTTTAGCCTGTAATTACAGTATTTTGTTTGTATCTGGTACAGAACTGGCTGAATAATGTACTGCTATCAAAATATTTACTATAAACCTAATGATAACAATAATTTCAGATCCTTATGAGTCCCAGATACATGTTCATGGGACTCACAGCCACAAATCCTCAGCCCCACATGGACATGAAGAAGACAAGCATTCACACCAAAAAGTTGAAACAGCAGGTATTTTTTGTATGTAGTGATAGCTACACTATGTGCTTTAAAACTAGACTAATGAAAATAGAAAATAGATCAATTTGCAGAAAAACACCTGAAAACTGAAATATTTGTATTACTGTAAACTTAATAGTTGTTTCAGATCCCCACGAGTCCCACAGACACACACATGAGAGTCACGGTCACACATCTACAACCTCACATGGACATGGAGAAGATGAGCATACACACAACGCTGAAAGAACAGGTACTTATCTTTTAGATGTAGTGATAGCTACAGTATGTTATTTTTAAACTATAATTATATTATTACCCAAAAAAATCATTTACAAAAAAAATAGAAATAAAAAAACATCTAAAAACAGAAACATTTGTGTTGTTAAAAACTTTTAGTCATTTCAGATCCTCACAAGTCCCACAGACACACACATGAGAGTCATGGTCACACATCTACAACCTCACATGGACATGGAGAAGATGAGCATACACACAAAGCTGAAAGAACAGGTAAACATTTTTATATGTTTTTATTGCAACATTAGTGATGGAAGTATAAAACAGATTTACTAACAAAACCTTGATATCATGTGTAAACTGTATAATTTTACATAAATATTGGTGGCAATATAAAATACACCCTCAGTACGTACTTGGACCTACAGGGTTCACATCTGATACTAACAAGTAACCTATGTGGACTAGATTGTATTATGAGGGCCTGTAACCCTGTATTACAAGGTACATACTGTATAACGGCACATACCTGGAATTTATGCCTTGGTGGTACATGCTGGGTACAGACCTGGAACTGTATTTTTAGGATATTTATCAGGTACCTATAGGAGTACATTACCAGGTACATAATTAGGCACATACCAGGTAACTTTGAGATCTGTTTCTGATATTTTCAAGCAGCAAACTTTGAAACATACCTGATATTTGTATGTAGCTGTACTTACATACACAGCTGGTGTGTTCATATATAGCCTGTAAGTACAGCAGTTTGTTTGTATCTGGTATTGAACAGGCTGTATAATGTATTGTGTAAGGGTCAGCTTACACTTCTTATAACAAGGTTATAAGAGTAATTTATTTAGCAAGGATCTCTTTTAATGTTTGGATAAACATTTCTTTAGGGCAAGAATGAATGGACACAAAAATTCACATAGTCAGTCACCGTAACAGCTAGATTCTCTCCGGGGAATCAAAAGCTGGAAACTGTGTTGGGTTTGGCCCCTTCACGCCAACGGGGAAACCTCACAGTGTGGAAAACCACGCCTGGTTTATCCACCTTCAGAAACTCTCCAGACGGAAGTTTTATTTACAACCTGGGTTCCAGTCGAGGCCTTGTCTTCTGGTTACGGCTGACGTGGACGCAAATGAGTCAAAGAGCATGCCTTGGGGTCCCCTGTTCGACGGTCTAAAGACAGATTCTCCAGCAGCACCCTCATCTACCTGGCAGGTGACAGAACATCATCTCAAGGTAAAAGCTGGCTGTGTGTGACGTCGAGGTCTGACCAAAGCTGAGCACAGAACGCTTCGCCCTTCNGAAGGGCGAAGCGTTCTGTGCTCAGCTTTGGTCAGACCTCGACGTCACACACAGCCAGCTTTTACCTTGAGATGATGTTCTGTCACCTGCCAGGTAGATGAGGGTGCTGCTGGAGAATCTGTCTTTAGACCGTCGAACAGGGGACCCCAAGGCATGCTCTTTGACTCATTTGCGTCCACGTCAGCCGTAACCAGAAGACAAGGCCTCGACTGGAACCCAGGTTGTAAATAAAACTTCCGTCTGGAGAGTTTCTGAAGGTGGATAAACCAGGCGTGGTTTTCCACACTGTGAGGTTTCCCCGTTGGCGTGAAGGGGCCAAACCCAACACAGTTTCCAGCTTTTGATTCCCCGGAGAGAATCTAGCTGTTACGGTGACTGACTATGTGAATTTTTGTGTCCATTCATTCTTGCCCTAAAGAAATGTTTATCCAAACATTAAAAGAAATCCTTGCTAAATAAATTACTCTTATAACCTTGTTATAAGAAGTGTAAGCTGACCCTTACAATTGCTATGAAAATATTTACTATAAACCTAATGATAACAATTATTTCAGATCCTCATAAGTCCCAGATACATGTTCATGGGACTCACAGCCACAAATCCTCAGCCCCACATGGACATGAAGATGAGCATTCACACCAAAAAGTTGAAACAACAGGTACTGGTATTTATCTTTTAGATGTAGTGATAGCTACACTATGTGCTTTAAAACTAGAGTAATGAAAAAAGATCAATTTGCAAAAAAACACCTGAAAACTGAAATATTTGTATTACTTTAAACTTAACAGTTATTTCAGATCCACATGAGTCCCACAGACACACACATGAGAGTCACGGTCACACATCTACAACCTCACATGGACATGGAGAAGACGAGCATACACACAAAACTGAAAGAACAGGTACTTATCTTTTAGAAGTAGTGATAGCTACAGTATGTGCTTTGAAACTGTAGTGCTGAAATTGCCAAATAGATAAAATAGCAGAAAAACACCTAAAAACAGAAACATTTGCATTGTTAAAAACTTTTAGTTATTTCAGATCCTCACGAGGCCCACAGACACACAATTGAGCGTCATGGTCACACATCTACAACCTCACATGGACATGGAGAAGACGAGCATGCGCACAAAGCTGAAAAGACAGGTAAACATTTTTTAGATTTATTTATTGCAACTGTACTGATGGAAATATAAAACAGACTTACTGACAAAAATGAGCTTCAGATATCACTTGTAAACAGTATAATTTTAAGTATTAAAATTGGAGGTGGGGGGTGGGGGGGTGTGATCCCTATAAAAATTTGACCTATTTAACATGATAGAAATGAACAGATTACAGTACACAGCTGCAACTCTCTTGTTGTTAGATAACTTTGACATGATTTCAAAATTTACGATGTCATATACATATGGTAGGTCTACTATGTTGTATAATACATCCTAAAAAATGTATGTGGTTGGGGGGGGGGGTTACGCCTTTTTTTAAATAACTGTCATGGAACAGAAAATATGGAGAGTAAATACAAAGTAAACGGGAAAGTTGAGTAAATCACAGTAAAACTTTTACAGTGTACTGTATTTTAACCTCAAAATATCCTGAATTGTTTTATGAAGTAAAACGATTAAATAGATAAATAATAAATAAAAATAAATACATAAATAATTAAATAAATAATAAATAAATAAACAAACAAATAAATAAATATGCAGATAACATAACCACCCCCAATTGTAAACCTAAAGTTAAGCTATTGGTCCTAATGTGATACTTACAGGGAACTACCTTCATAGTACATATTTAGAAACATACTAGATACTCAATTAGAAGTATTTATATGGAACTTATGGTACATGTTTTAGGCACTTATTTGGTATACTCTGTACTTACCTGACACATAACTGCTACTTGCCAGGTACTTACTGGATATGTATCTGGTATTTACTGGTACATATGAGATCTGGTACTTTCAAGCTTATACCATTTAGTACATGATAGGCTTAGTGTAGGTACGTAAATACACATTTACTTCAAAAGTTTCACATGCATGTAGCATGTAGGTATGTACCCATAGGTATCATGTTTGGACTTGGTAATTACCACACTGTATAATGTATTGTTGTCTAATATTTACTTTAAACTTAATGACAACAATTTCAGATCCTCATGAGTCCCACAGACACACACATGAGAGTCATGGTCACACATCTACAACCTCACATAGGCATGAAGAAGGCGAGCATTCGCACCAAAAAGCTCAAAGAACAGGTATTTATTTTTTAGATACAGTGATAGCTATGCTTTTAAACTTTAATGATAGCAACATCAAGTAAATGAATGTACACTTAAATACTTAATATTGAAACATTTGTATTACTATAAACTTAGTTATTTCAGACCCCCACGAGTCCCACAGACACACACATGAGAGCCATGGTCACACATCTACAACCTCACATGGACATGGAGAAGACGAGCATGCACACAAATCTGAAAGAACAGGTGAACAATTTTATACTTTATTTTGTTAGTGATGAAACTATAGATCAGAGGAACTTACAAAAATTAGGTAGAGGTATGAAGTATGAACAGTACTTTTGTTTATATTTGTACCAATATGATGCTTGGTAGGTATACCTGGTACCTACCAGGTGGACATGTGCAGGATAACATTGGGGGCCAGGCTGAATTGGGAAGTAACTTGTCTTTCCTGCACTTACAGTGTACATACTGAGTACCTGCAGGTTATGTACCCAATATACTTACATGAAACGTTTGTGCTACTAGCTGAAAGTGTACCATGATTTTCATTGTGAATACACCTAGTTTTTTTAAAGAGCATTCCTGGCACTCCTTGGATACACACCTACTTTGGCATTTTTGTTAAAACAGTGTGGATGGAGAAAAAACATAAGAAGAAAAAATAAATATTTAAAAGTATGGTAGTGTATACAAGGCCTCCATGACCTGATTAATTTTAGACCCTCAGATGTCACATGGATGTGTATATTTCACTCGTGGAAACAAATCAACAATGTTCTCTGAGCACAAAGAAGACCAACATAATAAAAATGTTCTTTGTTTTTAATAAACAAGCATCTCAAAACCTGCAATATAAATTATTTCCACATGAGTTAACGTGGCTATTCTCACAAAGACAATTTCCCTGTGATATACCAGCTCTGCATGAGTCAGAGAAAAACAAGCATGGCCACAAATCCACAACATCGTCTGAAAGCAGGGGGCACAGCGAAGGTGAGACTGTTTTAAAGATTTGTTTTTGTCATTACATAAACTTTTACTCATGTCACTGCTGATTATGGCCTTTCAGTTCTGCATATTTTAGAGAAGCACACACACAACACTCACGGCCACAGAACAACTGTCTCATCTGGACACACGGAGAAAGGGGGTGACCACAGATACACAAAAGCGGAAAATGGAGGCATTTTGTTTTTATGTCGTTTCAATGTGCCTGTGGATTTACAGTAGCTATAAAGACCACATTACCTGTGATGCAGTAAAAGCACAACAGACATACTTCTACCATGAATTAAGCTTGACAGCTCACAGCGGAAGAGCCACACTTATCTAAACATATCTCTGGATCTAAACAATTGCTTGTCAGTTAGCATGAGCATTAATGTTAAATCTAGATCTGGTACCAATAGTAGTGCTATTTTTACTTTTTTATTATTAAATTTTACTTATTTATTTTAATATATGGGACATTCAGGAATTCTGAAGGCAAGAAAAATAGAGTATAAGAAATGGATTTTCTAAAATTGAAAGATAAATCTGATGCCACAAATACTCCTAAAATAAATTTTATTACTGTTTTAAAAATAATGTAAATGTTGGTACAGTATTTTCTTTAAATATGGTGTATTTTATTTCCATTTCCCTCCTGTCCCATCAAAATCTATTGCTCTATCATGAGTTTCAGATGTGTTTTACAGTAATACTAAAATTAGCATACTCTAGACCAGTGTTTCCCAAATTTGGGGATATCAAGGTGGGGTCCTGAAAAGATTTTCTGAATTACTTACATTTTTGCCTTAGTTGTTACAAAGGAGTGAGGTTAGTGTATTTAAAATGGATAAATGTAGTATAAAAATATTGTTACTATGCCCATGTTTTGTTGACCTGATACAAATGTTTATCATCCAAAAATAGTTGGGGGCCACAGGTCTGCTACTAATTTGTGGGTCAAAAGCTGAAAAGTTTGGGAACCACTGCACTTTGGTTCCCAAAGTTGGGCTTGGGACCCAATTATGGGTCATGAAGCACCTTGGATAATCTCCAGAAATCAATTTAAAGGGTAATAAAATAATTGCTGATGTAATATTTTCCCTATAACTATTACAAAACACAAAGAAGTATAAATAAGTATTTATATTTGTGTATAAAATGTTTAGATTGTCAAAAAGCCTGTGTTTTAGGGTTATTAACAAAGTTCGTGTCCTCAGACCAGTAATATTTGTGGTCATAAGTTTTTGCCATGGATATTTTGTGGGTCAGAAGATAAAAAGTTTGGGAACCACTGCCCCAGACTTTCTAGTTGTGCTTTTTGCTTTCTAGTTCAGTAAAACAGTCTCACTTAATCTGCATTGCATCAATATAAATAGATTTTTGAGTTGTTGCTCATTTGTAGAGCATCGAATCGTTGAAAAACAGGGGAGAGAAGGAGGCGGTCATGAGAACACCAAACATGCTTTCAGGAAAGAGGAAGACGACCAACAAGAGCGAGAAAAGAGGAATAAAAAAGGTAGATTCTGAGTGTGATGTTATAGCTCAGTGATTCATAACTGGTTGCATAAATTTAGTGAGATTTAAGGCTGTCAGTTTGTGCATCCTGTGGGTGTTTGAATCTGGTTGCCAGTTCATTTCATCCCTCCAACTGCCTTTGAAGCGAGGCTTTACTGTCCTGTTTGGATTGCTGCAGGATTTTTTTTACATAAATGCAGCAACAATGTTATATGTTAAATCTTAATAAAGTCCAACCAGTTAGGAAGCATTTGTGAGCTCATAGAACAAAACAAAACCCTTTTCTTAGAAAATCCCAACCTCCTAATCCATTAGACTAGGTGGGCAATGCTGGTCCTCGAATGGTTTACTTATTTCTTTGCTTCAATACCTGATCCAGTAACTGAATTACCTCTTCCAAGTTCTGCAGATGTTTGGTAATCACCCATTCATTCAAATCAGGTGTGTTGGAGCAGAGAAACAAGTGAAACATAAGAGAGAGCGGATTGCCCAGTCCTGTGTTAGACCTTCTGTAACATTATTATTTATGTAGAAAACTGTAGTGTGTCAAATGACAACTAGACATAAACAAAGATTCCTTCATTCCTCAAGGACTTCTGAAACTTCTGAGCTCAGGAGAGCCCGAAGTCAAACAGTTACTTGGGGTCATACATGACTATTTCAGAGGTAAGTATTGTAAATAGGACCATTTCTAGCTTTTGATCTAAACTCTGAATGGTGTTTTTATGGTAAAAAAAAAATTGTGGAAAGATTCCTCCCATCGTGTTTCATGTTCATTTTCTGTACATTTTGTTCATTTTCCCCCCACTACACTGTCATGGTTGTGTTTGCTTTACGATTAAGGTAAGATTTTTGCATTAAATGTTGCTTCTGTGTACATTTTTTAACTGCGTAACTGTTGACATTTTCACTTGTGCCCTGATATCTGTCTTTCACTGTTTACAACTCACAGCTGATCAGTTCTGATAAAGCAACATCTTGACTCCAAACTCTAATTTGAGGAACAATGTCCTGTTGCCTCAGTAGTCTGTGAAGTAATTGTCCATTTATATTTAATTAGGCAGGTCTCCCCCCACAGTTAGCATGGTTCCCTCAGTGCTGAGGGAGGCACTTTACAGTTCTCCTTCGTGTTGGCTTCCTTTAAACCAGCTTATTAATATTTCAGCTGGCATCATCAGCCAAACAATAATAAAATAATAATGTGATGGCTGATTAAACAGCTAAACTCCAGCTTTTTAATGTGTATTTAAACGTGTATTTGCATAAACATGGCTGGTAAACGCCTCTTTAGAGGACAGTGATGCCTTGCAGCACACTACTGCAGCCAACTTCTGAAGCTAAATAAAACCTTAATTAGGAACCCGCCTCAGCCAAGATAATTGTGAGGAGTGTGAAGATAATTGTGTGTGTGTGGAGCAACAACTGCTGCTCCCCCCCTCTGCACAATGCAGAGGTTGCATTAGTTAATATGAGCCTTTCGTTTCTCTCTCTCTCTCTCTCTCTGAGGAATATTCAAATTATTACACCATCCTTTTTTAGTTTAGGGTTTAAAATACGGGGGGGGATGTTTATTGTACACGGAAAGTAAAAACTGCAATCCGACTCTTTTGAAATAATTCACAAAAAAAATAATAAACTAATTAGGACGTCTGACTGTGCACCACTTTATGAAAGAATCATTTTAAACTATGGACATAAAACTCCCAACAGTGGAAATATTAAGAAATTAGGACTGAGCAAAAAAAAATGTGGATTTATTTCAGTAATAAAGCATCAGTGAAGAGTAAACACAAACCCGTGTTTTAAGATTTTAGAAGTCCACATTTATTGTATTGCTGTGCACTGAACAAACACATCTAATTTACATGAAACTCCAAAGCAGATGGAAACTGAAACAACACCACATATTTAACTGTTTAAAACTAAACCAAGTAAGTCAAAGAAACACGACAAATAAAGCATCAGTTTCATTCAATTTCATCTTTGTTCCCCCTATTAGCTCACATTTTGTGATCAGTTCTGAAACTCTGTAAAAAGTGTAATTGCATTAAGTCTGATGCAAACAGTTCTTGGTAAATAAAAACAGACATATTGTACTTTTGCACAGAGGAGAAAAATATACATATACATCTCAGTAAATCTAAAGTTTTAACCTGATTTAGTAATTACAAATAATATACACTACTGAAATGAAAAGCCAAACATCTTATAAAGAACAGCATCATGTTTCATGCTAGAGTTTTAAACACAAATTGTCTTAGGATGAAAGTGGAGAGAGTTACAGCCAGTTTGGTGAAATCTTCTAAAATTAAATGATGTTATGTTTAATCTCATGTGATATGAGAGCTTGCTACATGTGTTAGCTTTAAAGTATATGCTGGATATAATATGCTACTTCTGTATATGTTTCAGCTAGATGTATGTAAAACTGAATACATTTTAGCCATTTTTGTGTTTGCTTAAGTTGCTTAGTTGTGGCACATTACGATCAGTTGCAGCACATACTATGATTACTTTCTAAAAGTTTCTTTAAAATCCACCCACTGGTTCAAGACACACTCACATACAGTGTAAACATGGACAGAAACATCAGCCCTATCCTGTGGCAGCAGGCAGGAAGTGAAGCCAAAAACATTCAGAGCAAAACCAGTTCAAAATATCCTGACAGAGTAAAGAAGAAGAAGCGTTGAGCTTTTTTGAGGTTGGACCCAAAAAATTCAAACATAAATTAAATCGATTAATTATATCAAACACAACGCAAACACGAAAAAAGCTGTTGTGGCAGCAGAAACGCAAAAGAGGGAAAGAAACTCAAGGAGACACAGAGAAAGACCTGGAGCACAGTAATGAACGGATGAATGAGAGAAGACCCAGAGTATGAATGGACTGCTGAGGAGATGAGCTGCAGGACGTAGATACTGAGAAATTAGAGGCAGGTCAGATGACTGAGCTGAGGGAAAATAAAGGACAGAGACTGCAGCAACTTCGCATAAGTTCTGTGCTACCTTGCAATACTTTTGCATTTATTTGCATTTCTATTTGTAATTTCTTCGCATTCTTGAACAAATTAAAATATCTGGTTACCAATTTTTTTAATAAGCCTACAGGCAGAACAGTAATGAACAACTTTTGTGAGGTGACGTAAAGTCTTTGCAAAAAAGTATTGCGAGGAAATGCAAAAGAAATCCTCTGTAGGAAGCCCAAGAGGAGACATTTTTTTGGGAGGCAAAGAGGAGCTCAGAAAAAGATAAACTGAACGTCAGACACCTAAAATGATGCAAGAACAAAAATAAATAAAAAGCTTTATGACCAAAATGAAAAAAGAAAAAAAAACAAGTCATAAAAAAATAATTCTCAAAAAACAACTCCAAAACACAGAGCTGACACAATAAATGAAGTCATAACAAGACAAAAAAAATCGAATTACGATTTAGTAAGAAGTAAATTAAAACAAAAAAAAACTTAAGGAACTTAGTTACTTAGTTAGCCTACATACAGTACAAGCAGGTATCTGCTATCCTTGTCATATCACCACTTACACCTTAGGTGGTGGTAGATAAAATACATGATTAGGCCTGAACTGCGTTGTATTTTAATTCTAAAGCTAATCCTTTTAACAATTCACATTTAATTGCTCCCCTGACTGCTACATGTTTTGTATTCAAATTATCCATAACTGTTAGACACATAAATGAACAACTCCCTCCTTTGAAAAGAGGACAGAGTTACAGAGAAGCATCTTGTTTACATTTACGCCTCTTTATGTTGCAATTATTTTTATGATGTAGACCTTTTTATTGACCAGCTTTGGAGTGGAGAAGCTAGTTTTCCATCACAGGAGTCAAACAGAATGTCATGTGCTGCACGGAAACACCGACTGTATTTCTCACCTCAAACCCCCTCGGCTATGATTCTGTATCTTGTCTCATCCGGTGACATAATTAAATTCCCAGACAGAGTCAACATGGCTGTGCTTGCATGCCTGTGCACATACATATGCACGCACACACCAACACACACACACACACACACCATCACACACAGTGGTGGAATTCCCTTCAGTAATCAGTGCAGCGCATCGAAGCAGACTCAGCAAACCTGTGAGTGCACTAATAGGGAGCGGTCTGTCTTTATTAAACCAATATAGACTGAGATAGGTGCCTGAGAAAACACACACAGTCATTCATTCTTTAAGCTGATATATGGAGGCAAAAGTTTCTGAAAGATCCGTTGTCCTTTTTTCTGCTGTTATTCGGCAATCCGTTGAGAATGCGACACTTGTCCTTGTCAGATCTTCCTGAAGAAAATTAAAAAATCTTGTGTCTGAAAACTAAATGAGACTGTGTCTGCTCTCTTGTAGACTGTGAGTGCAACGGCCACTCCAATCGCTGCAGCTACATCGACTACCTGAACATCGTCACATGCGTCAGCTGCAAGCACAACACCAGAGGCCAGAACTGCCAACACTGCAGACTGGGATACTTCCGCAACGCCTCTGCCGAACTGGATGACGAGAACGTCTGCATTGGTCAGTCTTTTGGGAGACGATGAAAGTGCATGAAAGAGGATGCTGTGTGTGTGAGTGAGTGTGTGTGTGTATTTGTTTTTGTTACAGATTGAGGACCATAATATGTTTTAACCAAAAAAGTGAGGTCATTTTTTGGGAAGTGAGGACATTTTCCCAGTCCTCACGTTTTTTTGTAGCTCTACTGCGCTCTGATAGGTTTAGAGGTATGGTGCGAAGTTTTGGTTCAGGTTAGGAATAGACCAGTAATGGTTAGTTTTAGGGAAAAAATTTCTGGGTTAGGCATAAATGCAGTCACAAAAATGAGTAGACGTCGATTCAAAGTCCTCAGTTTGATGCAAGTACAAGGGTGTGTGTGTGTGTGTGTGTGTGTGTGTGTGTGTGTGTGTGTGTGTGTG
>NW_013952438.1:1966649-1971921 GCF_001266775.1 Austrofundulus limnaeus
TGTGTGTGTGTGTGTGTGTGTGTGTGTGTGTGTGTGTGTGTGTGTGTGTGTGTGTGTGTGTGTGTGTGCTTGGCAGAGAAGCAGACAAGATGCAGTACTTGTTTTTAAATCAAGGCAACTGCTCTCGGATTGTTTTTTAAGTGGAAAATTACTACATCAATACAAAAAACTCAGTGAAATACTAATGTGCAGAAACACTGAAATGTTATTTTTTATATTTACAAGAAGATGTTGTTGTAAATTAAGAACAGGTTTTAAAACCAGGTACGAAAAAAGGCCCAGTGTTCGTTAAAGGAATGCAGATATCACCCGCCACCTTTCATGCTGGTTTTACACTTAAATCCTTTCATGTTGAGAATTAACAAAGTAGTTGACTTTTAGGTGAAACTTCGAAAAAAAATATTGTTGCAAGATGTCATGCTCAGAGTATGTAGGAGCAGGTGATTGATGTATAAATATTTGTTAATGGGCATTAGGTCACATGGGTAATTGGCGGTGTATAAGGTAGGAACCTTTCTGTGTGAGCAGGTGTTCAACCCTGGAAGTGGGGTAACAGATTTGACCGCTAAAGAAACAAACGCTGTTAACGTGTATGGGAAGAAGAAACTTGTATGCCTTCAAGTAGGAAACCAAGCAAAATAAATGGATAACCTGTATAACCATCAACGGCGGCTCTAACTTTAATTCATCTGACAAGGTAACAATATGCGTGTCAATACTTCCCCAGTGTATCGCCTCGGTGGCTTAAAGCGTCAGTGGCTTGGCCACTACAACAAAGTATTTAAAGTCCAGTTTTAGCTGAATATTCGTAACACTGACAGTTGTTGCCATTTTGTTTTGTCTAATATTTATATACTCTAGTGACCCTCTTTAATTGGATTGAAACAAAAAAACTAAGTAGTTGTAAATGTACATCCAGTAATTAATTTCAGAAAGTTTCTTTAAAATCCATTCAGTGGTTTATGAGATATTTTGCTAACAGTCAAACACAGTGGACTTTATTAGTAATTGTTTGAATTTCAAATATCTGGTGCAAAAAGTAGCACCTAAACTATATGTTGTAGATAAATCTCAGCTATAATCATACTAAATTTGAGCACAACAAACACCAAATTCATTGAATTAAAGCCAATTTTTGTGTTTTTGAAGGTGAGTTGACTGTGGAAACCATCTGGAATGGGGTCGGCTTCAAAAGTGAATCAGTGTAGTGGTCCATTTAATTAAACATTTCTGAAATTTTCAATAAAATTAATTTAGTGGTTCTTGAGATATTTTTCTAAGAGACATTTTTTACTCTAAATAGTTAACAGCAAAATGTTAAGCAAAGCTCTGGCTTTATCCGTCAGTGCTCAGAATATTTATTGGTGATTAGTTTCAGCTTCTTCCATACCAAAATGTATGTTGATAGCTGTAAAAGAGACTGAGGCATGGCCAGTTTTGTGTTTTAAATGTTGGTTTTGATAGTCATCTTATATCAAGTGGACTGAAAAAATTTATCAATTGTAATACATTGTGTTTCAATAACAATTACAACTACAATCTGAAGCAAATGTATTTTCATCAGCATGTAATTAGCACCATTTCCTTTGTGAATTTGATGCTGAGACAGATACAAGCAGGCGCAAAAGTTGGAGTAAAATTTAGGCACAGAGCTGTTTTTAGGAATGAAAACTCCTGTTTCTGTTTCACATGAACATGAGTAAAAACAGAAACAAGTTTCTGCACTTTTATCTCTTATTCTAGATTTCTTCACTTTCATGCTGATCCTAAGCAGTCGTAACAATGTCCAGGTATGAATTTTCCTTTGTCTGAAGATAAAAACTTGGTGTTGTGGGGCTACTTCTCTAACACCCTGAAGCTACATGGACTACAATCTGAATTAAATCAACTCTACACTGTTCACTGCAGCGAACACCCTCAGGCACCCTTAAAGCTGAAAGCTGACACTCACATGAAATCCACTTCACTGAAGTGCAAAACCAGAACAATGAAAAACATGACTGGTGTGTAATTTCTAGCCGTAACAGCAGATAATTGTTTTTTATAAGAATAGTTTTGGGACTGTTTATTTTCTTTAGTGTTTTTATTGCATGTCTTAATGAGAGGTCATTGTGTTTGCATAGCAGGGGTGAAACGAGACGTTGATTTGGATCCATCTGTGTGTGAGCTGCAGGAGGTTGGAGGGTAAACTCACCGCAGTCAGGGCACACACCGGGCCGGGCCATAGAGTCAGCACAAATAAGATCCCATTAGTTCATCTGCCGGCACATCGACATGCCAAGTGCAGCTAAAAAAAAACACTTTACACAAATGTCTCTAGAGTGAAAAGCACATTTTTTACACAGCTTGACATTATTAACAAATATTTTTGTACTAAGGTCAGGATTTTATCCATTTTGATCAAAGCTTGAACTTAATATGTGGTAACTTGTGTGTGTATATATATATATATATATATATATATATATATATATATATATATATATATATATATATGTATGTATATGGCGGGTAAAATAAGTATTGAACACGTCAACATTTTTCTCAGTAAAAATATTACTAGAGGTGCTAATGACATGAAATTTTCACCAGATGTCGGTAACAACCCAAGTGATCCATACATACAAAGAAATCAAACCATAAATGTCCAGAAATTAAGTTATTTGTAATAATGTGGAATGACACAGGGAAAAGTATTGAAAACGCTTACTGAAATTTATCTAATACTTTGTACAAAAGCCTTTGTTGTCAATGACAGCTTCAAGACGCCTCCTGTATGGAGAAACTAGTGGCATGCATAGCTCAGGTGTGATTTTGGCCCATTCTTCCACAAACAGTCTTCAAATCTTGAAGGTTTCGTGGACCTCTTCTATGAACTCTGATCTTTAGTTCTTTCCATAGATTTTCTGTTGGATTCAGGTCAGGTGATTGGCTGGGCCATTCCAGCAGCTTTAGTTTCTTTCTCTGAAACCAACTGAGTTTCCTTGGCTTTGTGTTTGGGCTCATTGTCTTGCTGAAATGTCCAGCCACGTTTCATCTTCATCATCCTGGTGGATGGAAGCAGATTTTTATCAAGAATGTCTCTGTACATTTTTCCACTCATCCTTCCTTCAATTATTTGAAGTTTGCCAGTACCATATGCTGAAAAACAGCCCCACACCATGATGTTCCCACCTCCAAACTTCACTGTTGGTATGGTGTTTTTGGGCTGATGTGCAGTGCCATTTGACCTCCAAACATGTTGTGTATTTTGACATCCAAACAGTTCAATGTTGGTCTCATCTGACCAGACTATATTCTCCCAGTATTACACAGGCTTGTTTAAATGTTGTGCAGCAAACTTTAAAGGAGCTTCAACATGCTGTTTCTTCAGCAGTGGAGTCTTGCGTGGTGAGCGTGCATACAGGCCATGGTGGTTCAGTGCATTACTTATTGTTTTCTTTGAAACAAACGTACCTGCTAATTCCAGGTCTTTCTGAAGCTCTCCACAAGTGGTCCTTGGCTCTTGGACAACTCTTCTGATAATTCTTTTCACTCCTCTGTCAGAAATCTTGTGAGGAGCACCTGGTCATGGTCGGTTTATGGTGAAATGATGTTCTTTCCACTTCAACATTAAATACCTGTAATATGGAACTATAATCACATGGTCTGAAGTGCTTGGAGTATGTGTTGTAAATGACTCTTAGCTACTAACAAACCTAATTTTAGATCACTATCTTCTCAATTCACTGAATAATAAGGTTCTTTCATACATCAATTCCATGAAATGGCTGCACAGACCAGTCTGTCTTTATGCTGCCGCTGGCTGAAAAGAGCTGACCACACACAGACAGGAGTTTTCTGAAATAAAACAGGCATTGCAAAACGTTTCAGCAGTGTTGATGTAAAGCACAATGCATTAAAGTAGACATATTATGCTTTTATATCCTTCCTTTTCATATTTAAAGCATTCATTTGGGGGTCTTTATATAGTGGAGCTACAATGCTTTGGTCTGAATTCCTTCTTTTTCTAACTTTACCAGCCCCTCTTTCACCCCTTTTTTCATGTGCATCTTGAAGCAGTTGGTTTGTCCCTTCAAGACTCTTCAAGCTCCGCCCCCCCTCTGGCTTCCAGACCAGTCCACTCTGACTTTAGAGAGGGGGTTAGCATTTTCTAGCTTGCAGAAATGTTTTATTTAACAACTTAATTAAACGATGTCAACAAGAGAAGACTTGTCCATCCAGCCTTACATGTTGAAGTCCGGCCCAGAGCCAGAGGAGAATGCAGATGAGGAAATTGTTGTTGGTAGTTCTACACCTTATTTGGCAATTCTGTCGCTCAAAAAATGGACACAATAGTTTTCAGAAAACGTCATAGAAATTAGAGAAAACTGAAAACTACGACCCAAACAGAATATAAAAATAACTTCGCAGCACCTGGAGAGACTAAATTGAACTTTCCTGCACTCCTAGAGACTCAACAACAAAACGTATTCATCAGCTAAAAAAACTGGATTTTGCATATGTCCCCTTCAAATGTATGATGGACATTTGCCTCGCATTGGGCCTCATGCAAGAACCGTTCGTACGCACAGATTTGTTCTTAAGTAGTGCGTACGAGTGATTTAGGAGAATTTGTGGCATTCACCAATGTTTTCGTATTCTAAGATTTTTTTCAGATACAAACAAAATTCACGAGTGGTCCAGATGGGTTTTCCTCCCTAAAAACTTTATATTTCGTTAGTTTGAAGATATTTTGAGTTGAAAATAAATTACACTCCATAATTATGTCGACAAAAGGCTATTCTGCTTGAATTAGAGTTATAATTTTAAATGCAATAATTTAGACTAACAATATAAATTGTCCGTCCGTCCGTCCGTTTTCCGCCGCTTATCCGCGATCGGGTCGTGGGGGCAGCAGCAGAGAGACCCCGCTCTCCCCAGCGACACCTTCCAGTTTGTCCTGGGGGACTCCGAGACGTTCCCAGGCCAGAGGGGGTACATAATCCCTCCAGCGAGTCCTGGGTTTTCTCCAAAGTGTCAGACATTTTGAAATCATTTTTGAAATGCTTATTTCAAACCCGCAACTGAGACCACCTGCGACTGCGCGGGGGGGGGATGAAATGATTTAACACAGTCTTTTATACTTTTAGCAGCTCTTTTTATTCCACAGCTGACCTGCTAAAATGACAGATTTTCTTTTCTGGATCTCTGACAGACGGACTTCAATCTCTGAACTCATAAAGTTCTTCTTTTTAGTTTTCACTGTCATTTTCATGAATGGACACTTCCT
>NW_013952438.1:1972052-1989865 GCF_001266775.1 Austrofundulus limnaeus
CTTTTCCTGAAGATAGAAGAGTTTGTTGAATCTGACGTGACATGTTCGTACGAACCCTTTGTACGAACAAAAGTAAGAAAAAATTAGGATAAGAATACGAACATGTTCTTGCATGAGGCCCAGTGTTTTTAATCACAACAAATTACCTCAGTTTAGCTTAACTCATCTTGAAGCTAACTAATCTATTACATCAAGCTGAGGATTAAATTAACTTTGGTCAAAATGATCTCAGCTTATGTTAAGATTCCTGCTTTTTAAGCTGCATTTTGTTACCTGGATTATCCTGATACCATGAGCAGTTCCAGAGATTTGCCTCCATTTGTCTTCTAATCAGGATAACTCATTGATATTTGATCTGAATCCTATTTTTAAGTTATCCTAATGAGGAATTTTTGACATTATAAAAAGGAAACTTCAAACAATATTTTGCTTTTAAGATTTACCAGATGGAAAGAAAAGAGTTTGCAGGGAAAATGACAAAAAATGTAAGGATTTTCTGCTCAAAATAATGTTTTTGTAGCTACTCGTCAAAAAAGGGCTTCAAAAATGTTTTAGGATTATATTTTAGACATTTCATTTAAACAACCTATAGAAAAGGTGATTATGTTTTGACAAAACCAGTTGTTGCAAATGTTTTAATCAATGCACTATAGCTGCCTCTTTCTCCACATACCACTTTGAGACTTAACCCTCAGATTGATGTGATGGGTCATTACTTACAAAATTGCTGTGCATCAATCATTGAGCTTGAATTTGTTTTTTTAGCTTAACTCCACGATCCAGATCATATGTCATTACTTCATCCCGTTATTGACTGACAGCACAGGCTTCCAGTTTCACGTGTTGACCATTTTGGCTCTGCTACTACATCACATGGCACAAAGGTGCATCATGGATAGGTTGGTTTCAGCCCTTCCTCTTCAGGAATTAGTCTGAGGCAGCAATAAGGTACCTAACTCCCAGAGTGTTGTGTCTTTTGAAAAACACTGTAGTCATTTCTGTGCAGGCTAATGCTGTATTTTGCCTAAAGACAAACACACAAATACACAAATAAACAATCTACATGAACACCCATCTCTCATAGTTGTTCAAGCATTAATTTATCTAAATTTACATAAAAGAAACAGACCATATTTTAAACAAAGTCAGAAGGAAAACTCAATATATTATTGCTGGACCAGGATGCTGGTTTGATCTGATACCAAAGATTATTTCTAGTTAAATGTTTCCATAAATATATATTTTGAAAGTTGTTTTACTTTCCCATTTACTACAATTTTACTTTAACCTTGTACAGAAAATTTAGTTAACTAAGAATTCTGAGTATTTCTGTGAACTTCTTACAGGTTTTAGTGTTTTTTTAATTCCGTTTTGTTGAACATTTTTGAATCAGAATTTCAACATGCTGTTAAATTATTCAGCACAACATAAAGACCTGAGCATCTCCCTTATTTTTATTTTTTTCAAAAAACACATGAAACCATCTTTGCACTTGCCTTTGAAATGCAGGTATCATGTGATGAAAAGAACTCACATTTCTGTGCAGCTGAATCTGTTCCAACATCTGAGATACGTACTACTTTCTGACATAAAAGGACATCTGTCATTTTCTTCCTTCGGTCTTAGAAGAGAAGAAAGAGATGTTTTTTTAAGGCTTTAAGACGCTGTTGACAGAAAACCTGTGCCAGGAAATTTACTAAGACTGTTGGTTTAACCTAAAGCAGAGAGTTTGTGTAGTGCTGCACAGACTGAGGGGAAAAAACAGGATCATAAAATGACAGATAGTTTTACAAATATTCAAATATTCCATTAGGTACTGCAAAGAAACTCCTTGCATTCAAAACCTTGCACTTGGCAATAGAAGATAAGCAAAAGACTGACTTACTGTAATTATTATCATCTGGCTAAATAAAAAAAACTAAATTATTTATGTTATTGTTATTATCTGTGTGTTTGTTAAAAAAAAAAAAGCATGTTTCCATTTTTTTCAGGAAATAATTATTGGATGTCCCTCTATAACTGATCAACATTTGGATCCAACCCAGTTTATGTTGGATGCTAGCTGACCTTAAAAAAACTAATTACTTCAACTCTGTCAACTTTTATAATATTGAGCTAAAATGTGTGTGCTTGTGGCTGAAAGTCATTCATTGAATGATATCATGCATTGCAGTATTTTTTAGGGTTTGACCCAAACAGATACACCTATGTAATTTCTCAGCATAACATAATCTTTGTCTAAATTGTTGGCATGAAAGGTGATATTTAATCTTTCAAGGAATGCTAGGCCTTTAATTCTGGGAGAAAAGCGTCTTTGTCTGAATCTATAAAAACATCACATAAACACATCATCCCATGTACAGTGCTCTAAATGTTCAAAATTGAAAATGTTCAAAAATGTATTTATGCAACAGGAATGGGAGCAGATGACCCCAGTTGTCACATTTAGTTTTAAGCGAGTGCAGTCACAAAAGAGCTATTTGTGAATCCAAGATTACAATATTACACCAATAACTGTCAATTGTTTTGTTCGACTTAACACAAGTTCAAGTTAAATCCTCCTAAATTCTAACATTTTAAAAGCAAATCTGTATGTGTTTTCCTTTAGAGTGCAACTGCAACCAGCTGGGTTCGGTCCACGACCGGTGTAACAACACGGGCTTCTGCCAGTGCAAAGACGGAGCCATGGGGGCCAAATGTGACGACTGCCTGCCAGGATTCTACTGGAAACAAGGCTGTTACCGTGAGTACAAGCAGACCGATCTTCATGGGCCAGCAGAAACGCTCCAGCCTTTTCCGGGACCTTTTGAAGCGCACAGTCCACTTAACTTGTGCCGCTCCTAATGTTTTCTTTACTCACTGGGGAACAGATCATGTAGCTCATTAGAAGCATCAGCTGCTCCTTAAACTGATGACCCTGTCACACTTTAACCCCATTACAGAGAATCGCTTTCCTCTGCCATCTACCATCCAGTCAGGTGCCTCAGTCTCAAATAGACCCGCCTGTACGCACTCTCTCTCTCTCTCGTGTGCAGACTAAAGACCAGACATGGATGCAGTTTCACTTAGGATTCATTATTAATAACCAGGAGCATGGTGTAATTAATAGTAGCACCATTTGTTTTAGGTTAGACATCAAACTCTAACGGTGCAAATTGTCTCAAGAAATAACAACAAAAAAAATGTTAGAACATAGATTTATTTCTTGTCGCAGTACATTTTTAGGTCAGGTATTTTTAAAAGTGCAACTGCTTCTGTGCTGTTAGTCATGCAGTTTTTAGCATTTTAATGACGCTCCTTGTTCCTCCAATCATTACTTAACAAAGGTCGCACGTGCAGGAGATTTTTTTCCCCTTTTTTTGCTGGGCTTGACTAAACAGTTTTGACTTGACCCAGGGAAAGTGCATGCTTAAGAAAAACTGAAAAAAATAATAAGTGCAAAAGCAAACAGAAAAAGGCAGGTGTTACTTGTTTTTGTCCCAAAGGGGGAAAAACAAGAGATTTTACCTTGCCTCTTTTCTTTCCCCTCACTTTGTTCCTTCTGTCCTGAATTCCTCTCTTCCGGCTACATCTTCACTTCCTCTGTTTTCTATCACTGCCCCTTCCTGGATTTTCTCTTTGCCAAGCATCTTTCCTGTATCTTTGTGCTTTTCTTTTAACTCACCCACTATCCTCTCACCACCTGTCATTGTGTCACATTGCTGCATGATCCTAGTTTCAAACTCTATTACTTCTGTAAATCTGTTTCTCTTTATTGTGATGTCATGACGAACCGTCAAAATAAAATTAGAGTTAAATATAATTAAAATATAAATTGCCACCAAGCACCACGTGTTTGTTTATCTCCAAAAAAATGGTCAACAATGGTGACGTCGGTGGAAGAACAATATGGGGAAAAGAAGTTCAACAATTTTGATGCATTGGTACATTCACGCATTTGATGAGTAAAGTATATCCTATCACAAACTGGACATAAATTAAGTTTTGAGATATAAATGTTCTGATTGTCAGCCTAAAGTTGAAAAAAATATGTTGAAATGGTAGACTCACCAATCGCAAAAGTTTCACAAAAGCTAAGTGTTTTCAAATTGGTGATACTTTCTTTTACGGTACCCTTATTACCATATAGTTACAAGGTAATAAAAAATGTAATTAAATGTAATTACTACCTTATTACCATGTAATTATGTGGTAATTAGGGTACAAAAAATTACTGTTAGTAAAACTACCTTTAGTAGGTAACTACAATCAAATTACTATTCAATAGTAACTCAACACTATATTTATAACCAAAAGAATGCAACTAAATTTTGGGGTTAGTGATTAATTGCAATAAAAATAACTTTAAAACTGTCCAAATTACCTACTACTTGTTTAGATGTTACATAGTGAATTGTAATACATTACCAGGTAAGTGCTACATTACTGCAGACAATTAATTACATAGTAAAATTGTACCCTAATTACCACACAATTATATAGTAATATGGTAGTAATTACATTTAATGACCATTTTTTTATTACCTTGTAATTGCATGGTAATAAGGGTACCATAAAAGAAAGTGTTACCTTTGAATTTGTGAAAGGATATATGGCTCTTTGAAAGAAACCGGATCTTGTAGCTCTCCCCTTTGCCTGTTCTCTTTTGTCTCGATGGGAAAAGCAAAGGAGGAGCATCTGAGGAGGAAAACACACAGACATCAGTGTCACATCACGATAAGAAAAAACATAAAGGAGCGGCTCTCAGTTGTCTGCGAGTTGGTTTGAAGAGCCATTCAAAGGATTTGAGTCATTGATGAAGGTCACATCTCGAGTTGCAGTGTTGTATAAAGTACATCAAAGTGATACTTGAGTAGAATTACAAGGATCTTATCATAAAATTACTTTGGTAAAATTTAAAGTCTTCTCTAAAAATATTACTTGAGTAAAAGTCTTAAAGTATCTGATATTTTTTGTACTTAAGTATCAAAAGTAAATTTCTGACACAAAATCTACTTAAGTATTAAAAGTAAAAGTACTGAGTAAAAGTGAGCAGTTAGATTTTCCAAAATGACATTTATTAGGAGGTGACTTCTCCAAAAAATATTTTTTCTAACGGCGTGCAGCTGTGATGGGTTGTGTACAAGCAAATATGGTGTCAGAATGGTATATATTTATACTTCTCATCCAATCATAATTAAATTCACTCTATCCAGGAGACACAATTTATCAGGATAGTATTTTTTAAGTAATAACAATTTGGAATAAAATAGAAGTAATGACTTTCTACTTCTTACCTTTTAAAAAATGTAGTGAGTAGAAAGTACAGATAATTGTGTAAAAATGTAATGAGTAAAAGTAAAAAGTACGCTGAAAATAATTACTCAAGTAAAGCACAGATAACCAAAATTTCTACTTAAGTACAGTAACAAAGTATTTGTACTTAGTTACTTTAAAATTCTGTCTAGTTGAATCACAAACTCTTACTTAAAGGTGCTTTACTGCCCTGTTAGCGCTTCAATATTTGTCAGTGTTTTCATGCTCCCTTGTTTCTCTTTCCGTTCGCCTTTTTTTTTCCACTTCAATGTCTCCTCCAAATTTGTACCCCTTTCCGCTGTCGCCATATTTGTTTTGCTGCACTACAGCCAGCCTGATGTACTGTAGGTCACTCATGAGTCAAGTTTTAACATAGTTTTTAGCAGGTTTAACCAAAAGCTTTGTTCACTTTAAGTGCGTACCCATATTTCCGCGTTTTATACCTATATATCTCTTTCTTCCGCTTTTGTTTCCTCCCACAGCTAACGTTTGTGACGAAGAGATGCTCCTGTGCCAGAATGGCGGGACGTGCTACCTGAACCAGAAGTGCATCTGTCCTCCTGAGTTCAAAGGCGTGCTGTGCCAACACTCGCGCTGCGAGGCGGGGAAGGACTGCAACGGCGCTTCCTCGCCGCACCTCTCCACGGCCACCCTGCTGCTCTGCACTCTGCTAACCTTCTCGCTGGCCACGATAACACACCACTGAGCTGTGAAAAAAAGCCCCGCTCAAACCAAGGAGTGTGTGTGTGTGTGTGTATATATATATATGGGGTGCAAGATGGGGAGGGACCAGTCAAGTAAAGGACCCCGGACTAAAAAAAAAAGGCACACGACCGCACTCAATTAAGCACACGCTCTCACCGAACACTACCTAAGCCCTTGCAAACACACATACACACACTTCACAGGACTGTTAGGACACTGAGCGTGTGCTCAGGTGTGAGAACAGAGAAACACCTCAGAGACAAGAGATGCAGTTAAAGGGGAAGAAAATCCTACCAACCACTGTTCCCTTTACTCTTCAGCTGGAGCAATGTGCATCAAACCAAAAAGCATAAAAAGAACACTTAAATCACCACTGTTTCACTTCAAAGGGAATGGCTGTTGTAACCACAAGGACCTTTTTTTTCTTCTTCTTCTTCTTCTTTCTGGTTGAGTTAAAGATCTGTCCTCTGTTAGACTGACAGCTAACGTGTGTGTGTGTGTGTGTGTGAGCGTGAGTGTGTGGTCCGGCTCAGTGTGATGGCGAGACATGTCAGCTTGACGGACGGGCCAAAAAGAGCTTGTTTAATTCTGCTGCCTCGGCCTACATAGTAAAATAACCAGGTTTCATTTCTTCTCAAAGGATGAGACTTGATTTCACATTTACTCTATTTCTGCTGCTTTTTTTTATTTTTTTGAAATTATTATATCTTCAGTCATTTTATCTAAACGTGCCCACTAGTAGTCGCTGAGATTATACATATTATATAATATCCAGGGGGTTATGAATTATATTTAAAAAAAATGAATAGTCACTGTTATGGTTGTTATAGGAATGAGTGATTGTTGCCATACTTAACGAGATTTAATCCTCACACAATTATTCAGGAAGCAGAGTTTAACAGCTAATCAGAAGTCTAAAGAAGAGAGAAAAGATGTGAATCACGTATCAATATTATATGACATTATTTGACTATTTTTTGTAGAAATTATTTTTGTTTGAAGTTACAATAAATTATACAAAGAAAATATGAAAAAAGACATTTACAACTATTTCAAATGCGCATTTTATTACACTGATTGTAAAGCTTACAGTAAATATGACTGTTATTTGCCTTCTTGGTTGTTTTTTTGTTTTGTTTTTTTATTCACTCACATGGTGTTATTCCTGTTTGTTTCAAAAGTTAGAAAAGAGAATAAGTTTGGACTAAAGAAAGATGCTTTAACTCATTCATGTGATTGTCACTTTGTACGAAGCTGTGCCCATTTTTACAAACAGAATATTTAGTTAAAAAGTTAAATCCGGTCCACAATAAGAGCCGCTGTGCTGATGAGAAAACGAGTTATTTCAGTTTCACAAAAGAGGGATAGAGCTTTTATGTCTGGAGATAAAGAACAAAAAAAAACTGGATATGTTAAAGCATTTTCCACAATGATTTAGAACAGTTTTAAGACACAAAACACCAAAACCAGTCTTGCAAGGCTGTCACAGACGTGTGTAAGAATGCCCTTTACAACATAATTTAACAAAAAAAATTTATTTTCTGCTGAGTCAGCTGAAGTACACAGAGAATAAAAAGACAAACGCTGTATTAAATCAGGATACAGAGAAAAGTGACGATAAAGAGCTGGTCGAAAACTGAGAGGAATGAAATGACTGTACAGCTGCATTACCTATTCTGTGTGAAGACGTCACGCGCTCGGTGCCAGCACGGTTTCGAGAACGGAATCTGGGAAGGAACAGCTTACGAAGGTGGAACACGGAGAAACCACTTACACCCACAATTTGTTGTGCTTCAAAGAGCAAGTAACGCTTGATGCCTTGAGAACAACTGAGATCCTTCAGAAATATAAAAACCTATGGGGGAAGGAGAGCATTTTTATCATGTTTAAAACAAGTTTAAAAAAATTAAAACTGCCTCATAAATAAAATTCTATCAAGTCTAAAACCACTACTAGGTTGCATGTATATAACTGCTTTTGCAGAAGTTAATTAGAATTTTATGCAGTCTTTATAAAAGATGATGTGCATCTCAATGTGTGATGCCCAACAGACTGCACCTGTTTGCACAGGTGCAGTTCAGCCATATTTAAATTAATTATTTTATGGATGCATTTATAAGGAAGTGCTTCATAGCCAGAGGTTAACAAACAGAACCCAACGTAAGTCAGAGGTCTGACTCTTCATGTTAAAGAAAGTACAGGCCAGAAATCCATTTATTTTTAATTTAAAATAAGAAGATGCAGTAATGTTTTTCAAAGCACAAAAAATGCCACAATGACTTCCATACATTTTAAGACAATTCCCTTTAGACTTCATTTATTAAGACCTAAAGCTCAGTGTGCTCTTTCCTGTTTATGATGGCTGTGTTTGTTCCAAATGGTTATATTTACATTTACCATTTTAGGACGACTGCCTGTATTGAAACAAAAGGAGCAAATTGCTTACTGTTGCACTCAATGTACGTGTATTTAGTTTGCATAATTATAATTACCCAAAGTTTGCTATAAGATTTTGATACCTTTATAGAGCATGAATTCATGATCAGCAAGACACGGACAATAATTTCCAAAAATTTGATTTTTATTCACCTCACTAATAAGACAAAAATGTAAATATTTCATTTCTAAGCCCAACAGAGCAGTCAACTAAATACAACTTAATTAAAAAAAACTATCAGAACACACAGGGCCTGATTAATAGCGAGCTCTAAATTGTGTGTGCAGACCAAAATATTGCCTGTGCAATAAATGGGTCCTATTCAGGTGATCTGCTAAGATTGCTGCACAACTGATAACAGGTGTAAAAGTGTTGCAGATCACCCGGATGAAATGAGGATTTTGCGTGTGCCACTAGCTGTCAATATGGAGAGTTTGGGAGAGCAGAGTGACTGTAAAAGAAAAATTAAGATGAGAGCAAAGCTAGTTTTGCAAGGAGTTTTTCCATGAAAGACATGGCATGGTTTCTATTTGTGACTGGTTCCAAATCAGCCCTTTGATCCTCCAGCAGCTCAGAACAGGCCTTGCTGCATAATCAGTATTTCTCTACTATTTTTATTTCTAACAATCAAAACATGTTGACACACAGATTTGTTGAACATTCCATCTCTCTGTCGTCTGTCATTGTTTGCCACCATCAATGTGTGAATGGGTGAATGTCTGAAGTGTAAAGCGCTTTGGAGTCCATGTGGACTTGATCAGGCGCTATGTAAGTTCAAGCCATTTATCATTACCATTTGCCTCCTTCTCACCACAATGACTGCAACCAGTTTGCACCTGCCTCTCAAATGCACTTAATGTAGATGCAAAAGCAGCAACCAGTTTCAGTTTCAGATTTGATCAATCACACTGCGGTGCTAAATGATTACTTTTGCATCTCCTACTCTCAGTATTTTGCATGTTCTATCAACATTTTTCTGCACATTCATGAAGGCAAACACGCTATTGGGAGGGGTGGCACAGAGGTTTAATAGAGTGAGCCGGTTAACTCAATAGACTGACAACAAAAATTACTAACCCCACTTTGCGCCCTTGAGAAAGGCCCTCAACCCTCCAGCTGTTCCCTGCCCACTGCTCCACATATGCTCTCGTGTGCGAAGGAACAAATGCAGAGAACTAATTTCCCCATTAGGGATTAATAGAGGACATTTACTCTTATTAAATGGATTTCATCTGCTATTTAGCTCATTTGACAGGAAAAATCCTCAGTGCACACGGTTAATAGATCAATTTATAAATCTATGAAGTTGCACAAGTTTTCGTACATGCAAATCTTTGGTAAATCAGGCCCATAGTGTTTAATTATACAGAAGTTTGACTGAACCAAAAAGCACAAATTAAACAGCAAAAATGAAAGTAGCAATGACTAAGGATTAAACAAACTAGCTGAGCCTAAAAGCCTCATATCTGATAAGCTCATTGTAAGGCTCAATGATGGCTGAATTATGTCTGCCTTAAAAAATTAAAAAGTGGAAACATTCATTCAGGCACAATGCTTATCAGAAAGTTTATCAGAGGCCTACATCTGAGCTGGAGAGCTGAGTGGAATGGGCAGTTTAACCTGCCAACATAGCAGGATCAGATAATTTATTTTCTAGTAAATATCTTTTTTTTTTCTATTTACAATGAGCTGTCTTTGAGATGAAACAGCCTTCGAGCTTAGGTCATGTATTTTCCTCCACCAGAAAGAAAGTAGCTGACACCAGACCAAGATAACTCAAGAAGCAAAACATAATCAGTATTTCAGATATATTCCTCTTAAAGCCGTACAGTGTTACAATATGTGCTCCATAATAACAATGCAGGGCTGAATAAATGAAATTAGCTCAATAAATTACAAAATTAACATTAAATTTTAATGGCTGACTGGAAGTTAAGATTTAATTGTGAGGGATAATGAGGTTTGAGTGTGCTGGAATGCTTTTACCAGTGTGTTGCAAACACAGAAAAGAAATACTTTTTTTCTTTATTTTGCATTAAAACCTATTCAGGTTTGCTAATGGCCTTTGCTAATGCAATGAAGATGTGAAGAAAGCTACAAAACATATGTCGACCCGACCCCAAAGAAGTGGGAGAAAATATATGTTGTAAAACAAAAACATTTGCATCGGACAGACATCTCATCCATTTAAGGGTTTGAAGTGTAATCTGCACAGACATTCAGTAAATAAGACATCCTACATCGGTACATGATTCATTAGAATTTTGAGAATGCTGTTTAAAATTGGTAACAAGACTGGAAAGGCAAAAATAATGTCTGTGTTTGAGGCAAACTTTGGACCAGTTTAATCATTTGGATTTGGAAATACTGTAGTTTCCAGCTTAAATTAATTTGCCTAAAACCTTGAGAAATGGGACATAAAAGTCATCTTTTACTTTTAAAAGTAGACCATGTATCAACAGGTGTTGGGGGTGAATTCTGTAAGGGATATGAGCAAACTGCGAACTCAGGTTTATCTTTGTCTTCCTGCAGGTGCCTGAATGTGACTCAAAGTTTGGGGAAATAATGTTTCTATTTGTCCATGTCATCGCTGTGCTGTTTTCCCAGCTGTGCCCCGGCCTCCTGTTTGGATTATTTGTGGATTTCACATGGGTCCATGAGACCTCTACATCTGATTGCCCTAAAATTGTCCTTTTTTATTTTCTTTGTTTTCAAGATGCACGCATCTTCCCCCATATTGTACCCAGGGGCCTCTTGTCAGTCATGGTTTGTGCAGCCTATCGTCGCTGCATGACCTGATTTCTCTTCTAGGGATGTGTCTCTGAGCTTTTACTGGAGCTGGTCTCATGTTTCATCAGATTTGGAAAAAAACATGGAGGGTACAGCAAACCTTTGCCAGACATATTCCCACTGGGCAAGATCGCCTCGTGTTCTTTTAAGGGATGGTATGTACTTGATAAATCCCACATGTAAAATCCTGCACTGTCTGAATATCTCCTCACATCATCCCAGTGTTAAAAACTCATAGGATCCAGAGTGAAGCACACAGATTACAATTAGCACTGAGTCATAATCATAGAAGAGAAATTTAGATGTCTCTCATGAATCGAACATTAAAGCCAGAGAGGGATACAGCATCCCTAATGTTTGTTTCCAATTAGTAATAAATTACAAAATATTCACCTCTTTTCTTTTTCAGGTGTTGAGACTTATTGGTTCACTTAGTTCTTACTTACTACTGTACGCATTATTCATTTTTCTAATATGTTTAGCTGTAATTAGGTCTTTCATTCTTAACAAAGGTCATGTGACACCATGATTGTTTGTGAGAAAGTAGACATAACCTAGCAAGTTGTACAGATTGTAAATTACACTGTAGACATATACAGAAAATATCATAGATTTCTCAGTTTTAACTTACACTAGACTGTATCAGATCTGCGACAGAGAACACTCCCTTGCCCTACCCTCGCTGCACCATTGGATTTTATATAATATTTACAGATTTTGGAAGGACAGTATAGGAAAATGTCCATAGTGGTTGACATGTATATATCCCAAGTGCACAGACATGGTTCCAAAATAACTGGTCGCTCCAAAAAAACAAGATCTTGTCATCAGTGAAGGAAGAAAGTTAGGTCTAGATATTTTTCATAAAATACAAAAATACGTGGGGAGAATCCAGGTAAAATCCCTCCTCAACTGAACAGAAAAACAAGAACATGCCTCTCTTTTCCTCACCTCAACCACGTCTATTCTGCCCCTGACTCCCATTCAATCAGGCTGTATCCATCATCAATTGGGCAACAATATTCTGCTATTCATTTCCCCATTTCTGTTTCTTTTTCCACATCTCTTCACATTTCTGGTGGCCTTTGGCCCACTGCACGGCCAGCCCATCTGGCATCAACCAGAATTGCCAGATTGACAGCCTGAGACTGGTAGCAGAGTCTGTGAACTTGTGAAAAATCACTGCATAAAAAAGCTGCATGAATATACATAAGAAATGTACCAATCTCCACAGCACCACCTATGTGGATGCAACAGTTGGTGATAAATGACATTAGCTGGCGTTTGCTGCACATACTGCATCGTACTTCTATATTGGCATGAAGCTGACACACAGATGCCCTGCTTGACTCGAGAAGAGCAGGCAGATTTACGCAAACAAAAATGGAAAAGAAATTTTTTAGAACTACTGAAAACCACAAGAAAAAAGAAATAAAGAAAAAAGAAAGTGTCCGACAATAACAGTTTTGTGACTTTTTTCAATGACCCAAATCCAAACCCAGAATCTACCATCTGTAATTATGAGTCAGCTGCAGCTCCTGAGTATAAATATCATTGGGGCAGACATTCGTTTCCCAAATCTTACGAGTTGTGTGAAATTTATGTGAAAGAATGAAACAAAAAATAAAACTAAATAAAATAAAAATTGATTTTGATTTGAAGTAATAATTTCGCAATATTACTCCAGATTAGCCAAGTTAAATGGAGGGACTTCTGCAAAATAATTCTAAAAAAAATTGTTTTATAAGGAGACAAATGATGCTTTTAAATACTTCTTCAAATTTGAATATTCATTTGGGTCTATATAAAGTGGAACTGCAATGCTTTGGTCTGAATTCATCATTATTGTAACTCCGTAAGCCCCTCTTTCACGTGCGTCTTAAATCAACCCGTTTTGAGGCTGTCTCTTTAAATTCAAACAAGGCACTTCACACCCAGCCACCTTATAAAATGGCCAAATATATGGAAAACAACAACAACAAATCAATACACAGCAAGCTAGCTTATTGGATCATTTGCATCATGTATTGCGAGGAACTACCTTGTTGGACAAATGATGTTTTTAATGTTGAGGCTGCATCCTGCCTGCCCTTATGAAGCAGCCAGGCCTGTTCAGATCACTGAAATAGTACAAAGTAGTTTCTATTACTTTGTGAGCTGAAATAAAGCACTTTAATTTGAGCCTTTTAGCATTTGTTCTTACATCCAGTAAATGCAGAAGTTTCAGGTTTCCATAATCATCTTTTAACAAGTAAGATTAGATCTAGAAGCAGATCTACTTGTATTTTCCCACCATACTTAAATACTTATTTGTACATGACTTTTTTTACACTGAGCCTCATTTAAAAGTTAAGGAACAGATTTGCTCTGCAGTGCTCTCACCATAAAATATTCACTGTTCTTGTTACATCTTGCTGAGCCGTTCAAAGTGACAGTTTCATGTTTGCAAAGTTTCGAGGTTGTTTATTGAACAAACACAGAGAAAAATGCTTACAATGGACCTTAGTTTGGCTGTCTTCCACAGCCCCCCCGCCTGCCCCCCACTTTTGTTTTTCAGCATCTGAAACACACACTTCTGAAGAACCTGCTTTGCCATATTTCAAAATACGCCTGGCATATGTCTGAATAACGGCTTCTGCTGTGCAGTATGTAACCCTCAAAATGCCCGTGCTCCAGGCAAGAAAATGAAATCCGCGACAATTCACGAGGGTGTCGGGTACGGCGTTGCAGCGGCACTGTGATCACAGGGACTGACACCGTCGCCCCCCTTTTTGATGCTCCTGCACGCAAACAGAGTGGAGATGTGAAGCTTTATTTCTGAGGAGATCTTGAACACCAGAGTTTTTATGAAATTTTTAAACGGCTATATAAACTCTAAGTCAGAAATTCTCTTAAAACCCATGTGTGTCACAAGATCAGCTTGTCCTGTCTATTTGTTTCCATTTTCATATTTTAGTATGATTGCAGAGTATAACTGAATAATTATTTTCTGCTGCACTGATTTGGTGAGATGGAGTGGAAGCATCTGATCGGAGTTCACAGACAGGGAGTTTAACACAAAGAGATCAGAGCTAGACATTAAGTGGACTCAAAGTGCAGATGCAGGAAACTCAGAAAGGATGAACTAAAATACTTTTATTAAAAAACAAAACAGCTGACAGGGCAGCTGAACTCACAGGACTCAGGAAGGACGACAAGGAGGACCAAAAGACTGGGAAACCAAACAGTGACCTGCTGATGTGATGGAGGCAGGAGGCAGAAAATAAAGAACCAGGCTGATGAAGGTGTTGGAGGCAGCTGAGCTGATTAGAGATTAGGAACAGGTGTGAGCGGCAGACTGGAGAAACACCGAGGAGGCTGTGGGTAAATGAAGGATGGCACGGGCAACACTCACCTAACAAACAACGATCTGAAGTAACAGGAGTACGCAAGTGACAGAACTCATTAAGGTCTAAAAAATAGAACAATACCAAAAACTAAACTCCAAAAAAAACACAGATCAGATTAGATTTAATCCTGTTTAATACTTGTCCTTTAATTTTCAGTGTGGACAGAAGCTTTAAAATAATTTTTGTTTTTAAGTCTTTGGGACTTTTGTGTTCTTTTTTTATTATTTACAATTTTAAAAAAAAGAATCTAACCTGAAATCAAAATTAAAAACCTGTTTGATAAGGAATGCACACCCCGTTCAAGACATGGTTTGGTTTGGGAGGGTGTCTGCTGATCCAGACTGTGAATATTGTCAGATGCTGGGAGGAAAGTTTGGAGGCTCTACTTAATCTGGTCACCATGACCATCTACAGCACACGTGTCAAACTCAAGGCCCGCGGGCCACATCCGACCATAAACCACATCTCCCATAATGCATGTCGATTATGTACGGGAATTCCCTGTCAGAAAGTTCAAAATTCAAGACGGCAGCTACTCACCACAACTTATCAGTGAGAAAAACTTTCCTTTTACTTTTATTAGTATTTCTGTATTATTTATTTCACATTTAGTCAGTCGTACACATAGTGTTTTTCCGTGTTTATAAGAGGACGTGTTAAAAATCTATCTCTATGCAGGAAATACGTATTTACTGCGGAGGTCGAACCACAGCAGAGCGGAGTGGATTTACATCTAGTGTAAATTAGGGTGAAAGAATTGTTTGAACCTTTCAACATGAACAATACAGGTGAAATGTTTGTGTAAACAAAGTAAAATCAAGGATTTGAAAAAATCACCGACAGAAATAAAAACTTTTTTTGTTGTTTACTACACTGTGAACTTCCCAATGTTTGAAACTGCTGTAAACGCTGGATTTATCAGTAAAATATGTCTTGTTTTGTACCCTTTTTTGACAAAAACTTGCTTTTTAAAAGAAGCTTTTCTGTTTTTTCTTAAAAAAAATAATACTATCTAGTGAATAGATAATGAAATGAATCTCTTCACTGTTCACAAAGTCAGGCCTGAATAATTTTGCATTCTTACTGATACATCTGGTGTGATCTTCGGCCTCCATCTGCAGGCTGGACAGGTTTATTTATAGGAAGATTTTTTTTGTCAATAAAGGACACCAGAGATGTGACTGTTATTTATCACGAACAGGCCATCCACCTCCAGATGGCGTGTCTTAAAAACAATGTTTGACTTTAAAATAGAACCTGTCACAATCTGACAAAAAAAAAAAAAGAAACAGCATAGACTGACATACTTTTTTAGACAAATTCTTAATTCATACAATATTAAAGATAAAGAGTAAAAACAACTTGTTTGAGGTAATGTCAAACATGGACACCAATTATAAAATTGCTAAAAAAAATTATATTTATTGTCAACTTTAATGCTACTGAAGGTTTACTTTCTGTTTGAACTCCTAGATTCTCCCAGGGAAAAAAAGAAAAATATATGTTTATTTATTTTGGATATCAAATAGCCTCTCCACGTTGCTTTGTTTTCTTCCCTCTCTTCAGAGTGGATTTCCATCTCTTCTGGAGTCCCTGCTCGTGTTCGCTGCAGTCATCTTGCAGTTCTTCTTCATGGATGGCGGAGCACTGTCAGCTTCTGTCATATGTCTAAACATTCACATGAAAGCTTCAGTTGTGTTTTTACTGTTTACACATGCAACAACAGTTTTCTATTTGCCACGGTGCAGGGTGAGCTTTGATTCCTTCACCGCCAGTACTGTTATAGATTCTGTCAGAAACACAAATAACTGGACGTGTTTAATTATTAACAATCCCGTTTTTTATGTTTCCATGTGTTGTTTTTTTTTTTTCTTTACTACAACTTCTCCTGTGTACTTTGTACAATCGTAGCTATTCATATATCAAAACCTTCAACTCATTCAGGGGATTGTTAATACGACTTTTAGTTTTTGTAACATTTGCCATTTTCAAAATTATTTTTATTTACAAAAATTTTCACCAGAAATAAGAATCTTTAATTCCTTTAAAAAAAAAACATTGTCCTCTGAAATCTACTTCAGATTGCTTGCATCAGTTTCAGTCTTCCTAGGCAGCCTTTTACTACACTTAACTTTGGCTAGCCTTATTCCCTCCATCAGAGAGGTTCTGTTTTCAGAAGCATCAGTTTGTTTGTCTGATCTCATTTTATGCACATGCTTACTCAAAAACATTATGAATATATTTTCATTAAATTTACAGGGCATGCTGAGCAACTCGTTAAATTTTGTTGGTGATCTGGCAACCTCTGCCAGAGCTACAGCTTGTCATAATCTTGCACAAACAGAAACTGAAACTTAAAACAGACCAGAGCCAAAGGCCCAGTCCCAATGCTCAGTGTGCACCCTACGCCCCTCTGTGAAGTGTGGATTCAGTCGAAGTGCACATAAGTGTTCGAGTGCGCAGGTTACAAACGTGCAAAAAAATTGAGAATTGGGGCAGTTCGGATTATGTCATCAACTAGAGCCTCTGCATTGTAACTGCAACATCCAACATGGAGGGACCAGTCACTGTTTTGGCATTTATTGCCTAAAATAATAGTACAACTACAAAAAGAAATCGTTTTTAGGAGAAGAAAGAGCACGAAGCAAAAGAGGCTTAAACATCAGAGTATGAAAACTAAACTCTATAAGTTCTTCTTCTTTTTGTTTTATTGGTGGTTGGCAGACTAATTTAAGTGCATTACTGCCACCACTAAACTGGTGCTCAGTGAACATTTCTAGATTTCTGCCTTTTAATTCAAAACATCACACACAGCCATGAATTGTGGGTAATACACTTCGCCGAAGTCTGTAAGGCCCTGTCCCAATACCCGCACTCCCACCCTCATTCCACCCTTGTGCACTTCAAATGTGTGTTCATGTTGAAGGCTTTGAGTGCGTAGTGTGTCCCATTCTCCACATCCGCCCTTAGCCCCGCCCATTTTGGGTACTATTTCTGCCCTGCCGCGAAGTCTGCATATTTACGGACTTTGGTGAACTGTATTACCCACATATCATTGCTGCCAAAACAGCAATCTTTTTTTTAATAAACCTTTATTGAACATTTGAGCACGGTACAAAAAATAACAATGCTGCCAGGAGGAATGAAGAACTATAAACGAAAAAAGAGGGGAAAAAATGTATAAACTTATGTAATAA
>NW_013952438.1:1990605-1991638 GCF_001266775.1 Austrofundulus limnaeus
CAGTTGTCCTTTTGTAACAGATCTAGTTGAATGACCACTTCCAGAATTTGATTTGGGCAGCAATGCACAGAGAGTTCCATAATTGGCACCTTGATTGCAAATATTGTGTAAACTCAGTCATGAAGGAGATAAAATTTGTTTCTTTCTTTAAACATTTGCTTTTATTTATATGAAATTTGGCCTAACAGCGACCGGTAGCTACCGGTGTTTGATGACATAATCTGTACTGTCCCAATTCTCAATTGTTTGGCACGCTTGTAACCTGCACACTCGAACACTTATGTGCACTTCGACTGAATCCACACTTCACAGAGGGGCGTAGGGTGCACACTGAGCATTGGGACTGGGCCTTAAGGGCAGAAATAGTACCCAAAATGGGTGAGGCGAAGGGCGGATGTGGAGAATGGGGGGCACACCATGCACTCAAAACCTTCAATATGAATGCACATTTGAAGTGCACAAGGGCGGAACGAGGGTGGGAGTGCGGGTATTGGGACAGGGCCAGAGGTTGCATCTTAGTGATGATGTAATACTGTGACAGCCAGTCAGCATCCAGCAGAACGTTTGTCCACCAATCACAGCTCAGCAGCTGCACATTCACATTTGTATAACTTAGGGTCTTGGTGGAGGAAAGATGCAACCTCCAAGTGCTTTTAGTGCTAGATTTTAGCTAGTGTTTGGCTTCTTTTATACAGTGTTTTACTCCTTTTAGCTTTTGGCTAGTGTTCTGTTTCTTTTAGCTTTACCAATTCAGTTTCAGCTTCTTCAGAAAATAACAGCAAAATCAGTGCTCAGCATTCACACAGAAGTTTCACCAAAAAATTCAATTACCTCTGTTTTAAAACATGAGGTTTAAAATAATATGGAGGTACACATACTAATATGAGGATAGAATAGAAATGAGTTGAAACATATTACCATAAATTGCTCAGTAGGTATAATGGTACGTTCACACCGAACGCGATTTCAGCGTCAGGAGCAGCAGGTTTACATACAAAGTCTATGGTGGACGCGCTTCAAGCAACGTCGGGAA
>NW_013952438.1:1995382-2004750 GCF_001266775.1 Austrofundulus limnaeus
CTCCAAGAAGGGTGGGTAATCTGAACTGTTGTTTGGCCCGTAAGCACAGACAACAGTCAGAACCCGTCCCCCCACCCTGTTTGTTAGATGTTACACAAATTACAGTTTTATTATTGCACCTAAACATATTTTTATGAGGTAATGTAAAAAGATCCTGAACAATGAATATCTTACCTGTTGTAGTTATCTTTTTAAACAACCTCATTTTGGAGAAACAATTATTTCATTGTGCCTTATTCATATTTTTTAATCACAAGTGCTGCATAAGACTGAAGCAGAAGTGTTACTGCTAGCTGCTGCTGTCAGTGCTTGCAAACAACCACATAATTCTCTGTAAAACCATATAATGTGGAAATTATGGGGATGTAAATATTTTTAAAATAACATTCATAAGACATGCTTAATTTCTTTATTTTTTCAGATGATAAAAATCTATTTTGGAAAAAGACTTGGAACGTGCGTCTTTTTTGTTGGGTTTTCGTTGTTTGTTTATTTGTTTTCCTTGAAATGGTTCTAACATAAATGCTGCATTTAACTTCTCCAAGAATAGAGAAGTGAAATTTTTAGCTTGAATAAAGATTTTGTAAATTCTTATTTATTTATTTGATGCCATTTTCAATCTCCTCAGAATGATTATCCTTTTCAGTACATGATCATAATGTAATCATGACAGCACAGACAAAGAAAAAACAGGCTGCTATGGTAAAATTTCTTATAAAGTCTTAAATTTTCTAAAACCTGTTTGCACAAAAACAAAGGTGGGAATGCAGCATAAAATTTCAATTAAAAATATCTGGAGTATCATAAATGGGGCCCATATTTCTCTAAACTGAAGTTGTTTTTAGGAGCAATCTAAAACAGGTAAGATATTTATTGTTCACATCCTTCACACAGAGCTTGACTTCTTTGGAGTTTTAGACTTTAAACTCTTTTTTCTGCATTTGTTCTGACATTTTATGAATCGAGTCTACAAGTTCAGTGCTGTCATAATAATACCTTTAAAACTGCTGGAGCCTTTCCTGAACAACTCACCCATGAGGCGGAAAAAAACAAGATTACATGAAGAGTTTGCCAGTTACTCAAAAAGCTTATCTTTGATATGCGGTGAGAACCTGATGAAAGTGTTTCGTTGGTGTATTTAAAGCGGAAGCAGAGGATAACAGTGTTTCTTGTGGAGTGTGTGTGTCCTGCCAGCAGGCAGCTTCTGGGTTGCCTAAGTGTACCATCTGTGACCAGGTCTGCCGTGCTCTCATACCTTGTACCGCTGCCACTGATGATGAGGATGTGTTAGAGCATATGACTTATGCGTTCGCTGCCAGAACGCAGCAGTTATAGGAGCCGACGGGAAGTCGCGTCATTTGTTTTTCTGCTTTCAGTTTGTTAAACGAAAAAAAAAAACAATGAGAGACAGCTAAACTAACAGTTTCTGTTTGCCACCAGCTTCAGTGCATTTTTTATTTCATGGCAGGATCATTTGCAGACAACGTCCCTCTGGAATCACTTTATAAACGTGCATTCATTTTTCAGCATTAGTCACTGCACAGCTCAGCATGTGCACGGCCGTGCAGAGGATCACGCCAAGGTTTCTGCATCCTGTCCCACTGTGACAAAATAACAAGTAAATACAAAAGAACATGGTATATTTAAACATGCAACTACACATGAGGCAGGCAATAGTGCAACTGCGTCCTTTCTATCTTCATCCATCCATCCATCCATCCATCCATCCATCCATCCATCCATCCATCCATCCAGCCAGCCAGCCAGCAGCTGAAGGCAGGTGTCTCGATGTTCTGACCCTATCGTTATGTCTTGATATGAAATGTAAATCTTGCAAATAAGGAGTTTGATGCTACATGATGGTGGCGTTTCAAAATTGAGTGGGAGGGGATTACTTATTAATAACATCAAACTGTTACTCTTTCTTGAATTAATGCATATTTTGTTAATAACTATTAATTAATAACTATTTGGGTCAAACCTTGTAAATAAGGTTATACACATTCTAATAATTTCTTGAAAAATCAGTTAGAGCTCGAAGATTGTACTGAAGATGACTCTCAGCTACTAGCACATCAAACTTTAGCTCCGTATCTGTAAAACTGCCTGGATTTTGTTGTGTTTGCTAAAGTGAATTAGCTGTATGTCAGTCTGTCATTAAAAATATATTTTTCTTACCCACACAGACACTAGCTAGCTCTGTGCTAAAATAGAGCTGCTGTCTGTGAGTTTGAGTCTTGCACAAGGCCTTGGAGTTAAGTTACATCGTATACTGTTTATATTTAGAATTAGTTCAAATGATGTCTTCCCCCATTTAACTTTATTATTCTGTAGTGTTAGTGCAAAATTATAACTCAAAATTAAGTTAGAAATCCAATTCAAAAAGCTGTGTAGACCCTACCTATCTATTATCTTACCCACAATTAAAATAAACACTATTTTCAGGTAGGTGCAGGTGGTGTTTCTCTGATTAAATATTAGACCAGGCTCTTTTTGACGAGACAAAACCTGTGAAGAGGGAGAAACAAATACAACCAATTCCTGATAAGTAGCATCTTTTTCGCAGAAAATGTGCATTCGTATGGATTTTATTTCAGAAAATTAATGTCCGCCCGACTGCTCCACCATTTATGCTCACGAGTCACAACTGCATCTATCAATGACACCTGCAGTGACTTGTCAATCAGCAGAGGTGGAACCAATCAGGTTCCAGAGGTGGTAAACACCTCCCCTCCAGCTCTGCCGCCTGGTTGACTCTAAAAAAGTAATTAGCAGTAAATCCAGTGATTCATTTCTGAGCATTTCATTAAAATCTATTCAGTTTGGTTCATGATATATTTTGTAATCATGACAGACAAATGAACACAGACACAGACATTATCACCTTCTGCTGCAGGCGATATTAAGGGCTTCCATTTGTTAGTTTGTAACAGTTCTAATCTATTATGCAAGAAAACAAAATAAAAAAATCTGCAGAAAAATGTAGAGTTTTTCCAGCTTTAGCACTTTTTTAACTTTCCTGCTGTTTTTACTTTTTGGAATGATTAAATGAGGGTCCCTTTGGGCTAAACTGGAACAGAGAGGTAATTTTCCAATTACGTTGCAAAAAAATGGACAATCACTTTGTTCTTTTTCAAGATAATTGAAACAATTTTTCAAATGATCCTAGTGAGCTTTCTGCGTTGGTCTAAACTTTGAAGCCAGGGAAAGCCATAAGTGTTAAAATTACAGACAATTCAATAAATAAAGCAGAAATAATGCAGATTCCACCAGTTTCTGTCTGATCGTTTTAGACATTGTTAATAAAATACATTGTGTACACGTCCTGTGAGGCTTCAGAATGTGATTTTTGAGTCAGAAAATAATTTTTAAAATGACAATAGCTGGTGTCACTGTGGGCAAAAAATTCATGTTGCTGTCAGAAAACTCAAAAAATCAGAAAAGCGTGTGGATTAAGCTTCCTGCTGCTCTCAGATGGATTAGGTCGGCCCATCACTGCAGTTTGCATCATGTTCCATCAGCTAAACAGAAAGCATGACAAAGAGCTGCTCAGGAATGACAGACTGTTTAACTCAGTGCTGCATTCAGTTGTGCTGCACAATAAAATAATCACTGCAAGTCATACACAACACACACAGTGTTTCTGTTTCCCTTTGTTTTACTCATCTGATAAAATAAATAAATTAAATTACGAAAAACACCAGGGGAAATGAATTTTATGGGAGGCAGACAGATTTTAAGGTCTTTCCCACAGCTGGACATCCTGGACTCTGAGGTGAAGGAGATCCGAGGGCCGGTCTAAATGAACGACAGGATCCCTTGGCTGCAATAAGGGATTCTTTTTTTTTTCTGGAAAGACTACAGTCAGCTCTGTGCTTCACAGGTCTGGACTGAGTGGGAGAGTGGCCAGATGGCAAAAGACTGTAGCTTGGAGTTTGCAAAAAGGTACTGAGTCTAGGTGCAAGATACAAAAGACTTCAAATGGATCAAATTAATGTTAAAGACATTTAAAACGCTGATATTTTTAGTGCATGCTGAGGGCATCAGCAGTATCACTTCTACGCTGAAGCATTCTCATTGAAGCATGTGTTTAAGCTGCGGTGGCAGACTGATGTGCTACGACTCCATCACCCATGAAACAAGACAAATTGTTTGCCAGTTTTCTATAAACCTCTGCCCTTAAGTGAAATACCGCAACCTCTATGTACAACCCAAATTCTAAATGTGTTGGGATGTTGTGTAAAATGGGGGAAAAAAACAGAACACAATGATTTTCAAAGCTCATAAATCCATATTTTGTTCACAATGTAACATAAGATGATACCATTTTTAAAAATATGAGGTAAGTTTGAATTTTATGGCAGCAATATATCTAAAATATTTTAGGGTAGAGCCATATTCATCCTTCTTTTATCAGTCCATAAACCTCTAGGAGTTAAGAAGATTGGTAGAATGAGTTTTTGGAAGAGAAACTCCAACAGTTCTGAGTCCTCTAGTCTATTTTTTGCACTAATGCACCTCCATACCAGCAGAGAGGCAGGCTTTTAAACTGTGTGCCGATAAAACGTTGGATGACCCCCTCACCTCTACAGTGGCCAGGTAGTCTGTGGCTTCCAAAAATAATTTCACGTTTTGATTCGTCTGACTACTGACTCATTCATTTTAAAAGAACTGTGCCCCAGAGAAGTGCTTCTGGGTGGTGTTCACGCATGTCCTGGGTCTTCCCCGGGGTCTCCTCCCAATCAGACATGCTTGAAGCATGTCCCTAGGGGGGCATCCAGGGAGGCATGCTCACCAAATGCTCGAACCACCTCAACTGGCTCCTTTCAATGTGGAGGAGCAGCAGCTCAACTCAGTCTCTCCCAGATAACTGAACTTCTCACTCTGAGAGTCCGTCTACCCTGCTGAGAAAACTCATTTCGACCACCTCTATCTGCAATCTTGTTTGTTTTTTGTTTTTTTTTATTACTACTTCATCAACTTACTGCCAGCAATGGGGGTCCAAACTCTCACACTATAGGACTAAATGCTTTAACAATGGACCCACAATCCCTTACTTTTTGTGGTATGTTCCTAAAAGAGTATTTAAATGTTGGACTTAAATTCATCTTGGTAATAATTATTTTCTTCCATCTCAGTCTGAGCTAAAAGTTATTTGACCAAATAAAATAGTAATGTTTACCTTTTTGGGTTGTGGCACATAAAGTGGGTTCGAGGCCACAAAACAATAGAAAACCTGCATGTTTTCTGTGCGATTGCTGCTTTGAGGATGTACTTAAACTTAAAAAGATTTCACTCAGGATCATCATGAGGATCTGATGATGTTCTTAGTCCTCATTCATCTGCCTAATCCTCTCAGTCCTGAACATACAGCCTGTGAGGCTGCTTAATGTTGCTGTGTATTTTGTCACCTGTTTGTGCTTCTGTTGAGTCTTAACAGGGATGCTGATGCTTCACACTGCAGCCTGACTGCACTGAAAGAAATGCCTTCACAGTTTGACACCCTCTGATGCAAAAGACTGGAAATAGAAAGCTCTTGTTACTCACACTGCACGCCCTTTTTCAGAAACTTATGAGATAAATTGTCTTGAGTTTTCACTTTTTTTATTTAAAGGGAACTTCACACTAATTTTATACAATCCTGATTCCAAAAAGGTTATTGTCGTGACAAGGTTTACCAAGAATGCAGAAACACGTTGGAATAAATGCACAGAAAGTCTGCGTGTATGGTCGTCGAATGATTTAAACATGAGCAACAACAAACAGAGGTCAATCAGGAAATCTGTCGAGTTGTGGCTGACTCGTCAGCAGACAGCAAGCCAATTATATACTGTAACATCATGATAACATCACGTGACAGTTTACAACCAATCACAATCCGACGAATGTAACTGCCTAACCAATAACAGGGCTCTCAGCCCAAAGAGCTACCTTATCAAAATAAGAGAGGTCATCCGTTGCTGAAGTCCTGACGTCTGGTGCAAACAGATTAACAGCCAAAAGAAGTTATCATAAGATATATGAGTACTGGACAGCGTCAAGATGAAACAGATATAAATAATTAGTCCATAACAGTTATGATGTGTCAAATATAAACCATTTTTTTTATTCACAAAGGATCAGTAAACATCAAATGTTCACACAACAAAATTGTATAATTGTTTAGGGGCAAAAAGTGTACACTTAAATTTGATAACAGAAACACAAGGGAAACAAAAGGCTGTAAAAATCAATAAAAACATATGAAGGAGTATTTTACATCTAGTTCGATTGATTTTCAACAGGTCAGTAAGAGGGCTGAGTAACAAAAGAGTATTTAAGTAGGCTGAGGTTCATCAGTCTGCAAAAACTACACTTAATGATTTCAGATTAATGCTCCTCAAAATAAAATTAGAAAGACTTTGAGTATCTCAGCATCTACATGATCTCTTTCATGATATCATAAAAAGGTTTCAAGAATCTGTAGAAATCTTTGTGCACAAAGAACAAGACCAAAAGTCTCTACTTGATGCTGTGATGTTCGAGCCCTCAGGCTGTGCTGCATTAAGACATCTCTGAATGTTAAACTCAGGAAATTGTTCCACAAATCATTTGTCTGTAAACAGTTCACTGTGCCATCCATACTGGAGAGACACTAACCGTGTTCCCATTTTTGTTTTTTATTTATGTGCATTTTGAAGTATCGCATTAGAAAAGGTGGATGGAAACGGCAAAATTGGAAAAAACTTCCTCACTTTCAAAAAAAGTTTTTACACTCACTTGAGGTGGTTTTGGGATTTCCCAAAACAAGAGTTGATGAGCAAAAAGGGGAAGATAGAAACACGTTTGATGAATAAGTTTTGACGTACCTTTATGTTTACCTCTACCAGATGCAGCTGGACCCTCCTCCTGCTGTCAGCATTTTCCTGGATATAGTAAGTTTAAGTTTATTCATTTCTTTAAAAACAACATACAGATATTCCTGTAACGTAAAGAGAAATGTGTTTATTTCTCTACGTCTCCAGTCAGCATGTAACATCGCCAATACTAGCTGAAGTGAGAGAATGATTACAACTTGCCAAATAGCAACACATTCCTGAAAACTCCTCTCCATTGTCCATAGATGTAGCTGTGTTTCCATTGCAAATGTGCACAAACCTTTGTCGGTATTCTGTTATTGTCGAAAAAACACAGTTTCGCAATTGCAGTGTTTCCATTACAAATACTATTAAAGTCACACGTGAATACGTTTGTTCTCACGACAAGTAATTGCAAACATGGCAGCAATGGATGTCAACATTGCTACCACGACACTAGCGCTCATCATCATCAGAGGAGACGTCGGCGTCTTATCCAGGCTTTCAAGCGACAAAAATTGTAAGATTAATGAGATGATTATCACATGGTAATATCTCAAGACTCATCGACATCAGCGCGGCCCAGTCCGGACATGCAATTTTGTACATCGAATTAGACAATGTGAGTGTCGATGAAATTTCTTAAAATTAAGCACAGTAATAGAAAACAAATTTAAAAATAAGATATTATAGGTTTTATCAAAGTCGGTACTCACCGTTCTGCTTACAGTTGATGGTTTGAAAAAAACACCTGAAGAAAAAAATCCAGCCCACAACTTCCGGTAAGAACATCTGGTCCTTAAATTTGTAAACTTGAAATATTTTTCTGAAAGGTGGCAGAAAAACGTTTCCTTCAATCTTAAACTCTGTGGTTTAGGCTAACTTCAGCAATGATACTCCAGAAACAAAACTAAAAGTTGAGTGTCCAGGTCGCCCGGAGCTGCATCTTATGCAAATTAGCTCTGACCGCACACACCTGCTCTAATGGTGCGTTCACACCGAACGCGATTTCAGCATCAGGAGCAGCAGGTTTACATACAAAGTCTATGGTGGACGCGCTTCAAGCAACGTCGGGAAATGCTGCGGCGCCTCAAGCGCGATTAGAGCAGCGCGATTTGAATGATGTGAACGATCAGAGCGTTCGACGCGCTGAGGCGCAAATCGCTGAAGTTAGAAAATCTGAACTTTTGCAGCTCGACGCGCAACATCAACCAATCAGAGAGACTCCACTGTGTGACGTAGCGACATATTTCCCGACGGGACAGTTTACTGAATGATGTCCACTAACCTGAAACAGACGGAGAGGAGCTCTTTAGCTGAAATCCAGTGCCTACAGTTGGTGTCCTGATCCGCACCAATCCGTGGCAGCGGCTCATCAGACTGGAAAAATAGTCCTGAAAGCGAGCTGTGAGCCTCTACTCTGAATTATCTGGTGAATTAATTATGAATTACTTATCTGATGAACGTGACATGCTCTTGCTCTCTGTAAATAAAGCAAAGCCACTTCCTCGTCCGACATTAAACGGAGCCCGACAGAGGAGGGAGGGGCGGGGAGGCTGTTGCCGTGCAGCACTTCAAGAGCTGACCTGCGTCTGACCTCAAAGTGCACAAGATTCAAACTTCAGCGTTGGCTGCGATTTTGAAGCTGAAATCGCGTTCGGTGTGAACGCAGCATAAGAAAATGAGCTGCGCATTTGACATCTTTTGTCACGTACCAAGGTCTGGAGACCGCTACAAAAGCATGAAGACTATGACACACAGCATTCTGAGTAATAACAGTAATAAAGTTACTAATATCTTGAAAACACCCGACTCGATGTTTGTATAAGGGGAACATCACTGCTGTGAAGTTGATGCGCTCCTACTCAGTGCATGCCGCCTCAAACGGAGCTGTCTCAGCCGCCTTGTGTAAAAAAACAATACTCTCCGCCTCATCTTCCACTCATGTTGAGCACATTGTTACTATTTGTTTGGCACATTTGCCAAAACCAAAAAAATACATCCAACAACCACTAAAATCTGACATCACTCTTTAGCATTTTGTGTAGAAGGAAGTTGTGCCCAGTGTTTTCTTCTGAAGTTTTTGTGTTGATTCCTTCAGTGGTTCTTGGTGCAGCGCCACCACAGGCGAGGGACGGAACCACACTAACTGAAAATCTAAACAAAGCTTGCAATTTTGGTCCCCAATCAAACCGAGTCTACTGAACTATCAGGTGTAAATATAACCTTAGTATATTATTTAGTTTTTTTTTTTTTTTGCAGCATGAGTATTTTACAAATGTATAGAATTTGATGTGTGCCATAAAAACTAAATGCAGTATTTGAGCATGCATTAATTTAAATGAAAGAAATCAAATCATCCAAAGCTGAATCTCTGTTCGCTGCAGGTACAGTGGTTTGCAAAAGTATTCATACCCCTTGAACTTTTCCATATTTTGTCACATTAAAACCACAAACATAAATATATCTCACTGGAATTTAATGTGAAAGACCAACACAAAGTGGTATACAATTGTGAAGTGGAAGCAAAAT
>NW_013952438.1:2006045-2008073 GCF_001266775.1 Austrofundulus limnaeus
TATATTTATGTTTGTGGTTGTAATGTGACAAAATATGGAAAAGTTCAAGGGGTATGAATACTTTTGCAAACCACTGTATAATGTCAAGTGTCACTCAAATCTTTCCAATAAGAACAAATACAAACACCAAGGAATTCAGAGGCAGCGAGAGAAAATAAACACAGCTACTAATTTGACCGTCAGAATAATGTCTCACCAGAGAAGAAAACAAGAGTAAACACAAAACAAATTACACAAATTTTACAAAAAGTTTACTTCAAATTCAATAATTAGCTTTTAATTTGATTTTAAAGTGATTTACAGTTTATTTACAGTTATTATAATTTTTTGGTATTTTTTATTGACACATCTGATTCCGTACAACTGCCTTTCGTCTAGGTCAGGTTTTGTTCATCTAAACAATTCAGCTTAAAAACCCATGTTATTTTGTTTTAAATGTAAAATAAAGAAATTGGGTTGACCTAAATGCACAATCCTGGTGATGATTTTACACAACAGTGTTCATGACAACTTTCTCTGATAAATAATCCCATTATGATTTTTAAAATTAACATCCATAAAGTTTTTATTTCAATGCAACTTGCTGGGCCTTAACATAATGGAGCCTGAATGCATGACTTACCATATTTAAAGATTTCTTTTAATGATTAAAAGCAGCCTCTCAGTACAAACCCCTCAAGGCACAATAAGCACAGGATGAGCAGCATCAGCACTGAGCTCTCTTCAAGCCACACAATTTACACCTTTATGCTTTCAGACAAATACAACAGAAAATCTGTAGCTCATTGTTTTAGTTTACAGACAAGAAGATGCAGATCAAACCTATTAGTGAGTGTTGTGGCAACAAACGTTGCAGATATTTACGCAGATGCAAAATTTAGTTGAAATTGTCTCAGGTGAGAAAGGTGTTGGATTTCGGTTTCTTTTATTCTCTGCAGTTAATAAAAAAAAAGCCCAACATGAGCTCAGTTACATATAAAAATAGAACTGCATGTTCTCACCAGCTGGCCCAGGATCAGAACCTGACAGAGACTTTTCTAAATATAAACTACAACTACTGAGGTGAAGGGATTATATTTTCAGCAAATCAAAGCTTCAAAGTCTACCAGCTGATGTGGAATAAACTCTTCTTTAAAGTTCAAAAAACACTTATTTCTGGAAACAGGGTCAGTTTGAAAGAAATAAAAGAAATGTTTGTCTTAGAGGAAAGACTTTAAAGTTGTCAAGGGATAGAATAAACTGATAAATTGACCTGTAGTAAAATATATGCAATTATATGCACAAGAAAATGTGTTTTTTGACCTTTAAAAACAGCTGTGTCCTTGAACCATGCCTTTAACCTGTGATCATAGGTCAGTGTGTGTTGCCCCCAAGTGGAAACACTGTGGAAAGACAAAAAAGAATAATAATAAAAATAAATAAAATACATATGCTTCCCTGTATTGTTACATTCAGAGGTCTAAAGTAACAAAGTACATCTACTTAGATTTTTAAGTAATATGTGAGTGGGAGGTTGACCTTTTTTATTGGTTCACTCTTTAATTCCTCTTTATCAAACCATTATTTCTGTTAGCTTCATGCAGAAGACAAAGTTTATTTAAACAGGAAATCTACTGACTTTTCTGAAAATGTAAACAAGTTCCTCAAAATTTAATATAATTTAAAAAATAAAACTGAATAGCCTACTGGTGACATGCATCATGTTAAAAAAAAGATTTAAATCAAAATATTCACAATTGATAGAAATATCACTTATGTGTGCATCTAAGTTATTAGGGGTCCAAGCCCGAGGAAGCAGGGTAACGCAGCTGCAAAGCAGCAGCGTTTCCATGTCTCCATCGGAGCATGGAACCCTATTGTATCTGTTCCGTTTTTTATTATTATTATTATTATTAGGGGTCCAAGCCCGAGGAAGCAGGGTAACGCAGCTGCAAAGCAGCAGCGTTTCCATGTCTCCATCGGAGCATGGAACCCTATTGTATCTGTTCCGTTTTTTATTATTATTATTATTATTAGGGGTCCAAGCCC
>NW_013952438.1:2009738-2011309 GCF_001266775.1 Austrofundulus limnaeus
ACAATATGCTACAAACAACATGACAAAGGCTGACATGCATAAAAGGGCTTGGACCCCGGTCATAACTGCTTTGCAGTTCTAGTTTGTATTATTTTTATAAGAGTACTCCACAATAATACTAAAAATATGAACCTTCTTGGTTTTATTTTAGATAAGAAAAGGTTCATGTTCCTAAACAGGATGCTTAATGCTTTTTCCACATTTTAAAATTCATTTATTAAAGCTGAGTTTACTTATAAAGTTAATCAGCCTTTTAGCAAATATGTGTTACTTTTAGCCAGTCTTTTGCTATTTTTGGCTATTAACTAGCCTTCAGTAGCATTTAGCCAGTATCTATTTACTTTTAGCTTTGAGCTAGCATTTTGCTACTGTTAGCTTCAAGTTGCTGTTCAGAGGTCTATAAAGTACTTGAAAAAAATAACTCAGTAAAAGTAAAATTAGATGAACAGAAAATGACTTTGGTAAAAAATAAATTTCATTGATGAGAAAACGACTTAAGTAAAAGTAATAAAACTTCTCACAAAAATTGGGAAAGTAAAAGTACTTTTACATACTCTCTGAGAAATAAACTGTTGAATTTACTGAACCAAACTGGTTCCACTAAGCCAGGTTGGGTAAATTGAGCAATAAATGTATAAATCCTTTGCTCAGTTCGACGAGGCTTACTGGAACCAGTTGACATGACTTTGTTGAGTAAATTCAACACTTAATTTTTTATGATGAGTTCGACCATTTTTAATTTTGTAACACATAACTAAGTGTTAAATTTTAAAGTAAAGAAGTTAAAGTACAATTTTTATCTTTAAAAAAGTAAAAGTAGCTGTTTAAAAATAATTTGTAAAATTACAAATCCTCAAAAAAAACTACTAAGTACTATAACAAAGTAAATGTACTTAGTTAATATAAAGCTCTGCTACTGTTGGGTTATACCTACTATAATACTACTTTTAGCTTTCAGTTAGAATGTTGATGACATTTTATTTTTAACTACCCTTTTGCTACTTTTAGCTGTTAGCTTGTGCTTCATTCTGTTTTTATGGTACTTAGTTTTTTTTCAGCCACTGTGCTCCTCCTTTTAGCTTTTAGCTAGTGTTCTGCTGTTTTTAGTTTCAAAATCTCAGAATTAGTTTCTTCAGCTTTACAGTCCTCCTCCTTACAGAGGAGGTCTCAGGTTTTAATTTATACAACGCAGCTTTAAATCTGATCTCCCGTCAGCTTCACACTGATTCACACCTTCATGCATGTGACCAAAGCAGAGCAACAAACAGTTTGAGTGATTTGATTGTAAGTTCTATATGCAAAACAGAGAAACATCGACAGAGTGGGAACAAGGCACATTTTAGTTGGAAATGATAAATCTCCGTCCCATGAGAAGCAAAATGTCTTAATTTTTTTAAAGTCCTGTTATAGTTTGTTTTTTATTGAGTGATTTTTGGAACATGCAGTTGTAAACTATGGAGGACCAAACCTATCATTATTGGAAATAAATGTATAAATATATAACTGGCGTATTAAAATAAATTATAGGGTCAAAAAGAAGTTTGACCGAGGTTTAGACCTCGGCCAATAGC
>NW_013952438.1:2012889-2027785 GCF_001266775.1 Austrofundulus limnaeus
CTGAAACTCTCAGACTGAAGAAGTCTCTTGGAGGAGAGACGAAACGTTTCATTAGAGAAGAACCCGTCCAGAAGAGCTATACAAATTTTTTTTTTACCTGGATTACTGAGATGCATCAGGATACTTAAACTTAGTTTTCTCATGAAGAACCGGCCTTGGTTAGCACTACTTTTAATGTTTGAGATTTGTCATCAGCATAAAGCTTGATGCTAATCTCTTTTTACAAAAACTTTAGAAACATCAAAAATGTCATTATTCATTAAAAAATAACTACTTTTCTTGTGCAGATCAGCACACGATCCCCTCCAAACTGTGGCAAAAATAAAATGTGGCGATGCAAAGTTTTGATTCCTATTATGTGAATAGTATTTTTTTAAAAGTTGTTTTTCTCGATCAAACAAGCGTGAACAGATCATACCTCTTTAGTCTTTTTTTATTTTTTTGGCATGTGCTCCGTTGGTCCAAAAGTGTCGTCGCTGCCTGCAGTTTCTGAATCTGTTGAGTGTGAAAAGAAACTATTTTAGTCAACAAGCTTCTCCTCAAAGAATTCAACATATGAACGACTTTCCAGGAGTCCACAAACTGGGAGAGAAAAAGGCGCTCTGAGACACACCGAGGTTTCTGTCCATGCATTTAGGTTATTTTTTAATAATCGGATTTTCTCTATTTAGCAGAATTTAGACAGCTCTGGGTATAAAAAGCGACGGTCCACAAAGCCATGTAAATTCAAGAAATCGGTTGATGATGATGGCATGCTTTAAATCTTTCCACAACTCTGAACAGACAAAGCGAGTCGTTACTGGTGGGTTTTTCATGTTCCAAGAGACAGAAAAAGAAATGTGAGGGTGGCTGTTTGATCACATCTTATGGCACTGCTCATACATTTGTTAAAGCTACAGCACAATCTGTGCAAACATTTTGTTTGGGGTGAAGTCGGTGCCTCCACACACACTAATTATAACACACTCCTCAGCGTTTGTTGGCGAGAACGTGAATCATTAAACATACTTATATAATTAAACTGTTAAAATGTACTTCTTTCCATTTATTTTAATCCTAATTAGTGGATCTCTAATTGTTTTTGCAAGTAGTTCTAAATTCAGGAAAAAGTCACACTTTGGAAAATGACATGTATGTGATACTAGACTCCGTCTGTGTCGAGTTAAAGAATAAAATGTGTTACATTATTTTGTGATGTGACTTATTTCTTGAGTATGGTCCAAATGCGTAACATTAAGGAACAATGTAGACACTTGAAACTTTAATTTGAGTTTTTAATAAACTGGTTAAAAATAATTAAAGATGATCATATCTATAGTCTGTTCTTTTGAAACCTCTTAATGTTTGAATATGAATTAAAGGTCTTTACAGATGTGCATACAGAGGTTTATTGGTACATCTTGTATAAGTGTCTAATTGTTTATACCCAGTTTAGTGGTGATCAGAGTGAGACTTTATGTACAGTAGATGTAAGCTGGGTGCCATCTAGTGGTTCTCATTTGTCCTTACAGTCACTGAATGTAAAAATATTTGTACAAACTTAAACAGTAAAGTGAATGAGTTTGGTCTTAAATGATTACTTTAACTCTGATTCTAACATCCTTAAACTATTTTTTAAAAGATTGATTTTAATGTGTATCTACCAGTGGCAAGCAAAACTTTAGATTTGTCGTTCGTTTATCAAAAAGAAAAAATATTGTATAGGTCCTCTGGACGGGTTCTTCTCTAATGAAACGTTTCGTCTCTCCTCCAAGAGACTTCTTCAGTCTGAGAGTTTCAGGCAAAATTCAGGCTTTTAAGCCCTGCCTCCATGTGACTGATACTCACATCACATGGCTATCGTTGACACCTAATTAACACCTATTGTTAACAGGGGTGGAGTGATACTGGCAATAGCAGCACTGTGGGAAGGGGGACAACTGAAAACGGAGGCCTCCACCTCTGTTTAATGATGGACAGTCTTTCTTCACAAAAATGGCTTCTTTTACTCCTCTCTCAAACCAACGTTCCTCTCTATCAAGAATGAGAACATCCTCATCTCTGAAAGAGTGACCGCTGGCCTGTAAATGAGTGAAAACTGCAGAGTTCTGGCCATTAGATGTAGCTCRTCTGTGTTGGGACATTCTTTTGAACAGTGGCTGCTTTKTTTCCCCGATGTATAACTGGTCGCAGTCCTCCTGGCACTTAACAGCATATACAAYATTGCTCTGTTTGTGCMGGRGCACCGGATCTTTGGGGTGAACCAGCCTTTGCCGTAATCTGTTTTGGGGTTTGAAAGCCACTGGGACATCATGTTTAAAAAATAAACGTCTCAGTTTCTCCGTAACACCAGTCCAGAAGACCTATACAAATTTTTTTCTTTTTGATTTTTTACCTTGATTACTGAGATGCATCAGGACGTCGTTCATTTATGTTTTTGTTTGGTTATCTGTGATTGAGCTGCAGAGGCAACAGGTCCAGAACAAAAACCCAGACATATCTGACCTCAGCTCCTCTTGGGGCAAGGGTGGGCAACTGATGGAAGGGGTCATACTTTTTTGTTGACACTACCAGAGGATGACACATCACTTCACACTTATCCAAATATAATAAAGCTGCTATTTAAAAAAAGGTTTTTGTGTATATGTTAATTAAACCAACATACAGTGCAGTGAGTAGTTTGACATATTTCATGCTCAAATGCTTGTATAACAGTTACTTTTGTTTAATAAATATGAATACAAAAGGTTTGAAGAAAAAAATAAACACTAGCGAGCTGAAGTGCAACAGCTTTAAGACGCTATGAGTGCAGACTCCTGTGTGGTTGTGGTAAAAAAAAAAAAAGTTATGTAGCTACTTGCTACTTCAGTAAACTTCTCATATTTAGCTTTGTGCAACATGTTAATTCTATTAAAATGGCTACTTAGCACTAGCATGGATAAGCTGGTGTTAGCATTGGAGAGACTAGCAACTAGCACAGATAGGCTTGCATTAGCATCAAAGAGGCTAGCAAATAGATCTAGCCTCCTGCTACAAAGATGTAGCAACAGCTGGTTGCGCAATAGTCTTAATTTTGGCCCACATACTGCACCATACTTTCACACCAGAATTTGAGACTGAGATGGGAGGAAGTGATGGAGGCAAACTGCGAAAATGCAAGATGTCCCATCCAATTTTACCTCAATACCTGCTAAGTTACAAACATTTGGTCAGAAGTCATCACCTTCTGCACGTTTCATTAAAATCCGTCTGTTGGTTCATAACAGACACAAAAGACTCATCTGCTTTCTCTTTTTTTTTTTTCTTATTTCAAGAATCTTACCAAGTAAAATTTTCTTACTCCATTGGCAAAATAAATTGACTTAATTTGAGTCAAATTTTCAGAATCTTACACATTTTGAAAACAAGATGATTATTCTTACACAATCAGTTCTTGTTTTTAGGAAATCAGTCTTAAAACAAGATCAAAAAGACCTTTTGGCTGGAAATAAGATTTTAAAACTTGGTAAGATGGACAGTTTTTGAACAGTTTTTTTTCTGGGTTACATGTGCATCAAAAAGAATACATTAGGGTTAAACATTAGTTTTGCTTCAGACACTAACAAAACAATATTTTACACAGTTCTTACTTTCATCACTTTTCTTTAACAATCACCGAACTGCGCCTTAGACAATAATCTCCTAAGTATTGTGAGTGTATAAACCAACAAACCCTGCTCTGCACTTTTACTCACTTTACCTGCCTGGAACATTCACACAGCACACAAAAAGAAAGAACAGTTTTTTATTTTGGCTTTTAGTCTTGATCGAGGGAGGTTATACTTCATAAGAATGTCTAGTGAAGGCCTGCTTGACTGAACAGTTGTTGTTTTTTTTTTTGTTTGTTTGTTTGTTTGTTTTTTACATTCTGAGAGTATAAAATGTCAGGTCACTCACAGGAAGCAGGCTCGTTTGGCCCTGCAGACTACGCAGTGTTTGTGCTCATGCTTGTACGATTAAACCTCCCCTCGGCAGGTGTACCGCTTTGGGGCCATCTTTTGCCTGCTTGGCATCGCCTACGCTCTGTCGATTGTTGTCGTGTCCGAGATCTTTCTCCCCGTCTTCTACAGGCTCAACATCATGAGCGCCAATGACGTGAGTGTGGGTCTGTTGGTCACGCAAACTGCGGAAGAGTTTTGAAGTTCTATTAGTTTTAAATTTGTTTGATTTCTCCTTCCTCATTAAGTATCTAGAGCTGAGTAGGATACACCCTGGAGAGGTTGCAAGTCCACTGCAGGGATAATCAACCACTTTCTCACACTGAGGCAGTCTTTAGCCAAATCTGCATATTTTTGGCCTGTGGGAGTAAATTGGAGTACCTGGAGAAAAACCACTTATGCACAGAGAGACCATGCAAAGTCCTCTTGACAACCTTTGTGTTGAGAGCCAACAGCTAATACAGTATATAAATGTACCTACTTCTTAATGTTTGAAGAATAAACTGTTTAAAAAAAAATACAACTATCGTTAGAAAACATCAGAAAATAAAAGTGCAACGCCCTGCTAAAAAAACCTCTCAAAACGGTCTCCTTGGAAATGTTGAATTTCACCCCTTATTCTAACCACAGCTGCAATTTGATTAGCAATTTAATTTGTCCCTCCGAGATCTAATTAGGTGAAGAACATACATTTTAATGTAAAATTAATCTCAAATTAGTGATCATTTTAAAAAAGGAAATCATTGCTGACTAAACCCAGAGCTTAATTGTTGAATACGCTGCATGTTGGGGTTTTAAGGTGTTTCTCGAAATGAGTTCAAACTGTGTCAGATTGGAAAGAATAGATCAGAAAAGCAGATGTAGGTTGAGGCCTCCAGTTTTCTATCTAGGCTATGTGACAAGTGTTCTGGGATAGCTCAGGGAGACCTAAAACATGCAGCAGAAATAAAAGGGCCTGTTTAAATAGGACACCCGGTTGCCTTTGTGCAAGTTAGCAGCATAAGTCAAAAGTATTTCTGCCACTCCAGAGAGTAAAGAGGTAGAAAATAAGAGCATGACAAGCCCAAAAGCTAACAGGCTGCACAGATTTTCCTTCCAGCAAACGTGACATAACACAGAATGTTTGGCACAAAATACCGTCTCTGCTTCATCTGGTTTTAATGTCTTGTTGTAATCTCAACAGCTAACCTGCAGCCAAGTTTTTTTTTTTCCAAATCTTCTCGTTTTCTTTTTATTATTATTTTTTTAAACGATTGAAACAAAGTGTTATTCAAATAACCGCTATCTTTTTATTTTTGGTTCAGGTGCTTCCTTCTCGCAGGAGTCACCAATCAAGCAAATTCTAAGGAAAAAAAAGTTGCAATTGTTTTATGACAGATTCCTTCCTGACACAACCTGGGCTCTAACCTGCAGTCTCAGGATAACGAGACTTCAGCACTGACCACCAAGCTACTGCAACCCTGCTGTCCTTGCAGTGTTTCTGTGCAGGCAGGGCTGTTTCATGAAACTTTGGGGGCCCTAGGGAAAGGGCACCAGGTTGAGGGGGCTCTGATAACAGTGTCTTGCACTTTCCTGCACTGACCACCATAGAATTTAAAAAGGATGCTCAGTTTGTCGTTGCATTTCTGACATAATTAGTTTAGACATTTTCCTGGTTTGCCTGTCTTGTTGCAAATAACCTGAAGAGTGTCCTGATGCATCTCTGTAATCCAGGTAAAAAAATCAAAAAGAAAAAAAAAGAAAAAATTGTATAGGTCTTCTGGACGGGTTCTTCTCTAATGAAACGTTTCGTCTCTCCTCTGAAAGACCGTCCATCATTAAACAGAGGTGGAGGCCTCCGTTTTCAGTTGTCCCCCCTCCTACAGTGCGGCTATTGCCAGTATCACTCCACCCCCTGTTAACAATAGGTGTTAATTAGGTGTCAACGATAGCCATGTGATGTGAGTATCAGTCACATGGAGGCAGGGCTTAAAAGCCTGAATTTTGCCTGAAACTCTCAGACTGAAGAAGTCTCTTGGARGAGAGACGAAACGTTTCATTAGAGAAGAACCCGTCCAGAAGAACCTGAAGAGTGTTCAGTTTTTAAAGGTTTTTGAGCATTCTTCTTTCATTCAATTTAAACTTCTTGGGGTCTTTGCTGGCTTACATAGCCAAGGTAACTCTTAAACTTCAATAAAAGTAACAGCACACATCACAGGACTGAGACGGTCATTTTGGCTGATTAATTTGGGCTGCACATTAAAAGAGTTGGAAGATTAGGATAAAAAATAAAGCTGAGAATAATTTTTTAGAATAAGTAATGTCATTCAAAAGAATGGAGGCTCTCTTGATCTGGCAAGCCCTAATATACTTTACTTCCTGCAAAGAATATTTCTGAAATTTTAGTAACACCGGCTGTCTGTGACTGAACACGCAGCTAAATGTTTTTGGAACTTCTTTATTAAAAAAAAAAAAACATTAGAATTTAGCTTAATTGTTGCCTATTGAACACATTTTATAAGTTTTTGTTTTTTAACTTTTATAATTCTTTTAAAATCCATTCACATCAGAAAAAATATTTTTTAATATGTGAAAATTGGAAATTTGGTTAGATATAGAGCAAAAGAGTCAGTAATTCAGTGAAACAAATGCATTCATATTTTGCCTAAACTGCATATTTCCTCGACATTCATTTAATTCACAAGTTTTTCCCCTCTGTTTGCTGCCCCATCTTCTTGTCAGAATAGACCTGTTCAAGGTACAAGGCTCCTACAGGTGGCCCCTTAGAAAAATCCTAAACCCACCACTTAATATTAGTCCTTTGCAAATTTATGTTAAAACTAAAGCAGTCTGGTTTATTTCTAGGTGATTGTATTGAATAATATACTGTATGTCTGTATCGATTGGCTTAAAAAAAACAGAAAGCTACAGATGACTAAAGACAACAGAATCAGTTCATAAATAGTCAAATTTTTTTAATGCAAAGTACTGTGATGCAATTACAAAAAACACACAAGGACTATCTCTTGTACATAAACACATTTTTATTCAGCCTGATATAGGTTACACATGAAAAAAAAAATTTCTAGGAGAACTACTTCCCTTTGTGGAGCTAATATGACCGTTTTAATCAGCTGCAGATCCTCATTCGACAGCTTTCAACATCAGCTGCCGTAGGCTGTGAGGAATAAGCATAATCACATGCTACAACTGACCTGAGGCTTGTTATCAACCTTTTTTTTTTTCAAAAACAATTCTAAAAGAAAGCATTTCCCCTCATTGATTAATAATGTTTTCTCACTAAATGATATGGAATGTTGTTTTGGAAATGCAGGCAAAAAAAAAAGAAAGAAAAACTTCTCTGCAACAGCAGAAAATCAGATATATATAAAAAAACTAACAAAAAAATAAAAATAAAAACAGAAAACCAAATCCCAGAATTTGGTTCTCATGTTGCTACTGTGTGTGAGGCAATAAGAAAAACACCTTCGCAGTCCAAAGTCAGCTCAATAACAAAAGGAACTCCACCCTGCTCCTGGACCCTCAAACTTAAATATGAACAGAAACTGCAACCTTGATAAGTATTAGTACAGAAGGTACATTAAATTTACACTGCTTACAGATCAGCTTTGGGGTCTAATATATTAGGACTGACAGTCAGAGACACAAAGCAAAGACTGATGACAAAAAAGAAGTGGGGGGGGGGGGGGTTTACTGGGGGGGGGGGGGGGGTTTCTTAACATTTAACTAGTGTTAAGTCTTTTTTTAACCTTTGTAAATTTCACAAAGTGCAAATTTTTCTGTATATTACATCATCACCAATTGTAGAAATTGTTCCATTTTCTATTATACAACAAAGAAAACTGTTTCTTACACAAACCGCCAACAAACCTATAACCAACCACCATCCATCATTAAAAAAGAACCAGTAAATACATGCTGTAATGACACCCACCAATTTGTTTCGACGGAAGCCTCTCCTTAGGCTTTTTAAATCTCTTACAGTAAAGCGTTACTGTCAGCGTGCGTTATAGTTAAAATATATATTAATCTATCATTAAATAGTATGCCTCATGTACAGTCTCTCATGCACTGAAGAGCATTTTGGGCAAGCTGTACAAGGAGGAAAGGCGTGTGGACGGACTTGCGCAGACTGTGGGGCTGCAGGGCCAGGCACTCTTTAACCGCCTGGAAACTGTTTCTGCCCAACGTATTCCTCGCAACCAAGTCGATCCAAAAGATGGTTCTCCAGTGTTTATTTTGTTTTGTTTTTAGTTTTTTTGTTAAGTGAGCATTTGTTTCTGCTTGCAGATGGGAATGTTTGTGTGTTTGTGTGTATGTGCGCACAAGTGTGGTCCTAAACTTTGTTTCACAGAAGAGCTGTGAGAATCACTGAAGTTTTGTTCCGAGCTTTCGTTGTCTGTTCCTGGAAGAGGAGAGGGGAAAATAAGAAATGTTAAATTGTAATTAAAGCATGACTGTTGTAGTTTAAGCATCAACAATGTTTAACAGATTTCAGAAGACCAAACAAACCCTACTGCCCACAAAAAAAACAACCGTGCCCTTGGGGTTTGTTGTCTATTGTGTAGTTCATTTAGAAAGAATTTCACTTTGGCAACAATGAGTAAAGGTGAGCTCAGCTTTACTATCACAACATGTGGATCTCCCTAATGGGTGCCAATTATAGCACTGCATGAGTAATGGCTGAAATAAACATGCACAGTGTGAAGCAAGAATTGCTGGTTGGTCATATCATAAGTAGGTCTTATGTTTAAAGTAGTGGCTGCGGATGGATAGATGAATGGAAAGGTTGGGATGTTGGTGGTGGTGAACTGAAAATTCTAATGAAATTTTTAAAAATACCAACCATTTCAAAAAGTGAGGTATGATTTCAACTTTGTGTCTAAAGAGCTGAGCATGTCTATGTGTTGGCCCAAAACGAGTGAAAATGTGAACAAGTTTAAAGGGGCAATATCATGTAAAATAAACTTTTTTGAGTTTTATATCATGTTATAATGTTATACTCTCATAAAAAAACATGCCCAAAGCCTTGCTTTGACTAATTCATGCATGTTTGAGAAATCCTGCAGCGTTTTTAGGAAGCCATGCTGAGGAGCAAAACAACAGGTGGGGACCAGAAACGCCTCTGGGATGTGTCTCCAAGCCGAGTTTCCTCATCACGGACCACACCTCCCCACCCCCCACCCCTGACTCCTGCAGGCTCTTGGCAGTAACAAAGCAAACGAGTGAAAGTGAAAGTGAAACAGTCTGCTGAGCTCCTAACTACTTCTCACTCAGTGAAGCTCTTTTCAGATTCAAAATACCTTTGAGGAAATGTATTTTCAGATGACAAGTAAACTGCATCATAGCGCATGCGCCCCCCCCCCCCCCCCCCCCGGCAATGAAATGGACGGGACAGAAGCGGAAGGTGGTTCTTAAAGAGACAGAGGCCAATTTCAAGGTGTTTAGAAGAGGAAGTGATGAGAAGATAAGTTTATTTTCTATTTAAACATCAAAACAGCATTTTAATAACTAAAGGTGACATGGATACTTTAATATGGTATAGTATTTAAATGTATGCCTGAGAAACACATAATATTGCCCTTTTAAAACTCTGATTTTCACTAAAACAAATAAAACTTAAGCTTAAAAAAGACCCACATAGAAATCTGGACTTAAAGCAGTACAACTGAAGCCAAAACTAGTAATAAAAGCTGACCATAAACTGTTTATTTTACTAGTTAATGGTCTGTTTTTGAAGTTTCAGTTTAGTCTGTTACCGTCAGCATTTAAAATGTTTTTAATTTAAAAAAAGCTTACGAGAGAAGTGGACAGTCTATCATCCTAAACAATATTTTTCATTAAACAAAGTTTATGCAACACAATCCACTTTGAAATACAGTATTGCACAGATTACATGGAGTTTTACATTGTAAATGTTTTTTTAAGTCAGTAAATTTAAAATAAATGTCATGCTCTATGTTAAAGGTTCCCCACTAATCTAACTAAATGTGCTGTAGTAATGCTTTATTCTGACAGTATCTTACCTTGCCTCTGATCTGGTCACTGTATACTCAAACCATAAGATGTTGGGAATCAAGCTTGTGTCTCGCACCAGGAAGTACTCTGATATTGGCCTATCAAGAGGTAATAAAACAAAAAATATATATTATCAGACAAAACATAACAGATCATTTTATTGAGCTATTCATGCTGTTGTGTTCATTTATACTGTGACATGAAGAGGAGGAGGTAAATTTAAAGAGCTACTCACCACGCTGCAATTTTAGGGAATAACGGTGTGAGCACCTCTTGTGTGAAAAAGAACCAGATTACAGCAAATGTAGTGCCTGTTACTCCACCATAGAAAACCTGGCTCCAGGAATGATACAACAGGTAGACCCTGAAAGTTAAAACAAAAAACATTTTATTATATTTCCATCCATCCATTGTCTTCAGCTTGTTTCAGAGTTGGGTCGTAGGGACAGCAGCTTAAGCAGGGAGACCTAGATCTCTCTTTTCACAGCCACCTCTTCCAGGAGGACTCCAAGGCATTCCCAGGCCAGCCGAGAGACACACCAAGTATCCCATGTGGCCAACGGTATCCCAGAATTCATTGCACCGTCAGCAAATTAAAAAGAAAAACGAAGACGGGGGGAGTTTTATTTTGATTTTACGGCAGAGGTTTTTTTTTTTGTTTTGTTTTTTGACAGAGTTTGAAAATTCATCACAGACTGAAGAATGTAAGTTAAACAACTTAGCTGAAGAAACTTTCATTACAAAGAGATGTTGAATAAAGTGCTGTTACAAGTACTGATACTGAAGCCGAATCCAAATTATTAATGATTTATTTGTAACGTTTTAACTGAATTTGGTGAAGTCCTACCTTGAAAAAATAAGGAAGCGTCCAGGAGACATCCTTACCAGATCCCTGCACCACCTCAACTGTTTCCTCTCTATGTGGAGGAGCAGCAGCTCTACTCTACTCTCAAATAACTGAACTTTTCACCCCATCTCTACGAAGAGTCCAGCTACCCTGCTGAGACCGGCTGTGTCTGCGATGACACAGATTTAATAAAATGACGTCAGCTACTGACATCTAGAACACAGGTGCCAGACTCCAATCCTCAATGGCAACTATCCAGCATGGCGTCTTCTTTTCCTGACACACCTGATTTGCATGAATGGATAACTAGCAGGCTTCTACAGAATTTGACGAGGTAATTGAATCGCTGAATCAGGTGTGTTGGAGCAGAGAAACAAGGAAAACATGCAGGACAGCAACACTAAAGGACCTGAGTTTGACACCCCTGATTTAGAAGATCAAGTAGGGGTTGAGCGATAAATCTATTTAATAGATAAATTCGAATATGCCATTTAAACAGATTTAATTTTGGGAAAACCTGGATTTTTTTTCCCCACCAGTGCACTCTTTGGGGCTTCTGTAGTTCARAGGTCACCCCRCCTGTCCCTCAAGACACTTGGTACACGACATGACAATATGGCAGCTAGCAAAGAGGATCTACTTCCCAAAAAAGGCACGGTTTCTTCAGTTATCTGGAACTGGTTAGGTTTTGTAAACTCAAACTTGGAGCAACAAACACCTCACTGCAAAATCTGTTTGAAGGCTCTTGCTACAAAAAGAGCTACAAAAATCTAATTTGAGATGAAAAAAAATCATTTATTTTTGAAACAAGTGTTGAAAACAAACTTTAACTTAGTGTCAGTGAAAACATCAGAGCCACCAGACTGCTAAACCACAGTGATTATTTTTTAAAGCACACACAAAAAAACAAAACACCAGACAAATTTAGCTATAGTTCCTGTTTCGTTATGATCACTTGAAATGATGGAAATGATAACGATGGCCGTACACAAGTGCCTGAGTAATAGCTCATTACAACATGCAAGAGGAGAGAAAAGCTTGTAGCAAAGAAATAAATCTGTCTGTGGCATCGCACCTGCAGCTTTTTAAACCCAACGGTATGACCAAAACATTTAGTTCCAACAATGTAACTTTTGAAAACTGTGGTTTACTGATAACCAGCCCATGTTTATGACCTACCAAGGCAGTTCAATTTAAAACTCCTTAACTTAAAAAAATAAAACTCTCACAAACATTAGATGATTAAATGTTTCATTCAGAATCAACGTTTGATTAAACAACCAGTTAATTCTGCATTTAAACAGGGGGAAAGAAATCCTTTCTATATGCTTCTATACGTTTAAACTTGTTTGTCCAAATATATTTCTGGACCTAACAGCCTAAAATGATGCATGAAACAAGTGACCAGTTTGGTGTTCTGGCACATACAAGGATAATTACTGTGCAGGCCACACTGTTGCTAATTTTGAGCTGCACATGAACATCTGCTGACTCTCTCCATGGGGAGATGATGAAATTCATGCCACACTGACACATATCAACCAGAGCAGATGTGAAAGCCAAGAATTAGTATACTTGCATTTTAAACACCATTCAAAAAATTGATTGTCAGTATAGTAACCTAACAGACTGCCTAACGTGCTTCTCAAAGGCACATTCAGAACCTGATAGTTCAGTGAATACTAGAGAGTACTATTTGGTTTAATAAATTAACAACAATCAAGACATAAAATGGCATTTAAGGACTACAGTTTGTATTTATACCGGATAATGAACGTTTAGGGGAAAAGTATATTTAATCAAACAGACTCAAAAAAAAAAAAAACATCCTGTTTTAGTTGAACTGATCAATTTTTAGGTTGATTTTAGATTTTAAAGCATCATAAATACAGGGCCAATATTATAGAACAAACCTTTCAAAAAAATTTAAAATCTATTACAACTCTCAACATTTGCACATTTTCAGAGCATCAAAATATAAAGTGGTGAAATTAACATACCTGCTGTATGAGACTGACAAGGCTATGCCCAACAGGAAAATGGACAGTACGTGTCTCCACAGAAGGTCCACACATCGAGCATTGTTCGTTTGATGCATCCTGAAAGATAAGCAAACTTTTACCTCATCTAATGGTGAATCAATGATTAAAAAGACCAACTGGCACAACAATTTGTAACTCTTAAACTTTATAAAAAAAAAATGCGAGAAAATTTAAACTCACCTTAAATAAAGGAAAAGAAAGAAGTAAACAACAAAGAACCATATAAGCTGGGAATGGTTAGAGGGCATCCCGTACTCTGCGTACACAGTTGCGTGAATCCCTTTAGAAACACAGATACAAACAAAAACACAATGTGGAGTTATTTTCATTTTTATTCATTTAATTTACTGTTAAAAGCTTCTTATATAACTCAAATGTGAATAAATGCCAGCTATATTAAACAGGAAACAATTTGTGAAGAACAATACTTTAAATTTGTTCTGTTGCATTCACAGACTTGAATAAGAACACTAGACTGAGCCCCGCCCATCCCGTCCACTGTAAGCCTCTATGACAACATGGAGCAGAAACGCACCAAACAGGGCAACAGCTCACAGCCTCCATTGAAACTAATAGATAAACAGCAAACTGAACTGGATCTGTTTCACAGATTATCTGTCATGTTTTTACAATAAATTAATAATTATGTTTATTTCATTCAACAATCATGTAAAACAGCAGATTTATACCAGAAAAATATATAATTTATAAATAACAATGATCAAATCCATGCCTGAAGTCAATATGTAACAAACTTTAGTTAGTTGAAAAATGACTTCAGCTAGTAATAAAGTACATTTAATACTGTATTTCTTACTGTCATAAATAATAATAATAATAATAATAATAATAATAACAATAATAATAATAATAAATATTTACCAGTCACTTTGAAAATGTTCTCTGTATACCTGTTATAGGATGACACTTGTCTCTACTAGCTAACCATCTTCTCAACAAGTCAGGTTCCTCTAACAGAAACCTAAAACTACTCACATTTATAATATTATTTTACACTCTGTAGGTCTAAATATTAATCAGGGGACAAAGTAATATTTAACAGTTTGTGTTAAATTGTAGCATGATTCAGCAGTGCTAAACTCCGTATATATGCTCCAGAAGCTAATATCTGCTAACCAGTTCAATAAATAACAGTGATTGCATTGACTTTATAAGATTATTTTAATTTTAAACTGTTATTTTATTAACTTCAGTTCTGCTCAGATCCCATTGAGCTAAATGAGATCAAATCTGCTGACTTGTGTTGTAAAATGAGATGTTTTCCTGTTTATCTTCTGTTAATAAATCCATAACACAAACAGATTTCTGGCATTGTTTAAAACATTAGATAGATTATATAAACTCTAAAATACTAAGAATAATTGTGTTAATATTATTATTATTATTAATAGTTTTTATGATTTCTACATCGTCAGTCCTTTTTTCCTGCTCTGTTTTCAACAGGTACAGTAATGGGAAATCCAGAGTCTTGACAGTTTTGCGTTAGCTTCACCAGCCGATCACACGGGCACGTGGTTTCTGAGCACTCCAGATGTTCTATAGAACCTCCTTGGTTGCATTTCACTTGTTATGCAGGCTAACTTTATTTGTGTGTGTTAACAAGGTTCGTGTCTAAAAACTACACATTGTGTACTACTTACAAAACCCCCACAGCTACTCACATGTAGAATAAAAAAACATATTGGCATTCACCTGGTGTCTAAATCAAGGCTTCATGGCTATGTTCACACTGCAGGCAAATCCGACCCAAATCCGATTTTTTTGACCCATCTGACTCATATCCGATTTTTTTGACCCATCTGACTCATATCCGATTTGTTTATGACAGTCTGAACGAGGCAAATCCGATTTCTTCAAATCCGACCCAGGCCGTTTCAGTATGTGGTTTTAAATCGGATATACACTCACCGGCCACTTTATTGGGTACACCACGCTAGTTACGGGTTGGACCCCCTTTTGCCTTCAGAACTGCCTCAATTCTTCGTGGCATAGATTCAACAAGGTGCTGGAAG
>NW_013952438.1:2029504-2031794 GCF_001266775.1 Austrofundulus limnaeus
CTGTCATGGCCTAAACAGTTTGTGACAGAGTTCCTGCCTTCTCGTCAGGCCTGTCCGAGACCTGCTTTGAGGCAGTAAATCTTGTTTCTTCACTCGAGGTGACCCCTACAGATATAAACACTGAACTAAAGAAGCATGTCAGATAATTATTTMATCGGCTATGATTAAACAACAACTTCAGATTCGATGTGCAAAATGTAGCGTCCATGCTAGCTCTGTAAACAAACAAGCYGGCTGATGAGACGTCACGTCTTTTACTGTGCGTGTCACATAAGTGCTGTGTAGCGTTCACACAGGGGTCTGATGCAGGTCACATTTAAAATGTAATGTGAACGTTCACACAAAAAGATCGGATTTTTTCAAAAAATCGGAACTGAGCATTAAGACCTGCAGTGTGAACGTAGCCCATGACTCAGATCAAAAGTCATTATGATCAGAAGAAGACGGGAACACATCTGTTCTGATGTTTTTGGAAAGTTTCCCAGCCCTGCTAAAAGAAAACTGCTCGCCTTTTCCACTCACCTGCACAAGGGCGTGGCTCTCTGAAAATCTGCTTCAGCAGCCAGTTCACACCTTCATTTAGGAGGAGGCCACCAAAGAAGGAAATCTGGTTGTTTAAAAAAAGAAAGGCAGTCAGATAAGCCGTCACACTTCTGCTCTGCTTCTTGAGCTGTGTTTGACATACAACTGACACCTTTGCACAGAGCAACAAGCAACTAAACCACAACAATCTGACACGAACACCACTCACCGTGTGCAGTTCCCGTTTGAACACTATGAGTGTGACAAACCCCACAATAATAGCTACGGGTAGAAGACTGATGTAGGCCAACAATCGTCCCGTCAGGTCACCTGAAACACAGTGACATGATGATGTTTACACACATTGTGTGGTGTCAAACTCGTACAGTTTTATATCTGCTCTGATTGAAACAAAAAGGGTAGAAAAAAGCTGGTATGACAAGGCAGGAACAGGGTCGTGAAACCAGCACACACAATTATTTAATTGATCTCGTCAATTTAGGTGACTGTACTGTATGTGGTTTACAATGTAAAAGGCCAATAACACGTTAGCAGGCAACAAAGCTACACGTGATGAATATAAATATATTTTTTTAGCCCAGCTGTAAACATATGGGGAGATTAGCAATGTTTAAAGTTTGTCATATAATTTCCACAGGGCATAGCGCAGTCGTTAGTTTTTACCAGACAATAGTAATGACCATGTTAAGACAGCTAGGATGCTAGCTAGCCTTCATTGTGAGCATTACTACAAACTGCGCATGCGTTGCCGTCTCACAATTTTGCAGCCCCCCGGTTGCAATGTAAACCGGCAGCTCACTATTTGGCAGGCGCTGACGGTTGTGCCCATTCAGTAGCAGCGAAATATACACGTCGCTTGAAAACATACTGCGTGTTAACAAAAACGCGTTTTAGTAGGCAACAAATCTAAGTTGACGTACCTTCAGGGAACTCGACGTGTGTCACAGATATGGCCTTCCATCGAGGTGGTGCCGAGCACTGTTCTTCCAACGCCATCTTACCCGGACACAACCGGGGAAATCCTCGGTGGAACGCCCGAGACACGGAGCCGACCAATGAGCAGCTGAGTTGTGCTTTCGAACAGGCCCCGGCAGCGGAGGAGCCGACCAATCACAGCCGCTGTCTGCACAAGACCTATTTTACCCATAGAGAAGAATTATTGAATGAAGAAAAGAAGAAAAAAAAAATCCACCAATACGCATTTAGGCAGCTTGATGCACTCATTCAAAAATAAAATAAATAAACTAGTCTTAATAAAAAGTACTGGCATTATTATTTCAGGTCAGTTATGTTTTATAATCAAATTCAAGTTAAATAATTACCTATCTATCTATCTATCTATCTATCTATCTATCTATCTATCTATCTATCTATCTATCTATCTATCATAATGAACTTGACAAATATTCAATAGAAGGCAAACTGTAAATTTAAGTGCAAGAAACAAGTATATAAAATACTGAAATCCACCACAATACTAAAAAGTGAAAGAAAAGTGGTGACGCTTTGGCATATTTTTGAATTGCATAAATATATATTTACAGTGGTTTGCAAAAGTATTCATACCCCTTGAACTTTTCCATATTTTGTCACATTACAACCACAAACATAAATATATTTCACTGGAATTTAATGTGAAAGACCAACACAAAGTGGTATACAATTGTGAAGTGGAAGCAAAATTTTACATGAATCAAAACATTTTTTACAAATGAAAAACTGAAAAATGCGACGTGCAAAAGTATTC
>NW_013952438.1:2034837-2038586 GCF_001266775.1 Austrofundulus limnaeus
ACTCTATCACAGAAAAATAAGAGTTGTAGAACTTATTGAAAACTCAAGACAGCCATAACATTATGTTTTTTTACAAGTGTATGTAAACTTTTGACCACAACTGTAGCTTTCAAAAACAATCAAAGACATCAAAAATTATTTCAGAGTAGACATTAGACATCAATCAAACATTATACCATTTTTTACAAAGAATTAGTGTTTGTGTACCTCATCTGTAGACAAATCACACTCTTGCGCTCTACACAGTCCATTTTTATAGAGGGAAAATATCAATTATCTTCCAGTGAAAGTTTGTTTTGTACGGCTCGAAACCGGCACAGACCAAGAGTTTAGAACAGATATGATGCAGTTGATACACAGAAAGTATAATCTGAAGGTTGAATAGGCGCAGAGAAACATTTGTAAATAGCACAGTATGCAAGATAACTGCAAAACACACTTATCTCATTTGACATAACTCTTAAAACAAATAAATGTATTCACTCCAGTGGCAATCTTCTGTATAAAAAAATCTAAAAGTTAGTATGGGTGCACAAATGTGCAACATTATATAGTCATCAAAATGTAAGAAGATAATTGTGAGTTTAAGCAGGAATGCCACCAAGGGTGAGCTTCAATAAATTAAATAGTGACAGTGCTTTTCTCACTCAATATTATCAACTAAGAAACAAATAAATAATAAAGTAGAGCTGTGTATATCAGCAGATAATTTCACTTCTGAGTTTGATGTTAATATGCAACAGGAAGACTGGTAACATAAAATGATGAGTGTTACTTTGACTCTTTTATGCATGTTTGAGAAAACCTCGAACCTCCTGTGGTAGCTACATGGAGCTGCCTCCTCAGTTCCCAGCCAAGAGCATGGGAGTGTTGGAAATGACAAGAAGTTCTTAAAGATACAATTTCAAGACATTTTGAATTTATTTTTGATGTATTCTGCAATTTCATAACAACTGAAGGTAAACTTGATTGTGATTTAGAATTGAATTATATGCCTAAATACATAATACCCCCCTTCAAAAGACTAATACATTCCATCTCAAATACTACTTTCATACTACCCAAATTCTCATCTTGAAGAAAAAATACATTTTGTCCAGAAAAGCCTAAATATTTGCTTGAGTCAGCTGATTAAGTTTTCCTTTCCATGGAGGCTTTCAATTATGTCTTTCTGAACCGGCCCATTGATTTTTCACACATTTTGTTCTGATAAACTGGAAAGTTACTTTAAATTATTAACAGCTAGATGTTTTCCATCACCCCTGAATGGGTTAACTGACCAAAAGTGTATATTTAAGAAAAAACAAATCTAAATTGTTAGCTTAATCTACTGAATTTTCTTGTCAACTTCTGGCCTACATTAAATCCATTTCAAATTTCATAATTTTGCTTCAGCATTTACTTGTTTTGCAGGTCAAGAACTTTGGCTTCCAGGTGGGAAAAATGGAAAACAAGAAGAAATTCTCAGCTGGACAAAGGCATTACAAGCATATTAATTTAATAACAAAAAATACAATTTAACACGGAGAAAGTAAATTTCTTTTCATACAGCACTGTCAACACAGTAAAAAAAAAGACAAAAGGCATGAATAGGACACCTGCAATGGAACATAGTGAGAAAAATAATCCACATTTTGCATCTAAAATGGTTCAGTTTAAGCTGTAAGCTCAAAGGAGAGGCCATGCTTAAAATCAACTGTTTGGATGATCAGAATAGTCTAATGTTTACCTAAATCTATTTTCAATTTGTATTTTAAACTAGGGTTTATATGGAACAATGAGGCATTTTTAAGATTATGTCATGTTTACACGTAAAGGCATTTCACTTAAGCCCAGATCACAGAACATGTTTCTCTGATTATAACAGAACTAAACCAATAAAACGTGAGGAAATACTGCATTTTCAGAGCAGCTCGACTTAAATCATCACGCAGAATTAAAATTAACACTAAAATAATTCAAAAATGGACACTTTAACAACATCTTACAGTAACTATTTGTATATTATTGTCTTCTGGGAATCGTTTTTTTATTTTTATTTTTTGCTGCTATCAATATACATGTATGTGATGTATGGTAATAAATAATTTAACATTTTCTGCATTAGAACTTTCCAACAGATTAATAAAAAAATACATCCCCACTTTTTTTTTGTAAAAATATAAAATTAAAATTTAGAAACAGAGCTGGAAACTCACTAAAAGCAGGAACTAAATGATTGTTTTTTTTTTTTCTGTAAGTGCTCCACTTACAGCTTTGATTTATGTTGGATATGTTCAATAAATCCAACAATACTGACATGTTGTTCAACAAGTACAGTTCTGGGAGCAGAGGAAATCATTTCTGATGTCAGAAATTGGATTATCAGTGCCATAAATCACATGTGTATGAATGTAAAAATAAAATAAAATAAAAAAGAGATCTTAATCTGTTTTATAGATCAAGAAAAGAAAAAGAGGAAAACAAACAATCAAACAGAGAGTTTCCATTTACACAGGCATTTAGAGAGTAACAGTGACAAAAAATGTATTAAATTAGAATTTAAAAAATGATTTAGTCTTTCTAAACATAAATTACATCTGACACATCACCTGTATTTACAGTAAAAGATCTATTTTTGTTGGTTTTTCAAAATAAAATAAAATAAAAGGTCACAGAGGTTTTTGTGCTTCAAAAAAAAAGCTTCAGTTATCTTCAGTGCACTTATGGAAGTTTCAGTCTAACTGTTTCGTTCTTCGCTGCAGAGCTTCATAAAATCAAAATACAGTATAGTTCAAAATGGCACTGTTTCTGTTTGAAGGTTTGACTAAGACAAATGTGGGAGACTTAGACTTAAAGCAATAGTTCAGATCTTTTGGAGTGTGGTTTTGTGCAAAGATTTTGAACAATTCATATTTTATTTGGTGTAAACAGCTCTTTGAAAGGACTCGTTTTATGAATATGAAAAAATAAAAAATCTGACTAGACTAATGAGAAAGTTTTTGTCCAAACAGGGTTGAGACCAAAGTGGCACCTTAAAACAAGTCCAATCTAAAAAAAAAAATGTCATAGTGGTTCATGAAAACACTATTTATTTGTTTGTATCAAAAAATCATGCTGAGACAGTATTATACAATTTCTGCTAGAAGTGAACTATTTTGTACTAGATAAGCTACAATTAGCTGCTGCTATTTGCAATTTGAAAAGACCATGATATTCTATTTAAATGAAGTTGGTCAAAAACATCAGGATCCTCATTTAATTAGAATTCAGGCTACAATGTAATTATATAAGAATTAAATGTACTGTGATTGTCTTAACACAAAGTATATGAAAAATTCAGTAAATAAAACCCTGTTAATAGCTTGTAAGTCTACTAGGACAAACAGTAGCAGCTTCTCTGCTAACATTTGAAGTGGCAATACAGATTATTATTAACAAAAGAGATTCTTGATGTTTAAAAATCAACTCAGTATCTTTCATTTCTATGACACAATGAGCGAGCGTCATGCAAGAACCGTTCGTACGTACAGATTTGTTCTTAAGTTGTGCGTACAAGTGATTTAGGAGAATTTGTGGTATTCACCAATTTTCTCGTATTCTAAGATTTTTTTCAGACACAAACAAAATTCACGTGTGGTCCAGACCTGTCGTATACAGCGGGTAAAATACGTATTGAACACGTCACCATTTTTCTCAGTAAATATATTAGTAGAGGTGCTAATTATGTGAAATGTTCACCAGATGTTGATAACAACCCAAGTAATCCA
>NW_013952438.1:2039897-2043596 GCF_001266775.1 Austrofundulus limnaeus
GACAAGGGCCAGGCTTGCTTTCTAATTACTGAGAGAGTTCAGCTGGTGTCTTGGCCTTCAATTCTGGACATTTATGGTTTGATTTCTTTGTATGTATGGATCACTTGGGTTGTTACCAACATCTGGTGAAAATTTCATGTCATTAGCACCTCTACTAATATATTTACTGAGAAAAATGGTGACGTGTTCAATACTTATTTTACCCGCTGTATATTTTGCAAGCAGTCAGTCTGCTGTTATCCAGACTGATTTTTAATCACTAATAACTTCATATTTCATTAATTTGAAGATATTTTGAGTTGAAAATCAATCACACTCAATAATTATGTTGATAATAGGTTATTCTGTTTGTACTGGAATTAGATTTTAAATGTAACTAATGACATAAATTGGTTAGATTAAATTAAATTGGCTATGAATGCTGTTGTACAGTATAACACTACAATATTAATATGAAGATCTCAAACTAAAAACCAACTTAAATTACGGTATGTATTTATTGAAGTTTGAAGTTTGGAGACATTTTAAAATGCTCTTTTCAGAACCGCATCTGACACGCTACCTACGGGACGGGGGAGACGGCCAGGCGAGGGGGGGTTGCAGTGCGCGACAGCTCTTCTTTTGAATAAATAAACTATGTCACACAGTTGTTTACACTTACATTAAAAATATTTGACCAAAGACAAACCGGAACAGGACTAGAGAGATAAATATGATTTAGATTTTTTATTTCTGTGACTGTATACAACCCACAGAAGACACGACTTTAACAGTAGTCATTCAGTTCCTCAGCTTTAGCAGGTCTGACGCTGCTAAAAATGACAGAATTTTCTTTTCTGGATCTCTGAAAGCAGGACTTCAATCTCCGAACTCGTAGTTATGTTTTACTTTGCGATGTCATTTATGAATGGACAATTCCTGGTATGTGGGGTAGGAAACGTTACCTTATATGGTGGTTTTGGGGCTGTAATTATGCTAATCTCCTCTCCCCGTGCACGAGCAGCTGATACATATTCATCAAGTTTACGCAGCTCATTTACACACTTTTCCTGAAGATAGAAGAGTTTGTTGAATCTGACGTGACATGTTCGTACGAACCCTTCATACGAACAAAAGTAAGAGAAATTTAGGATAAGAATACGAAAAAAGTTCTTGCATGAGGCCCATTGCTTCTAAAATAGATTTTAACATGCACTCCGAAGAAATAACCACATAATGCAATATTGGTGGCATTATGTTTAAGTGCTTTTTGCATGAATCACTATGAAATTTTTGAAATTGGAGTTAAGACAGCATCAGACCACTCTGATGTTGGCTATTTCTAATTAAGGTCATTCAACAAGCTATCTGCAACATGTAAGATATTCATCACCTTTCTAAAGAAACTCCACCTCAGAAACAGCAAACTATTGCTTTGAGTCATAAATGTTAGAAAGTGAGATCACACAAAACCTGTGGCTGTGAACTCTAATCATGTCAGCAGTTTCACACACACTAAATAAAAATCTGTGGAAATGCTCAATGTTGCTTTAGTGCGACCTCAGCGGTATTGGGAATGACACATTTCCAATTTCCCCCACGGTGACAAGCCAATCATGTTTAAAGGTTATTCAGTGAAAACCAATATTGCACATCACAAATCAGCAGGTTGTCTTCAAGATTTTAGAACCATGTCCAGGAGCTGCCAATAACCCAAATGTTCCACTGAAACAAAACCTTACATCTTCCTATAACTTGAGTTTGGATAGTTTAGTAAGTTGTGGAATTAAACGGAGATACTTGAAAGCTAAAGATGATGAACTAAGTTACTATAAATATACGTTTTAACCCCACATCCTAGAGATCATTTCAAGTCACGGTTTCTTTCCTGAGAACACTCAAGTGCACTAAAGCCCTGCATCTTAGAAGATATTCCCTTTCTTTAACATCGTCCAAATGAGGATTAATACTTTCTGTTTGTACAGCAGGTAATCCTGGAACGAGTGGGCCATCTATCAGGTGAAAACTATAAAAAACTGATATCATTTAAAAAAATTAAAATAGAGTAAATGTTGGCCCCAACATCTGTTTTTCATTTATATACACTGTTTGTAATATTGGCCAATCTGATGACAGTTCTGTCCACATGAATGTTCTGATGTTCAACCCAGTTACACAAGTGTTGAACTCGTGTAAATATTTGTGTAGAAGACGCAGTCCTGGTCATTTGGGAGCGTTTGTCAGCTGCATTTTTAACAACTTGTCTAACGTGTCGCCCAACAAGGCCGAGGCAAGTCCCCACACGTCTGCCGTTACATGATTACACTCGACATTCTGGATATGCAGCAAAGCAGCAACACAAGAAAGAAGTGGAATTACTTGATCCAACCGGTTTTCTGATGGAACAAGGTGACGTGGTGAAATCTATCTGATGCCTGCTGCAGGCTGAGGTGCACAGATGAATGAATGAATAATGCTGGTTCTCAGTGTAACACAGAAAGGAGGGTTCGGGTGAGACTTTAAGTAGAGATCGAGTTTTGAGTGGCGATTTCTCCCCGGTCCTGCTCAAGCTCTACGAAGCCCTTCGTGACCCTCGTGGGTTCCTCAGGAGCCATCTGTATGTCTTGGCAGGGCACCATTGAGTTCCACCAGACTATCAATTCCCAGGTACCCCAGTAAGATATCACTTCTGCGGTGGGAAAGCTTCAGGATGTCATCAGCCAAGCACTGAACAGTGGTGAAACGGACTTTATCGTGGTCAAACATATCCTTTAGGTACTGCACGATTTGTTGCTGCAGGTGAAAGGACAGGAATTACTGACTGCACTGTCATTTTAAACAAATTAGAGCGCTTTACTTGTCACAGTATTTGACTAGGAAAGCGTTTCTGCTTTGAATGAGAAGCAGGACGAACCAGAAAGTGCTTTACATCTGACGTAAACATCGGACAGTCACTGTTTTGCTGATTGTTTTTTTTTTTATAAATACAGATCTCACAGCTTTATAGAAATCTACATAATACAGAACTTCTGAAAACAAATTAAAACTCATTTAATCATCCAGTGTGTGGAATTTCATGACATCTAGTGGTAAAATTGCAAACTTCAAGCAGCTAAATAACCTTTGGCCCCAATTGTCATTTTAAGTATTCATTACCACCAAAACCAACCTGCTCAAATTCTATTTTACTTTTTGTGAAAACGTCTTGTGGGATTTTGGAAGCTTCAAAAACTGGAATCACAAAAATGTATTTTAGCTGTAATTTCCCAACTCCAAACATTAACACTTGACAACAGCTTGATTTATCAAATTTGCAAGAGCTTAATACAAGTTTTAATAGGTTGTTTTATCAAAATCCAAATCTCACCTTAAAAATTGTGCAAACTTCCGTCAGATGTTGCCTGGGTCCCAAAAACCCAAAAGCTAAAACCGGGCTCACGTGTTCTGATATGGCATAGAAGTGGGAGATAAACCCGTCAGGAACCTACGGAGAGAGCGAGGCACTGAGCTGGACAAAACCATAAACAAAATAAAGAAATAAAAATGATTTTTACCAAAAGAAGTCGCCTTTTCGCCTTCAGCACCGACCAGCAAGCAGTCGCCAGAGCCTAGAAAGGAGAAAATAAACAGTTTTTAGAGAAGTTGTAAAGCGATGGCTTGTGTGTGTGTGTGTGTGTGTGTGTGTGTGTGTGTGTGTGTGTGTGTGTGTGTGTGTGTGTG
>NW_013952438.1:2044267-2046258 GCF_001266775.1 Austrofundulus limnaeus
CCGCCACCGCAGTTTGTCATCATGAGCCTTCGTAGACAAGATGGCGGTGCAAGATGGCGGCTGCCTGTAGTGGCGACCCGCGACCATGGAGATATAAACAGCTTTTTTTAAGGTAAAAATAATAAAACAAGGTCTTTGTCTGCAATGATTAGACATGTTTTTTAATTATTGTCATTAGTGATTATCTCAATTTCGGCTAAAAGAACTGACAAAATCCTACACACTGTGCCTTTAAAGAGCCAAGAAAGTAAGAAGTAAAAAATAAAGACTAATTATTGACAGCTGAGTGAACTTTATGTTTCAAGTCAAGTGAAGCTAGTTAACACCAGTACCACTGTGACTACTGGGGGTTTATTCACACCTGGTTGGTCGTGTACAACAAGTTATACATGAATAACCAGACTCGGACTTAAAACGTAACGCACAAAAATGTTCCTACAAAGGCTCCTGCATGCATTTCTGTCGACAGGTGCCGGTGGATAAAGAGCCTAAGGACCACTCACCCCTCGTCCCTCCAGCTCCAGCTTAGTGATGGGCCACGTTTCTTCTCTCTGAGTGTACAGCAGCATGTCTTCATAGCTCTCTAAGAAGGCTTTGGTGCTCTAAAAGACAAACAACAAAAATTTCTTTGAATCTGAAAATGTGTCAGTAGAAGCAGAGGTGTTTCCAGGATGGGTTTAGTCAAGTTTTTTTTTTTTTTACCTTGTTGGCCTTTACCATCAGCCCTGTTATCATCTGTTTCCCAGTCTCCATAAAAAAGGTGCGATGAGTTTCATCTAACAACAGAACCTGGAAATAGCAATTTATTATTTGATCTCTTTATTTTTTCCACAAATACTTGGCCAGTTTTTACTATGCGACCAGAGTTGTAATGTAAATAAGTACAAATACTTTGTTATTGTACTTAAGTAGAAATTTTAGTTATTTGTACTTTACTTGAGTAATTATTTTTCAGCATACGTTTTACTTTTACTCATTACATTTTTACACAATTATCTGTACTTTTTACTCCTTACATTGTTTAAAAAAGCTAAGAAGTAGAAAGTTGTTGCTATTTCATTTCGGTTTGTTATCGTTTAAAAATATTATCCTGATAAACTGTGGCTCCTGGATCGAGTGAATTTAATTGTGGTTGGATGAGAAGTATAAATACTGTATATATCATTCTGATACTGTATGTAGTTTGGATACAACTAATCAAAGCTGCACGTCTTTAGAAAAAATATATTTTGAATAAGTCACCTCTCAATAAATATATTTTGGAAAAATCTAGCCACTTATTGTTACTCAATACTTTTACTTTTATTACTTAAGTACATTTTATGTCAGAAATTTACTTTTGATACTTAGGTACAAAAAAAAAGCAGATACTTTAAGGCTTTTACTCAAGTAATATTCTTAGAGGAGACTTTAACATTTACCAATGTCATTTTGTACTTTTACTCAAGTATCACTTTCAGGTACGTTATACAAGACTGTATACGACTAATATATTGACTATTTTAGATATGCTTCTTATGTGTTCTTTGATCTTACAACAGAATGACAAAGAATGCAAAAATTCACAAAAGTCATCATTTCCATTCGTCTGCCATAAGCTGCTATGTGGAGCATTTGATCTCCTGCACTGCTGTAAACAAGAGCCTTAGGATTTACAAAAATAACTTATTGATTCCGTCTGTTTGCATTTGTCCAAAAAAGAAGTGATCAATGCTTTAGTGTTGGGAGCAGAAACATACCTGGAACGCTTGTCTCACACAGTGGAGCTTGGCAAGGAAATCTTGGTCATTATAGCATTCAAGTAAATCAGTCCTAATAAAAAAATAAATAAAAAAAAACAGATTGAACCTGTTCTCCTCTGTACATTTGAAGTAGCAAAAATCTATTTATTTCCCATAACAATGAGCCTCATGCAAGAACATGTTCGTATTCTTATCCTAAATTTCTCTTACTTTTGTTCGTACAAAGGGTTCGTACGAACATGTCACGTC
>NW_013952438.1:2047038-2051303 GCF_001266775.1 Austrofundulus limnaeus
GAATGCCACAAATTCTCCTAAATCACTCGTACGCACAACTTAAGAACAAATCTGTGCGTACGAACGGTTCTTGCATGAGGCCCAATGAGTTTAGATTTGTAATGTCAAACTTCAGGACAAAACCTGTCCGATTCACACAGGAACATAAACATAATATCTATTTTGAGACAAGTGTCTGAATAACTTTTAACGTCAAGTATAATGTTTAAACTCAATCATCACAAACGTTTGATGAATTTATCATTCTAAACATGCCACAGTTTTCTCCAGGAGGTGAACTACTGATCAGCATTTTCATATTTTTTTCTTTGTTGGAACTATCTTCTCTTCTGAGGGGCGATGCAGAGCCAGATCATTATTTAGTCCCTGCATCTGATCGCCTTACGTTAATACACTGGTTTAAAAAACATTAAACTTGCAGATGACTTTATAGATACCTCAGAGTCCTAAAGTTCACTTTGTCATCTTGGACCAGAGACAAGGCTTCTTCATACAGAGCTGCTGGCTTCATTGGTGGATAGATCTCCCCTAGAGTCATGTTATCAAACAGCTGCACAGATAAAACACACATATGTAGGAAAAAGTGATCAGTATTTATGTAAGTTCACACTGATCCAGACGACTTCCACTTGTTTTGTTTTCAGGCTGTCTTTAGAAAGCAGAGGAGAGAAAGTCACCTCTGCAGCTGAGAAAAAGGAGTCATCAGACGTAACAGAAGTCGCATCATCATATTGCAGCTGATGGAAACTCTCCACTTGAGGCAAGATAAGGGTTCCTTCGCTTTCTATTTAAAACAAGAAACAGACTGGGCTAAAAGAGAACTAAACTACAGACAAACCATAACATTTTCTCTTTATTTCCCCAAAGTTGAGCTTTAAATTCGACTTTCTTCTCCAGATGAATTGAATTTTTATAGTTTAACAAGAGTTCCAGCTGACTCTTACCAAAGTCGGCCAGCACACTGTCAGTTGGGATACTGCTGCCAAAATCCTCCTGCAGGTGGTACGCCCGGTGCAATAGTGTCTCTAACTTTTCAGCAAATACTTTATTGTGGGTTTCACCCTAGAACCAAAAATAAAATGATCTGTTCATTTAGCGCACGAGAAAATAAAATAACACAAATCAGTTCACATCAGAATCATGATTCTCATTTACATTTATTTTCGATTTATCCAGAATAGATATAAAATGTCCCAAAACTGATTTAAAAAAACAAAAAAAAAAAAACTAAAGCAAATCCACTGACTGTCAGCCTACACTTTGTAACTACGCCTCCAAGGTTTGCAGAATGAAAATGAAGCACTTTGGGAACGTGACAAACATGCGGGCTCACGTTATCAGTTTTGAATGAAAAATCGATTTTGAACGAAAATGTGGCCCCAAAAATCTGAATTGAATTGAATCATGGGGAAGTAAAAGATTCCCGCTCCCACCCATCCAAGATATTTTAGAGTTACCGGTGCATGTTTTTGGTCAGTGAGAGGAAACTGGAGTACCCAGAGAAAACCCACACATGCACAGGGAGAACATGCCAACCCTGAACAGAACGATCCCAGGCAAAATCAAAGCTGCAGCCTTCTTGTTGGGAGACGACAGCTCTAACCTCTGCCCCGCCGTGCCGCCCGCTTAACCTCTAAAGCAGATCGACGTAGCTTATGAAGAAACAAAACGTTACAGGTTAAAGGGTGAAACTGTTACCGTGGGAATGTCTCCGCAGGTGGCCCCCTGCAGAGCCAGGCTGTTGTTGCAGGAGGCCGGGTTGCTGGGATGACGGACATGCAGAGCTTGCTCCCACTTTCGTAGCGCTTCTTCAAACAGCTCCATTCCTAGAAGGGGAAGGAGGGAAAAAAGTCTTGATGCAGCTGTTTGAGTGAAGAATGAACAGCTGTCTGGTCCTACATCATAACAAATAAAAAGGAAGTGATGCTTTAAAGAGGAGTTAATTAATGGGATTGAATGGGTTGAATTTTTCTGTTTTGTCTTATTATTTGGTTTATTATCGTTTTAATTTTATTTTTAAAGGAGCAGATATAAGATTTTTTTTCTTCTGCTGCCTTTCATTTTATTTGATCTGTATTGTTTTGTGTGAAATGCGTTTTGTTTATTTTTTAATGAAATTAATAAAATAAAACAGCTAAAACAATGTTTTAGTAGAAAGCTGAGACCGTGTGCTTCAGCAATGTGTATTAAAACAATAAGCCTTCTGAACTGGCATACTATGAACTCTTTAAAAACTTTTCAAAGAAATATGTCTGATTCCTTTCTTACAGTCAAAACTCACAGTGTTAGGAACATTATTGCCTCATAGACATATATTATTAATTAGACAAAGCATGTCACTAAACAAGGTAAATGGCATTTTCACCCAGTTGTCACATTTCCATCACTGAGAACTGAAACTGTGGTTTTGAAACATGGTTTTAGAGGACGTTCATAGATTTATTTATTTGTCCAGGTGGTTGTGTATTAGCTTTAGAACTAAGTAAGTATAATTTTCTTTAGCTTTACCATAAAAAAACTGTTATATAATCATATAAAAACGATTGTAATAATATATTTCTGACTCAAACAAAGAATCAAAAAACTTATTTAAAACACTTGTTTTGATTAATTTTAAAATATAATCTGAATAGATAAATATGTTTTAGAGTGTTTTGTCTTTTTGTCAGATTATCATCAAAATGGTCTTAAGTTGGAAACGGTAAAAACATACCCATTAAATATAGGTTCTCTGCATTGGCATCCTCTCCTGCTCCTGATTCTTCCACCACAGGCTCCGCCTCCCACTGGGAGGTGGGATTCACAGACTGATTCGGAGAGTTTGGGACTCGAGTCTTTGTCAGAAACATATGCGCAGACGCACATTTAGGACACCGTTAAAGTGAAGTGGAAGTAAAAAAGGTGTGACATTTTGATTAAAGAAAAGAAAAAGCATGAAACTAACCGATGCTAGGCTGTGTGAGGAACTCGAGTGTTTACTGGGAGCCAGGGAGGAAATTCCACTCATGGTGTCATTGCTCCGAGATCCGGGGCTCATCATTTGTCGGCTGGTGAACGGACCTGTCACAAGGGAGCAAAGTAAAACTCAAACCTGCTTCACGCCTTCAACCGACAAGATTCGTTTTTGCACACCTCTTTTTAACGAGGAAGGTCTTCCTGTCTTCAGGAGCATCTCAGGTATTCCCACTGGCTTCTGCCCCTCCTTCGCTTGCGTTTTCTGCTTCCTTTTTCTCCCTCGTCTTTTCAGCTGATGAGCAGTGAGCGCTAGAGCAACACTTCCAAGTGCGGTGGCAAACAGGACTTTCTTCAGGCTTGGAGATAGTTTCAGCTGAGAAAAGATGGACTGAGAAACGAAACGTTTTGAAAACAACGACGGGCTGTGTCAAATGTGAGCTTTTGTTAGACAAACATTAAGCTGTAACTGTAACTACTCATACTAGGTTTGACTGAAGCGTTACGAGGTTTTTACCTGCCCAAATGTGGAGTAGAGAAAAACTGGTATCTCTGCGACAGTCATGGCCAAAGCCTGGGCAATCGACATCCCTTCGGCTCGTTTCAGGGACATTTCAGGAGGTGAAAGGCTTCCAGGCCACAGCTCTCCAAAACTCCCTCACGTTCACCCAAAAAGAAGTTTCCTCTCTGTCCTCTGATCAGCCAATTCTCCCCAACGTCCTGCTGACATCCACCCCTGTACCTGTTCTTGACTATGGACCCTGCAACAGATAGGACCATTATAAAAACTGTTTAAACATAGCACCATATTCTTTTCCAGAAGCTGCTGCCTTACACTGTTATGACTGGCAACAATATATTTAGGTTTTAAAAAGGAGTGGCCAGGGATAGCAAAGCCCATCATTTGAAATCTGACTGACATTAGCAGATAAGGCTTTCTAAATCAAAACATAAACAAAACAATTAAAGCTGTAGCTGGTCAAACATTTACCAAAAATAATACCATCTTTATTTTCACTTCAGTTTGACTGGCATCTACCTCGTATAGTCAAAAAAAAAAAAAAAATGAATGACCCGTTAGTGGTTTGTGGCTTGAAAAAATTTCCAGTAAATTAATCAAGTTTTATTTATAAAACACATTTAAAATAAATAACTGCCATGGTCAAAGTGCTGTGCATAAAATATTAAGGAAATAAAATCCTGGTTAAATACAGGTAAGTGAGTGAGTGAGTGAGTGAGTGAGTGAGTGAGTGAGTGAGTGAGTGAGTGAGTGAGTGAGTGAGTGAGTGAGTGAGTGAGTGAGTGAGTGAGTG
>NW_013952438.1:2055818-2062988 GCF_001266775.1 Austrofundulus limnaeus
GTTTGTATGTAATGTATGAATATAATATACAAGTTTCACTTTTTAAATGGAATTACTGAAATAAATCTACTTTTTCATGATATTCTAATTTTATGACCAGCACCTGTAAATACTCAACAACAAGGTGCTCACATCACCGGAGTCAAAAAGCTTGTAAGAAATGTGTGGCTCTTTGACAGATGTATCCATCCTTATGAATTTGGGTCATTCACAGAAGCACAGTGAGTACTACCAGTGTTTACTTATTGATATTTTATCAAGTGTATCTATTTATACAGGTAGAACTTTTTGTTTTCATACGGAGGCACACATTGTCTTCTACTCCACTTTAACCTGTCCAGATCTGTTTGAAAAGGTTAGAAACACATAATCACTAAACAATAAGGTCGAAAACTTTTATTTCCCTTGCTTTAAGGCAGTCATTGAAACAAAAGCATGGCCTTGTACTGTTCTGACCACTATGGAAATCAAGCTCACATTAACAGTTAAGCAGCAGAGTAGCTTGACATGCACACTATACTTATCTAGTATCAACACAGTTTGATATGCAGTGAAGCAACCTGCAGTCTTGGCTAGTCAAGAGGTGTAAATAAAGCGTTTCTACTATTGTGGAAAGCATAAAGGTGAAATGACAGCTGGGATTAAAACAATAGACAGAAATCAACACTGGCTCTGTTCTTTTGTTTTTAAAACCTTATGTAAAGCTCAAAGCGAAGACTGGGCTCTGTGTTTGAAATTCCCGTTAATCACCGGCTAAAATCAGTAACAGAGTAGGACAGACATTCCTGACGAGCATGATGCTAACGTTGGCTAGTTCATTTAGCTGAGCGATTAGTTCAGATTACAGTCAGCCTACAACGAGCTTTAATCTGACACCTGACACTTCAACAGCTACTCCGACTACAGCTCACCTGACCAGCGACTAATAACATAATGCCTCACCCAGAGCTACATACCGTGAGCATCCAATACGTCAGAGGACATCCCTGTGTCACCGTCAGAAAGCAGTGCAAGCTTTACGTTGGGGTGGGACTTCACTGCACGAGATTTCTGACAGGAGTATGAGCCAATCGCGAGTAGAGATTCATAGGTTTTTTTTGTTTCTAAACCAATAGAATAAAGAGTAGGCGGGACAAAGACTCCTAACACCCAATCAGAACATGGCTATCATAACAATATCCCTCCCATCACAGTTTAAGTTTCTAAAAAGAAATAATAATATAAAAAAACTTTTTGACAACTAAAAATTACATGTGTTTAAAATTTTACAGATTTATAGTTCATAAAAACGTGATATAACAACGTCGTTACCACATTTTCTGTTAACCCACAAAAATGTTCCTGAAAGCACATTTACGTACACGTATAAGCCATTTCCGGGTCTTTTATTATTTCAAAATAAAACAACAAATACCGTACTACAATAAAGCATAATTGTTATTGTTTTTCATAACCTTCTGAGAGATGATCTTTTCGTTTGAATATCCCCGGGTTTTTTGTACAATTTTTTATTATTGTTGTTAACTTGCAATTTAATTATTTTGTTTTTACAATATTGCAGATCTGTAAGAATTGTGAGTATTAACTATATGTTAAAGGCTAAGTATAATTAAGTAAAGCTAATTAGTTTTCAAAATACGTGTTTTGAAGTAGCGCGTAGTTTTACGTCAATGAATGCGCTTGATGAAAACTTTTTTTGTGAAAGGACAAACCGGATGTTCTGCCGCGTACAGGATAATTGGGTAGTTTATTAGCGTAGTTATGTTGTTTTTTGTAACAATGGCTGGTAGCAGACGTGTTTTGGAGTAGTTTATGTAAACAAACGGAGAAAAATGATGGACATTCTGTACGCCATGTGATGAAAACAAAAGTTATGACGAATGAAGAGGAATGATTAGCCTTACAGAAGCTAACAACAGTATGAGAGACTCTGACGCTCCTTTGACTTGGAGCAGGACTTTCTTACAGGCCGTGAAATGGACTCTGCAGTGAGAACACTTTGAATATATTCAGTTCGCTATGAGTTCAGGTGAACCGGATGGATCCAGGTCTGGGTGTGCATCCAGTAACACTACATCGCAGGTTTTCCGCCGCTGGCTTTGTCTGCTCTGCCTGAGCCTCCTTCTGCTTTTCTGCTTCGGTTTTGTGATCACACGGGACGATGTATCACCTGCTGCTGCTTCTGCTGCTCACAGCTCAGGTCTCAGGGGCTACATGAGGATCAGGCCCAGTGGGAAGGGCCAGGTAAGGTCATCCAGGGGCCGAACACTGGAGTTCTGGGTCCATTAAATCACATGGTCACATGCAGTCTTTTTGGTGACATCAAAATGATGGAAATAAAGCACAAGATTACAGATCAGTGTTGCTATAACTTGAAATATGATTATTACTTGCCTTATGCTACATTTTTTATTTGTTTATATTAATGTTAAATTAGTTTTCTACAGTTTAAAAAGAACAGTCCTTAAATCTTACAAGTTGGAGTTTCTTAATTATAATAAAATCAGACTAACAACTGCTAATATACATGTTGGTGGACAATTCTAGCAGTGTAACAACTGAGATGTAGCACTTTAAATTACAGCTGAATCTAAAAAAACAACAACTGGGACTGATGTCTGTGTTTTCTCCACAGTTTCTGGACATTCACTGTAACCAATGTGCCTTAGTCTCCAGCTCCGGTCAGATGCTCGGTGCCGGTGCTGGATCTGAGATCGACAGCACGGGATGTGTGATCCGGATGAACAACGCACCCACGGCGGGGTACGAGAAAGACGTCGGGAGTCGTACCAGCGTCCGAGTCGTGTCTCACACCAGTGTTCCCCTGTTGGTGAAAAACGAGCGACATTACTTTCAGCAGCGGGCGGGCACCACCTATGTGTTCTGGGGTCCTGAGAGGAACATGAGGCAAGACGGGAAGGGACACGTTTTCAATGTCCTGCTGAGGATGGCTGCAAAGTATCCAAACGTCAGATTGTATGCTATGACCAAAGACAAGATTGAGGACTGCGATGGCGTGTTTCAGAATGAAACTGGAAAAGACAGGTGATTCAGCTGCATGGGTTAAATTAGGTTTTGGTGCAGTTAACTTTGTAATACCTACTTTACTTTAGGTACTTTACTGTATAATCCCAAACCAGTAGGAAGGAGAAGCAACTTATAACCTGGAAGCCAAGTAATTAAAATAAATAGCTGACCAGGTCTCAAGAAAATGTCTCAGCCACAACTAACCACCCTTATCAGGACATTGCTGTAACCCACAGGTCTTTATCAGAGGTGAGGTGAGCTAATCTCTGTGGTTTAACTCCACTAACCTGTAATCATCCATCAGCAGATCCATGAGCAAAAAAGAGGTGTCCGCTCCTGAATTCAAGAGGACAGCATCACTTTTAGAAAAGCATTGAATATTTGTATATTAGCTTTGTAAAGGTAGAGACAGTTGGATCTACAGGTTTACAGACTCCAGTAGATTGTTGCCACTGGAGAGTTCAGTGAGTTTATGCAATGCAGGAATCATAAGTGTTGTCTGTTTTGGGATTTTATTTAAGAAAAGTTCAGTTTATCTCAGGTGAACATTTGCTGTCTCCCTTTCAGGATGAAAACAGGGGCGTTTCTCAGCACTGGGTTTTTCACAATGATCCTGGCTTTGGAGATGTGTGACAGCATTTGTGTTTATGGAATGATTGACAACAATTACTGCAGGTGAGATTTTATTTTTTCCTATTGCAGGGGGTGTCCAATCCGAGTTCTCGAGAGCTGCTATCCTGCATGTTTTAGTTGTTTCCCCTGCTCCAACCAAGGTTCCCACCGGTCCTTGAAAGTCTGTGAATATGGAACAAATAAATTAAGTGTCCTGGAAAGTGTTTGAAAACAGCCATAAAGAGACATGTTTTTCTGGGGTTTTGGATGGCGACCGCTAAACGTGTCATTCTCTTTTCTGTGTTCACCCCTGCGTTCTTGTGTTTCCTGTCAAAAGAACGTGTTTCTGACAGCTTGTTCATCGGTGCGTGCAGTCTTCTCACAGTCACGTTGAGTCGGAGTCATTGGTCCTCATGCAAGAACCATTCGTACGCACAGATTTGTTCTTAAGTTGTGCGTACGAGTGATTTAGGAGAATTTGTGGCATTCACCAATGTTTTCGTATTCTAAGATTGTTTTGCACAGCGCTGTGTCTTCTGAATAAATGAAAATGATTTAACACAGTTGTTTATACTTTTAGCAGCTCTTTTTATCCCACAGCTGACCTGCTAAAAATGACAGATTTTCTTTTCTGGATCTCTGACAGACGGACTTTAATCTCTGAACTCGTAAAGTCCTTCTTTTTAGTTTTCGCTGTCATTTTTTATGAATGGACACTTCCTTGTATCTGAGGCAGGAAACATAGCCTTATATGGTGTTTTTGGGGTGGTAATTATGCTAATCTCCTCTCGCGTGCACGAGCAGCTGGATATGAACAGGTGGAATTTACGCAGCTCATTTGCACACTTTTCAGGAAGATAGAAGAGTTTGTTGAATCTGACGTGACATGTTCGTACGAACCCTTTGTACGAACAAAAGTAAGAGAAATTTAGGATAAGAATACGAACATGTTCTTGCATGAGGCCCATTGAGTTCAAGAAATGAATCATTTTGCAACACATTTGCTGAAGAGAATCAAGGCTTCAGCAATTCCTCATCTCATCTTCACTTGACTTATCCACGTGTTGTGGATAGGAATGTAGGAATATCTAAGCCTCTGCAGACATTGATGGCATACTAAGGAGGCCTACTAATTAAGCACTCATTAGGTTCAGCTGTGTTGAACCAGAGCAGCACACTAGTGATGGCCAAATGAATCCTCCTGAAGCAGTGAGGCTGTCCAGCCCATTGCTTTGCTAAAGCTTTGTTTCTCGATGCTTCATTCATTGCTCACTAGTTCCACCTGCTGGTAAACTGAAACTGAGCAATGTTGCGCAATTAAATCATACTTCCAAATATATTAGAACATAGCAGTCAAGTCTATTGAACCCTTTTTAACGATGTCATCTTTTTGTAGTTCTTAGTAATTTGTACCCAAAGTAATCCTGCCAGTGACGTCAGTTGTGTTTGTGCTTAATTATATTCTGTCATAAACTAATTTTTGAAAAATTCTGGCACTTTAATGTCTTGAGAGTGGAGTGCTTGTTAGGATAGACTGTTTTGTGCTTGGGACTCGCTTCTGAAAAATCTATTTTTTCAAATGATCTTTTTCTGGGACGTCTGGTTCTGATCCTTTTGTATTAAGTTAGAAAGAGCCTGGAAAATTTGTAGCCTATTACACACGCGCGCGGAGAGAGGTTTGGGGTGCCAGGCGGCGCGGATGACGGCATCTGCAGCGCAAAGCAGGAAATTTGTAAAATAAGTGTGTGAGTTGTCTGTCCTGATTAAAACAAAAGAAAATGTTGACGTTTCTGGATTGTGGTTATTTTGTGGTTTAATTGTTTTTATTTCAGAATAGGATCTTTTTAACTGTTTCTGACGCACCACCATGTCACCTAATACAACCCACGAAGCAACAGGGTTCATTGCGCTTTTATTTTGAAAAACGACGCGCAAAATGAAGCAGTGACGTGGCCGATGTGATGCGAGGCATTATTTGTCATTGGTCACGTGATGTTCGGCAAGACAACACAAGCATCGGGGCTTCATTTGACACGCCCCCCTTTTTACTCGATACGCACCTCGAAGCCTTGCTTCAGATGTCCCATCACTGAAACACACAGGACACCGGCCCTTCAGGACTGATTTTGGACACCACTGCTCTAAAGCATTATGTTTCTTTTTTATTGAATTTGAATTGTATTAAAATCGTTTATTGATAACATAGGTAAATGCCAACGTTTTTAAATTAGAGTAAATTGGTCCTGAAAAGGTCCTTGATTTCCGTGTCAACCAAGGTGTGGGAACCCTGATCTGTTTCAATGATTGATTTGCCTCTTCAAGTTCTGCAGAAGCTTGGTAATCATCCATTCATTCAAATCAGGTGTGTTGGAGCAGAGAGACTAAAATATGTAGGATTGTGGCCCTTCAAGAACTAGGATTGGACTTGGACACACAAAAGCTCAGTTTTATTTAACATGCATCATATGTAATTAGCCATCCTGGTTAAACCCGACATGAATCTGTTTCTTTTCTCCAGTCGAGCCAATCACAGTGTTGTCCCCTACCATTACTACGAGCAAAACCGAATCAACGAGTGCAGCATGTACAAATTCCACGAGCACACACCGCAAGGAGGACACCGCTTCATCACTGAAAAAGCCATCTATGCTAAATGGGCGAAGCGCCACAAAATACACTTTAAACATCCAACATGGAACCTGGGAGAAGCAAAATTCTAGACCTCAATATGTTTCTTTTTTGATGTGTTAAACTGTTTTTTTTAAAAATCTATTTCAATCTAATTAGCTAAAGACGTTACTGGGGATGTGACCAGATTGAATTCCTGTTTTTGTTACAAAACAAAATATTTCAATATCCAAAGGGTTCCTAGATGTAAACGTTGTAAATCTGGTAAATCCTAGACAAATTACCAGCCTTTAACTGGTAGCATAGTGCTTTTTTCTGAACATTTATGTTCTGTGTATCCATGTACAGTACCATGATGGATTCTAGTAAATCCAACAGACTCTTCGACATAAATCTAAACAGGTGCATTTATGCCTTTTTAGTTTTTTTTAGTACCTGTGCCTTGACCTTTGGTCTGTTTCTGCACAAAGCTTTACTTTAAGCCACAATCTGCCTGTATTGACTAAAAGCTGCAAAGCAATGTGCACCTTTACTCTTGGAGACAGTAAGTATTGTGTGAGCAGGTTGAGATTGTAGAAACTCTTGCTGAATGTCCAACCTGCTCTGATAAGGTTTTAGTGTGAAGGCTCTGGCATGATTTCTCCTGAAAGTTGACAAAGATTGAAAACCAGGAACCTCGGTGTTCTGTTGTCGGCTCGGTTATACAGTGGGGAGAACAAGTATTTGATACGCTGTTGATTTTTCAGGTTTTCCCACTTGCAAAGCTTGTAGATGACTGTAATTTTTTATCATAGGTACTCTACAACTGTGAGTGATGGAATCTAAAACAAAAATCCAGAAAAATACAATGTATGATTTTTAAATAATTAATTTCCATTTTATTGTGTGAAATAAGTATTTGAT
>NW_013952438.1:2071393-2078147 GCF_001266775.1 Austrofundulus limnaeus
TCCACATTATTGCAAATAACTTCATTTCTGGACATTCATGGTTTGATTTCTTTGTATGTATGGATCACTTGGGTTGTTACCAACATCTGGTGAAATTTTCATGTCATTAGCACCTCTAGTAATATATTTACTGAGAAAAACGTTGACGTGTTCAATTCTTATTTTACCCGCTGTAACTCAGAACTCTAAACCATTCAAGGCTCCTAAACCAAAGCGATGAACCATGTTGTGTCGAAACATCAGAAAAATTGGCAAAAAAAATCCAGTTAAACTAAAAAATAGACATTCTGTAAAAATGCAGTGCTAAATTAGTTGTCTAAAATTTACTGAAGAAGCTGAAAAAGCTAAAAGAGCAAGGACCTACAAGCATCGTATGGCAAAAATTGATATTATACTGAAGCAGACTGCAAGGAGAACCATAAGGAAATGTGTAAATATCATATTCATATTTGTATTTACTCTGGTAAATAAAGATAAACATTTTAAAAAAGGAGAAAAAAATAAATCAATGGTCATAACGCTCATCTCCTGAATGACATGAAGTTTCCATACATGCAAAGTTGGAGCCAGTGGGTGGCCAATGGTGGTCCAGGTAGATGTACCACCCCATCCGCAGTTTTGTCAGCAACGCTTTCGCAAAACCGTTCCTGTGTGCAGGCGTTCAAGTCACTTCTCACACAAGGTTTTCTCCACCTGAACAGGCGGTGGCAGTAATACACTTTGAAAGTCAACCAACACAAGTTTGTTTAGTAAATGTGTCTTAAGCAACACTTTAGTTCTGAATTGTGGAAATATTGTGAAAAATCCCACCAACTAAAAAGTAGAACATTCACAACCGTTACAAAGTACTGATTAATTTGAAGGGGTTTAGGAATACATTAGGGAGATATTGCAGGTCTTCATGCTGTAATTCATGGCTAATCACTGCCATGAATAAATAAGAGAAGAACCAAGAAAAACTTGTAATGTCAGGAAACAAATGGTCATTTTCTGGGCCACCTCTGAGAAAATTGACTGGCTCTGACTCCAACACTATATGAATGGCTAATAGCACAAAGTATGCAGAAGTCATTAAACTGGGGGAAACCATAGGAAAACATTTTAAATAGGATTTTTAGACACTGTTTCTTGCAGTCTGTCACAAAGACACAATTTGTTTCCCTTTTCTTTAGTTAAATCTGGGGGGAGATAACACAATTTGAGAAAAAAAACTTGTATTTCAATACTGACAACATGATTCCCAAGATGGTATAAGCTGAAAACTTGAAAACCAGTAGGCCTGCATCAGTGGATCCCAAAGCTGGGATCATGACTCCACTGTGGTTCAGTAAACATCAAGTAGGAGTCATAATCAGAAATCAAATTATATTTAGAAGTCACTGCTTTAGGACTAAAACAGTAGCTATAAATTATTTTTTAAAATGGTTCATGGTTGGTCAGTTTAACAGAAACACTGTTTCTTGAAGACTTTTGATGATGTTTATCAGCTGGAGTTCTTTTAGGGATTTTATTTTTCTTAGTTTGAGGCACTGTTCAAAATATTGTCTTCTGATAAAAAAAACTGGACTGAAAATGATTAAAATGCAAAATGTGAGATCAAATGAAACATTTTAAAAGAACAACTGAAAACAGGAAGAACAGTGTTGTAACTCATCTAGGGTTTATTTACAACTGTTGTCATTTTCTCTTTTTTTTCTCCAACAGTGATGACAGCTACAAAGAACACGAAATCTAAAGCATATTTTTTTACTTACTTACTTACTTACTTACTTACTTACTTACTTACTTACTTACTTACTTACTTACTTACTTAAGGTAGAATTACTTACTTACTTACTTACTTACTTACTTACTTACTTACTTACTTACTTAAGGTAGAATTACTTACTTACTTACTTACTTACTTACTTACTTACTTACTTACTTACTTAAGGTAGAATTACTTACTTACTTCCTTACTTAAGGTAGAAACACATGCCATAAACGATTGGTATACTGGCTCAGAAATCCATTTTCTGTTATCATGAAGCAACAAACAGGTTAAAACTGATTCATGTATATTTTCCCCATAACCAATAAAAACAGACTAAGCCTACCTTATATGTACTGCAGCATAATTTGTACAATAAATAGGATGTTCAAGATAGCATAAAATATTATAAATGTCAGTTTATTATTTGCTGTATATTAAAAAGCGATTTCATCAAAAATAAAAAACGCAATGCTTTTTTAAGTTTCCGGTAAACACGGAAGTTTATTTTGAAAGGACTGTGGGTGAATGTGGCTCACTTGACTGTGGTTTAAGTAACGGAACGACGCTCAAAACGTGTTTCGCATGTTTTTTTGTGTTTAACTCTGGAAGGTGGCATGAATTTGGTTTGTGTTGCTGAGATTTAAATAAATTAAAGCACTTCAGACCACGGGAGCGGGTCGAACGACAAATATAAACCTGCCAAGAGTCATAAACTTTCCTGTTAAAGCGAAAGTTGAGCCATCAGGAGGGTTGCCAGGTAAGAAATGACGAACTATTGTACTGTGGCTTCAAAATGTATTATATTTTGAGCAAAGCTATCATATGTGTGGAGTGAGGGTACGCTTTCTTCAGTGGTGATGGTGGTCTGCTTTGGTTAGCTGCGGTGGGGACTGGTGAGTCCAGAACGGGAGGGGGTTTGTGAGCTTGTCGGGCATAGGAATGTGATTAAAAAGAAAAAAATAAAAATCCTGCGCACGGAAATGCCAAAGCTATCACATGCGTGGGCTTTCAAAAACTATCTCGTATGTAATATAGGTCCCCCCCAACCTATCTAAAAAAATACGATAATTATTTTATACTGGTCCAGTGCTGCAGTGAGGGACGCGGCGGTGACGTCAGTAAGTGGCGCAGAAAGATGGAAGAGAAAGAGGAGGGAGGGAGCCATCAGACTGAGACCACCGCCAGCACCACGACAAGGTAAAAGCAGCAGAAACGCTGGGCTCTTTACAAATTCACGCACGCAGGATGGTAGGTGCTGTGCGACACGTATCTGTGCGATGCTATTTTTAATTTGAGAAATAGCGGATGAGCGCAGTGGGAGCGCGAGAAGATGGTGTTCCTGTGTCAAAATGTTCACTGCTTCAGTCTTCACAGAGTAAACATGCTCGAGGTTAAAACATACCCCAGCGTTTATTAGAGTGCCGTTATGTAAAAGTGAATTAAAGCCCTTCTATGTGCACGTGTCTCCTCTTAGGGGTGATGACAGAAAGAGACCGGCTGTGTTTGGGTACTGATCTGAAAGCATGGGACTCAGGCTCAATGGCAAGGTAAGAAACACTAAAGCAGGACACCAAAAGACATCTTGGTTTTCAATAAATCATTGTCCTCCTCCTCATTGTGAGTGTGCTACACTGCGTGTTTGACTCCAGTCAGATCAGGCTTAAACATCCATCCTCAGCTGATCTCATTCCATGTTTGGGAATAATCTGAAACTTCTGTTGTTTTTATGATTTTCTCTTCTAAAAATGATGAAGAATTAGTTGTTGCATGTTGTCTGTTAAGAGCCAGTTGCTCTTACCCAGGTCCGTTGGGATTTCGGAGAGATTTAGTCGGAGACACCTTTAAAGTTTTACAGAATTGATTAAAGATTACATGTAAAAACCCACAGAAACAGATGTGCAAATCTGGGAGAACACCAGACCGATACTTCCCTTCGATCATCAAGCGTCTCATCTAACTTCTGTAACTCTTGACATTTTATACTGAAGCCTCATTCTTATGTAATTTCTGAGCAACCTGCACAGGATCCGGATGTCAGCCTGACACGTATTTGCACAGTAAGTGGGCGAGGAAACTGGACCCTGACCCCGATCACCAAACATGTTTTTGACCAGAGTGACACACACACAGTGAAAGTAAGCAGGTCATTACATTGATCAATTCTATAAAATTACTTATTTTAAAACTTTGAACACATGATGAACTGATTATTAACAGAACACAAAATATAGTTAAAAGTGTTCCACATTTCCACCACTCCCTCTCTTGATCTCTGCTAACACAGAGATCAATACCATGTGTCCTCCAGGACCACTTCCAACTTCCCTTCATTATAGGGAGAGACGTGTTTTTCGCCTCCAGATTTCCAAACGGTCTCATATTGAGACTGTTTCTATYTTAGGCCTGATTCGTTTCTATTTATTTAAAATAATGCTTCGCTTTTGTAGTTTTGAATATTTTAACTTTAAAATTTTTAACTTTATATTATTATTATTTATTTAACCTTTAGAGTTTTAGATTTATGTTATTATTGATTTAAAATAAYGTTATGTTTAACTCTTTAACCTTTAAAGTTTTAGMTTTATTTAAATTTAYTTTATTTCTAGTTAAAACCTTAGTGAATGATTAACTCAAAACCCTTTTTTTTCTGAAACAAGAAAAATACACAATGTTAAGATTAAACAACAGTAAAAACCCTTAACAACAATTCTTACAGTTCGGTGGGACTGTTAAATGTTTACAATTTTTTATCCCTGTAACGTTGGCGTTTCAAAGTTCCCCTGCTCTTGGCCCAAGGCAGGTGTGCGGCATTGGAACTCTCTCATGGTGCGTTCACACCGAACGCGATTTCAGCGTCAAAATCGCAGCCAACGCTGAAGTTTGAAGCTTGTGCACTTTGAGGTCAGACGCAGGACAGCTGCGCTGCACGGCGACAGCCGCCCCGCCCCTCCCTCCTCTGTGGGGCTGTTTAATGTCGGACGAGGAAGTGGCTTTGCTTTATTTACAGACAGCCAGAACGTGTCACGTTCATCAGATAATTAATTCATAATTAATTCACCAGATAATTCAGAGAAGAGGCTCACAGCTCGCTTTCAGGACTATTTTTTTCAGTCTGATGAGTCGCTGCCACGCATTGCTGCGGATCAGGACACGACTGCAGCACTCATTTCAGCTAAAGAGCAGGAGATCTGTCTGTTTCAGGTTAGTGGACATCATTCAGTAAACTGTCCCGTCGGGAAATATGTCACTACGTCACACAGTGGAGTCTCTCTGATTGGTTGACGCTGCGCGTCGAGCTGCAAAAGTTCAGATTTCCCAACTTCAGCGATTTGGACGATTTGGACGATCTGAGCGTTCGACGCTCAGATCGTCCAAATCGTCCAAATCGTGCTGCTCTAATMGCGCTTGAGGCGCCGCAGAACTTCCCGACGTTGCTTGAAGCGCGTCCACCATAGACTTTGTATGTAAACCTGCTGCTCCTGACGCTGAAATCGCGTTCGGTGTGAACGCACCATCAGAGAGAGGTTCTTAGGTTGAACAAATGTTTGTTGCCTGTGGGTACTGTGGTTACCCCGAGGTTGTTGGAACCCCACCTCCTCCTGGAGATGTTGGAGGTTCTTGTTGCCTGGTAGATCTAACCACCAGGTGTGAATGCAATTCGCCGAGGTCTTTGAGTCCTTTTTTTCACAATTTGCCCCGGCTTCCTATATGTGTGATGTACATCAATTTCTCTAGGTGTCAACTACTGTATATGCTCAGTGTACAAGCCCGAGGAATTGCTCTTCCTCCGATGGAATGCCTCCTAGCTCGACCCAAGAACTGCTTTCCTCCGGTAAGACGCCTCCGGTAGATTGGGCGGCTTAAGGTTGTGTGTGTCTGCTCCTCCACGTCAAGAGGAGCCAGCTGAGGTGGCTAGGGCACCAGGTTAGGATGTCTCCTAGATGTCTCCTGGTGAGGTGTTCCGGGCACGTCCCACTGGAAGGAGACCCAGAGGAAGACCCAGGACACGCTGGAGGGACATACTTCTCGGCTGGCCTGGGAACGCCTTGGAATTCCCCTGGACAAGCTGGTCCAAGTGGGTGGGCAGAAGGAAGTCCGGGTCTCTCTGTTTAGGCTGCTGCCCCCGCAACCCGAGTCCAGATAAGCAGCAGAAAACGGACGGATGGAGATTGTGTGGGGCAAAGGTTTGCTGAAACTGAAAATAAGAGTCACTACCAACAGCCACATAATCATTTTACATCCAGCTGACTTATTGATAACTTGTATTGCGACCCCAAAATATTAAAGTAAACCAAACTGTCATACGGACAGTGAAACTCCAGAAGTGAATAAACTTTAAAATCAGACACTTTTTTTCAGGTTTTGGCCACCTGCACTGCTTCCAGCATTTCCCCCTGTACAGTCACTACCAGCCACACCTGGATGAAAAATAAAACCCAAAGATGTAAAACAAAACAGTTGATCAAATTACAGATTATGTCAGCCACTTAACAAAATGTAATTTTAAACATTTTCAGTTATTTAAACAAACTTATGACTCAACAGGGAAATATTCTCTTTCAACACATTGTCAGGGTGGGAAACTTACTTTATGAAAGTTGTGGTTTCAACAATCCCTCAAAGATGGTCGCMCCTGGAGCCGCCCTTCTGGCCAGTGAGGGAATACGCCTCTTGTTTTTGTCACATGCCAATGACCTCACACTACATGATCTCAGTCTTGGACTTGGCCGCTTGTGAAGACTGGATATTTGTCTGAAGACCTCTGACCCTGGACTCACCAGATCAGGGGTCGGATTTATAAAACTGGCGTACGCACAATTTGAGCCCAGAAACTTGCGTACGCCACTTTTCACGCCAAGGTTGTGATTTATAAAATCCAAACTTGACGTGAAGATGTGCGGTGCCTCACACCAGCTGTGACCCATTCGTACGCTCATTTTGGAGATGTGAAACTGCGACACAGATGGTGAAGTGAGGAATTAGAGCCACACTGTGTAATGA
>NW_013952438.1:2079150-2095129 GCF_001266775.1 Austrofundulus limnaeus
AGAAACATGAAAGCACAAAAAACAGAAAGGAAAAAAATATTAGACAACTTAATCCTGAAGTGGCAAATATGTCTCTAATTTTGCAGACATAAATTAAAAATCAGACCTTTTGAAGAAAGTCCCTCCTTCTGCCTCCGTTAATGGCAATTCTACAGTTAAACCCTGAACAGTAAGTCTGGGCTAAACAAAAAGAAAAATAAACAATAGAAAGAAAACAAATTCAAGCAGTTGGCATCAAATTCATTGAATTCTCATTGTGACTTCATCCATAATATTTAAAACCCTTTTTCTGTTGGATTTTGAGCAATCTGAGGCCATATGCCTACAATTAATTGTATTGAAACAAAAACATGATAAAGTAAAACAGAAAACATGAAAAACCAAAATAATAAAATAAAATCCACAAAACTGAAACAAGTCAGACCGGACTTTGGGCTTTCATGATAAAGTAAAACAGAAAACATGAAAAACCAAAATAATAAAATAAAATCCACAAAACTGAAACAAGACAGGACTTTGGGCTTTTTGCTCTCTGTCTCTCATCCCTCCTTTACTGGACTGTAAACAAACAGTCCTGTACTTATCAGATGAGCAGAAGCATGAAGAAAAAATGAAAACAAATGATAATTACCCAAATAAACACTCCAGGAGACAATACAGAAAAACATATTTCCAACCTGATCCTAGAAGAAAACTCAGGAACCAAACAGGTAGTTTACTTTGGTCATGTCAAACTTTAAGGCCTAACAGAATATGTATCGATGCCCAAAAATGAAATCATAAACAAAGTGTTTTATAAACCAAACCACACAAACTCCTTTTTTTTTTTGTTTTACGACATGCCCAAATGTTATCCATTTAGGGAATATGCAAATAATAATAATATAAAAATAAAAAGTAAAAACCAAGGGGCAAAATAAAATAAAATAAAAACAACCAAAGACAATAAAATAAAAGGAACTTAACCAAGCCTTGCTTAAACCTCAGGCATCTGAAGATGATATTAAAAGTTGTTTCACAGTTACCGGTCAAAGGCTTATTAAAAAGATAAAATAATGTAAAGAAAGAACAGTTGATGATCTTCAATCTCCACATTCATCAAAAAAAAAAAGACAAAAAAACAATGTTAAACAGTGTTAGCCTAAGTATTGTGAGGCAAAACCAGTTTTCATTAAACCAACATTTGAACCAATCTAACCATAACTTATCGTGGCACGTTTAATAATGTCTAGGGTTTTTATTATTATTTTTTTATAGTCTGGTGTAATCTGTCAAGGCCACTTTTTCTCTCCCCTCAACTTGGAGAGGAGAAGGTTTCATACTGTTCTGCTCAGTATTATTCATCCCAGGTGGAAGTAGATGTTGTGGATCTATACCTTGTATATTAGGATTAATTCAACTTTACTAAAAAGTGATATTCATTTTAACTTTTCCATATGAGGAGCAAATTCTAAAATGTGTGCTTATCAAAATGCCATCATTTGTGACTATTGGAATGTTTTTGAATGTACAATAAGTTTTTTTTGTTGTTATTTAAAACAATCCCATGTGAAATACTGTATAAACATGACATGAAAAAATAAAATAAAATTGTCCTCTGAACAAGCTGATTTTAGCTGATCTAGAAAGTGAGCCTGTAAAATAACTAAATAAAACAAAATAAAACAAAATAAAACAAAAAATCACTCCAGGCAGAGCAAGATGAAACAAAAAGCTCTGTAAATGTGTTTTTTCCCACATACAACACATTTTCTGTCTGCTGTTAGAAACAAAACCAAAAGGAAAAAAAACACTTAAGCAGAAGTTAAAGATAACTATTAACCTGGATTAAAACCATGTTTGATAGAAAAAAATTCTTCATCCTAAGCATACATTAGGCACAGAGGTTAGATTTCCCGAAATAAAACAATCTAATAAACCAAAACCTGCGTCCTAATATTGTCATACTGATTCAAGGTGTCAGAGCCTTGAACAAGAGTATTAAAACATAAATCACACTATCAAATTTTAAATTCTGAATCTGAGAGGCTTAACAGCTCAGTACACTTATGGCTCTTTTTATTTTTTTAATTTTTAAACAGAAACAGAATTTGTAATTGTTTTGCTTACTTTTACCCAAACATCAATACAATAGATTAAGTGTGAAACAATTATTGCATTATGCAACATAAACTGTGCTTTATCATTAAAAAACCCTTTACTTTGTACAATACTACAATTTATTTAGGCTATTTTTTAAATGATCCGTATATAGTCTCCATGTCAGTTTTTCATCAATGATGACACACAAAAATTTTCACCTTACTGGCTCTATCTCAACATCATCAACTCTAAATGCAATGTCAACAGTTCTCTTACTGTACTTAATATCATATCATTAGTTTTATCCACACTTGACAGTAATTTATTAAGTTTAAACCAAGTTTGTATTTTAGCAAATTCTGTTAGCATCATCTTCAACCTTTGTTATATATATATATTTTTTTTTTACCAAAGCAAAAGAATGTAGTACCTTCTGCAAAAAAACCCTCTAAGTAGTTGAGCACTCAACTTGAGTAATTGTACCAAAATTTCCTGTTTTCAACTGTACTCTTCATAACAATGTATAATTTATTTTATTTATACCCCCTTGCAGACTTTTGATCAACCTATTTATTTATTATTTTTTATTTTGTCCACCCTGAACACATGTTCCTGCACCAAAACAAAAAATAAGTCGTGTCCATTTTTGCTTGGATAAATACCACACAATCAATAAACAATAAGTTAAGGCCTTAATTAATTTTGTCTTAAAGTTTTCTATTRTAAAATATAATGAAATGAAATGGAATTCCAAAAATCCATGTTAGATTAGACTTAATTCATTTTCCCATAAAGTACTTTTTACCCTTTAATTTTGTTGGGTTTTAACTTAATTAATTATTTTCCTCCAATCCTATGAGTCATGACTCGTGAACACATACATGACACACATACAAACAGGACAGGACAGTGGCCACACATATGGACACACAACACAACATTTCTGCTTTAGTTATTCTTTTGTCGAATTTCACACCTGTTAAGAAGAACTTGAGAGTTAGTCAAATTAATATTTATCTGTGTTTTAGCTGATCATACCACTGCGTCGTGTCTACCTGTCGTAATTCATGCACTCTGTCCACACTCCCTGTTACCTGCTGGCTTCTTTCTACCTCCATGTTGACATTTCCTCTGGTGAGGTCTGCTTTTGTCCTCTTTTACTACTGAGTAAGAATTGGGGTATCAGGCCCTGTCGGCCCACAGGTCTTTTAAACATACTGAGCGGGACAAAGGCCATGAATGATGTAACTCCTGACATCATTAACTACTCGGATAACAGACGCACAGACTAGACCTCAACAGTCACACTACTTATAAATCAGCTCTTTGCTTGTGAAACTAATATTCTAAATACTTAACACATAATACAATGGTACCACAACAACCATCCAGCAAACTGTAAGAACATCAACCACCTTCTGCGACTTAACATGCCAGTTTCTGGCCACTGTTACCCACAAGAACATCTTACGAACTTTATCACTTTTTCTTAACTAACATACCCATTTCTGCACTCCTAAAGTCTTCTCACGATCAAACTTGCCTTCCATTTCTAAATTATATATTTATTAACTGTATTTATTTTTAGGTGCTTATTAATTTATTTGTTACACTTAATCAGTTAAGTTATGCTCACAATCTCTCACACCAGCGTCCTCTTCAAGCGCACTTCTCAGTCCAGCACACACACCTTTACACAAAGCTACACACGCAGTTCAGTGTACCAGCAGTCAAACAAACATAAAACACACAAGGGCCCTGTCAGTTTATTATGTAAGCCTTATCACACTCAAAGCACACATCAGCAGAGAGTCTGCCGAGTGGAGGGTTCAAAGTACATTCCACTCCCCAGACTTGTCAGCTTCACAATCACAAGTGAAACTTCTGTTCACTTTTCAATCACCCCGCTGGTCTTTATTTTCATGCACGAAAGGCCCCGTGAATCTGTGTTTCCACCTAAGTCAACCAGAGTAGTTGACCTTCACCTGACCTTTGCTCTGTGTTCGAGTGAATGCTTGCGCATACACTTCGAACCTCATAAAGGGATTATGTYGGCACTTCACAATCAATTCCACATTTCACAGATCTGTTCAGTACCAACTCCTCCCACAAAACACAGCAACTGGAAAAAAAAGTAATGGAGTTTTATTGAGACAAGATTGTTCACTTCAAATCTAAGTAAAATTTGTACAGCATGAGTCAAAAGCCTCAGGACACCCTTTTTTTAATTAAAAGGGAAAGGAAATATTTGAATACCCCAACAAGAAATGGGAGAGTGGACCTGTCCTTTAGGCTATGTCTGGAACATGGCCGCCATCTTGAATCAATCCACCATTGGCTCAAAGTCAAAAGCTTCCAATTGGAAGGTGGTCATTTAGCATATCACATGCATGCATAGCACATGTAAATCTGATTGTGGCAATTAAAATCTGAGATAAGACTTTTGGCTCACCCTGTAGAATAAGTTCAGTGTGCTTTTTTCTAACCTTTATGATTCCTGGACTTATAAACTATGTATAATTATGTTGATAAAACGTGTAAAGACATGTTTTATACGAACATTTTTATCAATGTTGTCCATATTGCAGAGTCAACAGAGTCATAGGGTGGTGATATTCTTAGCCATCTTCATCCTGATGACCATCCTCATCCTCTACACCTCCAATAATGTCAGCGAAGAAGTCTACACTCCTTTCCATGTGGCGACAATGAAAATCAACAAGACCACAGACCTGAAGAGGTGGTCCAGGAAAGATGGCTTTGTGCCAATATCTGGGAACAAAGTAAGCTGAAATACAAAAATATTTGTATTTTATGGAAATATTGTTCTGCACCTTGTATTTTAACTGGTGGTGTAGAAACACACAAATCCCAACTTACTAATTTTAGCTCAACTCACTCTGTGGACCTGTAGTAGTTCATAATCATTGGTACTTTTAATTTCTTTATTGTGTTCTTCCCCACAGAGTTTAGCTCTGCACTGTGGGAACTGTGCACTGGTGACCAGTTCCAGCCACGTCCTGTCTAGCCAGGCAGGAGAGGAGATCGATCGCACGGAGTGTGTGATTCGTATGAACGACGCTCCCACTCTAGGGTACGAGTCTGACATCGGGCACCGGACCACCCTCAGGGTAGTAGCTCACACCAGCGTGTTCAGAGTGGTCCGACAGCCGAACGAGTACCTGCGCCAAACCGACGGCAACTTTACGATCGTCTACTGGGGACCGCCAAATAAGATCGAGAAAAATGCTAAAGGAACGCTGTACAGATTGATCCAGAGAGTCAGCACGACATACAGCAACGTTTCCTTTTTTACCATCTCACCCAACAGGATGCGAAAATTTGATAACCTGTTTCACTCAGAGACAGGACGAGACAGGTGAGTCTTAGAGAAGTTGTTAAACAACCACATCTTGGTGTGCATGTTTGGGAACCTTCACTTAAACTAAATTATCCCCCCACAGACAAAAATCCCACTCATGGTTGAGTACAGGCTGGTTCACAATGGTCATAGCAATTGAGATATGTGATAACATTAAAGTATATGGGATGGTTCCACCCAGTTACTGCGGGTAAGTTTATTGATCACATTTATTTTAAAATACACCCAAGATCAAACTGGTACTTAATGATATTAAAGTGTATTATTTTCTAGAAAAAAACCTGCATCAAAGAAGATGCCCTACCACTATTACAAACCCAGGGGCTCCGATGAATGTCTCATGTACATCCAGAATGAAAGCAGCCGGAGAGGAAGCCATCATCGCTTTATTACAGAGAAACATGTGTTTGCACGCTGGGCAAAGCTGTACAATATCACATTCTCTCACCCCACATGGTGAGAAAGGGCACTCACTAAAGCCTGGGAAAGCACCATGGGATGGAGTTCGTATAAAATTTGCCAAATAAGACCTCATTTAAAAAAAAAGTGATCATCCTCAATCTGCCAGAAGTATGGAGCATCATGGGATAAACGTGCTGTTGGACCAAATGATGGGAACGATGTGGGGATGTTTCCTACTGCAGAGAAGTGCAGTTACTCATTTCTAAGGCCTCTGAAGCACTGTATACATGTGAGCCAAAACACAGGCACTGAAACAAGGGATTTTTTTGTAAATATAATTCAAATGTTATTTTTTATTATGTATGAGTAAAGTCACTTTCCATATTTAAAGAGAATTATATCAGCAAGTACCTTTATATATATCGACGCTACCAGTCAAAGGTTTGGACACACATTTTCATTTGATTTTTTTCCCCTACATTGTAAATTAATACTGGAATCATCCAGACTATGAAGAAACACACAGGGAACTATGTGGAAATCTCAAAACGGAAGCACCTTTTGCTTTGATTACAACTGTGCACACTCTTGGTATTCTCTCAATCAGCTTTATGAGGTAATAATAAAAAAAATTGCCAGTAGTTGCTGCCTGAATCAGCGTTTATTGTTTTGACACTCATAAATTATCACCATTTATTGTGATCCAGGACCAGGCACGACCTACCGTAAATCAAACTTCTAAATGCTGTTGTAATTTTTCTTTTTTGTGGTTGTTTCTGTAGCTTGTGTCTTCATAGTCTGGGTGACTTCAGTTTTCATTTACAATGTAAGAAAAAACAAGACAATGAATGAGGTTTGTCCAAACGTTTAACTGGTAGTGTGTATAATTTGTGTGTGTGTGGCTTAACAAATTCACTTTAAAGAGGTCGTATTTTAAAGCTATTGTGGCCAAATTATAAATCCAGCCTATAAACAGTCCATACAGGGGCCTTATCATAGAGTACAGTATTATAAACACTGTTTATTACAGAAACATGGACATTTTAAAAAATTTCAGCTCTTAAACCAATATGAAAACAGCCTGAAGAAATATTCAATTGGAAGCAAATGTGCCTATTGAAATTTTTATTTGGCCTCTGTTTCAAAACATCTTTAAATTGTCCACAGAATGCATTTTCAGGCAGGTTATACTCGGGTATCTTATTACAAAAAATAGAACAGTTAAGTTGATGGCCTTTCTCAATTGTTTTGTAAAACAGTTTCTGCATTAATTGTTTTTATTTTATTTTTTATTTTTAGGTGATTTTGAAAACTGAACGTTTACTATGTACTTTGCACAAAAAGTAAGGAAATTTGTAACAATGCTTCTTGGAAATAAATCCTATACCAGTCACCTGATTGGCAGCACCTGGGGGTACCAGAAGCTCAAAACAAGTGTCAAAACAGCAGCAAAATAAGCTGTTAGGCAGAGATTTGGCAAATTTTTTATGTGCGCAACCTACATATTCGGTTCATCCCACAAATGCATGTTCCTTACAAATGTGACACCATTTAAAAAGGAAATTAACAGGCTTTCTAACAGTATATTTATTACCAAGAAGCATTTTTACAATAAAGAAACAATCTACCAACAAATTTCCTGATTTTTTTGTGCTAGGTTAATTTACAATCTAAAACGCAGAATGTGCTATAAAACTAACCAAACTCAAATATTTAAAAATAAGACATTATGCCACAGATAAGAAAAATAAATTTTAGCAGATTACCTTTTTTCTCTCCACCTAACTTCAGTAAGACGCATGGCCGCCACACAGATAGTCCAAAAGAAAAGTGCAGGAAACAAGAGTTTGAATAGCTCTGATTTAAAGGGGTAGATGCATGCAGCATGCACTGCAGCTGAATGTGACTGCACTGACAATCTGAAACCTGGAATTTCTGTAATTTGACCCTTTTTGAAAAGATGTATCCACCTCAATGCAGATATATTTGAAAAAGTTGCTTGGATACCTGAAATATAAAACTGACGTGTACTGATTGTTTGTCCATGTTGTGGTGCTTTAAATGAACGATTCTGTTCTATTTTTCAACAACAGGAAAAGCCTTTTGCTCTGAAAGGGGAAAAAAAACAGAATGCAAGTCTATTAATTTATTAGTTGGGCTGTTTTGAAACAAAGTCAGACCATTGCATTACACAGTTATACAAATAAAAGTTTGATACATAAGTCAGATGACTCATCTGCCAGCATAATCAGTTCATGAATCACTGGAAACATCTGAAAAGACAGCTGTGATCTTTGGTCTCAGTGCTGCCATGGAAATTAGGATCGCTTCCTGTCAACAAAAGACAGGAAATAAAGTTACTACGTGGATAACTGACAGGTTTTAGCAAACAAGTTCAGTGGAGACTGAATCAGTTTTTCAACAGACTTCGTACACATTCCCACCTCTGTTCGAATGGTCCTGCTGCCCTGACTGGGACACGTGTTGAGGTACATGTCAAATAAAAGACTAGGATCAGTTGCATCCAGGGTCTGGTCCGCATCTACGCTGGCTTCCAAACCCTGAAGTCCTCCAAACACCACCAATAGATGCCTAGAAAAATTACCAGGATGAAAATGAAGAGCTTAAAGCACTTGGAAAACTCACCTAAATGTTGATTTAATTATCTAACGAGCTCTGAACCTACTTGAATGGTGGGAGTGTTGATTGATCCACGTTGGTGCCTCTCTCTGAGGTGCCAACAGTTAAATCATACCCTTCTTTATACGGACTTTGTGTGAAAACTGAACCTGCAGGAATAGACAGAGTAGCAGCCGCAGGTAAAATAGTTACACTGATTCTTAAACAAGCATAAAAAAGGAGACTGAGAGAGGACACTTACTGAGACAGGATGCCAGGCGGACAGTGTAACCCCAGTAAAGACCACCTTCAGTTCTTGGCACATGAGGAGCCACAACAACACCTTTATAAAGTCTGCTTTCTGCAGGGAGTTAAACAAACATGCACGATGAAGAAACAAATTTAAAACAAAAAGGAAAAACAAAAATGTCAGGAAAAAAAGTCATGAAAATGACCTTGATTCTGTGTTTTACTGAGCTTCACTGTGACTCGTAGACCTGACTGCAGCTGTTTATCAATCCGGACATCCTGCAGAGGCATACAGACACAGTTACGACTGTTTCCTTTTACAAACGCTTCAAAACAGAGAGGAGTTACAGTCACCTTCCTCATTCCACAGTTGACTAATGATCCTTTTCCTTGTTTGGGCGGCTTGTTGAGGACTCGTCCTTCTCGGTATTCTGACTCTTCGTCTATCCGCATGTGATGAGGACTGTCCAGAGGGTTGAGCAAACCTAGCAGAAAAAAAAACAGACCAACTTAAAAACATGCAGTCTTTAGATATTATCAGTATTTTAACATATCTTTAGACAGTTAACTTAATCTTGGGATAAGGCTGGATGATATGGCTAAAACATACCATGATCAGGAATGATATTATCATTCCTAATTTCAGTCGATACAATATAATTTAGAAATAAAGTCAGAAAAACTTCCAACACTGCCAATATTTTATGTACCTACAAACATGATGTCATTTAAGACATATTTAATTGGAATTACGAATAATCAGAACAAAATGAGAAATATCAAATTTAGTTATAATTTAATTGTTGATATCTGAAATGTGTTTTAGATAGTCAATAAATTATGGCAGACATCTTCAATTAGACAACTTAATGGTAAATCTGACATCTTTTATACTAGTCAGAATGTAATCAGATGAATTACGGTAGGTATTTTGCCAAGTCAAAATATAATTAGAGATATCTTAATTAACTATTTCTAGTCATAAACCAAATTCAAATATCTGGAATGTACGTGTGCTAAAGCCGATCGTATGTTAAAACAGCCTGCCATACACGTCTCTGTTTGCTCAGCACAGCTGCTAACGGGGAGATGGTGATGTTTTAGGAAGAGGGCCTAAACTTTTAGAGTGCTTTACTTTCATACACTCAGAATGTTCTATTGAGTGGCACTTCATCAGCTTTGATGAGTTCCTGCTGCGGCACATTTTACAACAAAAGACTTTCTACCTGTTAATAAAAATCCTCTAAATGCTTTTCGACTGAAATTACCTGTAGACAGTGTGGCAGCAGTCATCACGGTGAGTCAAAAGTCACATGACACCCTGTTATTTTGACCCAATGTGGCGGCTTTCAAGAAACTGCCATGATAGGTCCCCTCACTCACTACTTGCTGGGGTATTCAGATATTTTATTTTCCCTTTTCTTTCTGAAATAAAAAGGTGTCCTGAGACGTTTGACTCACCCTGTATAATAGTGAAATGTCGACTGTTTCACATTACCTGCATACTGTAAATCTTTATGCACTGGGAAAAACCATTTGCGCAGATACCTGGAGACGAACAGAAGCTGTAATCTCGATGCGATAACGTGCAGTAACACTGTTCATATTGATTTGACTGCTTACTGTGGACACTCCATGTACTGAAGTATTCTGGCAAGCTGAATGCAACCATGGCCCTTTTTCCCAACGCCTTTAAATTCACCTTCAACGCTCCTGGAATAAAAACAACAAGCTGATTCTCTCTGGCTTGTGATGATTTAAAGCATTATGTTGATTGTGACTGACAACTTACTGGACGTCTTCCCCTTGTTCGTCAAACACAATTATCTCATCGACGCAGAACACCACGCAGGCTCGAGCGATCTGTCCCGCCAGGTACGTTCGTAGCTCTGGGGACTGAGCGTTGTCCAGGACAGAGCCAGGGAGCGCTACGCTCACCGTATAAGATCGGCCTGAAATCAAAAAACACAAGTCCCGGTTAACAATGCTAACATTATAGAAATGATCAGTAAGTGATAATTTTACCTTTGTTGCTTTGACTTTCTTCAGCTGCTCTGTTCTCTGCAGCTTCTCGCTGTTTCTGCTTTTCTAATTGTTTGATGAGTTTTGCCCTTTTCCACTCCTTCTTACGCTCATTCACTGTTATAAAAAAATAATCAAATCAAATATCAGTGAACATTTTAATTTGCATCGCAATCGCATCTGCAATTTTTATTTATTTATTTTTTTTGTGGGGGGTGGGGTGGCACTGGAAAGATGTCCAGGGCAGACCCAGAACTTGCTGGGAGAATTGCATTTCCTCTCTGGCCTGGGAACCTTTTGGGATCCCCCAGAAGAAACTGGAGAGAGGAATACCAGGGTTTCTCTCACAGACCTGCTGCCTCTGCCAACCTGACCATGACAGCATGGTGGCTCAGTGGTTAGCAATGATGACTCACAGCAAGAAAGTCCTGGGTTCGACCCCGAGTTTGAACCTGGGTACTTTCTGTGGGGGGTTTCAATGTACAATACAAAAACATGTACAATATGTTGCCTTCAGGTCTCCCTTGCAAAAGAGATCTGTGATCTCAATGGGATTTGCCTGATATATTAACATAAAAATAATAAAATAAATAACCAAATTATAAAAGATATTTGGTTGGTCACTAGAGTTTATTATTGTTCCTAATAGCTGTGGAATATCACCAGACGTAGACTATGGGGTGTAAGAAAATATCGATACACTGAAATATCGCGATATTTCATTTCCCGATACTGTATCGATATTCTAAAGCCCTGTATCGATTTTTTTATTAAGGTTTAAAAAGTCAACTTTCCTGCCAGCCGTTCATTTTATGTTGTAGTTCAGCCTCTGACCACTAGTTGGCAGCAGTGAGCCAGTCATTTGGTTACTCTACCTCTTGAGGTAGAGGCTATTGTTAAGTGTTGGGTGACCATATTGTAAATTAATATTAAAAACTAAAAGCTGCAAAAAATATATTTTCAAACTATTTATTGGCAAATATAGTCTAATAATTGAAAACATGGATGAAATAAGAAACATGAAACAAATAAAATTAAATACCTACAAAGCAGAACACAGCTAAATGTATCAAAAGTATGTCTATGTAATAGAATTTTCGGAGACCATGAATTTTAGTTTTTTATTTTTTACCCCCAGTAAGAGGTTTTTATTTAATAGAATTTTTGGACAAAAGAAATCGCAATATATCGGGATATATCGTATCGTGACCCCTCTGTCATGATATGTATCGTATCGCCAAATTCTTGCCAATACACAGCCCTAACGTAGACCCCAACTTACAAGTATATTTCATCTTTAGGCCCTGTAACACTATTAAGAAAGAGCATAGCATTCACCAAGTAAAAAAATAGACTCATCTCCTAATTATGAGACAAGATGAGGAGCTAGAATTTTGAGCAGGTACCAGGAGTAACTATAGGAACTATTATTTTGAGTTTATGTCCCACCCGGACGTGTATGTGTGATGCCGAAGGCACGGGTTCCCAGACTGAGCTGAACTCTCATTTTCCCACCAGAGTTCAATAAAGTTATGACCCTTCCTGAGTTTTAACAGGACCAAGTGTGTGCTCTTTGTGTACGTACAGGACAAAATATAACACCAGACAGTTCTTTGGGACACCACCAAGCCATAAACCATATATTATAGCCATGAAGCATTCCACGCTGGTTTAATTGTTCCTGCAGGAAGAGAGTGACTTCCAAGTGGGCTTTTCACCTGGACAACAACTAGGACTAATAATGTCTGCTGTAATGTTTTGTTGACTGTATTAAATTGGACTCTCTCATTTTATTTCAGTGTATCCATATAAATGGCCCACCCTGTATATTAGTAATTCAGTCATAAGACAAATTTTACAAGTCTGCATGAGTTGTCTGAAACCTTATAATGTAGGGATGTTGACATTTTGTCAGCAGCTGCTGCCATTTTCTTCCCAAACTGCTGTGACCAGATTTTGCAACGCTGCTCGATGCGTTTGCTTGTAATTTCCTCCTGCTTCATTATTTCTACGAATTTCAACAAATCGGGCTGCCGTCAGGTAGTTAGCTACAGCCTCGTCTTCGAGTTTTTAATTTTTGTTGATGCGTTTTGAAGACAATTTTTTGAATAGAGGATCAAAGTAAATCACCCGAGTTTTTCTAGTGACCCCTTAAATAGATAATCTGCCATGAAGAACATTATTTTATCTGCCCTTCTTCCAAAATTGATAATGATTTGAAACGTAGAAGTATGTTTTTTTTTTTACCTGGAATAGCACTTGTTGCAAAGTGTTTTGACGCTCGTCTTCGTCACCTGACACATTTAACACGCTGTCATTGGTTGAGGAGCTTTGTTTACAAAACAGATGTCCATGTGGCTTTTAAATTGTTTTCATTTCCTTACTTTCTAAGACACATTAAGTTGATTTGATGCTACAGTTTGCCTTGTAATGTTATTTTATACCTTTTTCTGCTACTTTTGAATTGGCTATTATTAAGTTTTATTAGTTTTTTTGGGTACAAGATGCTTCCTATAAAACCAGAATGGGAATCTTTTCCTAAAATTTCATGGCGATATCTTGAAAACTGAGGAAGTTATGAGCAAAATTAGAAAACAGCAGGTGAAATGGTCACATTGGTTCTGCTGTGAACTGCAGCAAGAAAACATGAGCTGATTTCACCTAAACAAACATCAATAACTTCCCTCATACTTCAGATAATCACATGATTTTGGTGATATTTTGTATGGTTTGAAATGTTCTTTTGGAATCCGCTGTCAGATTTAATATTGGTGTAGGATTAAAAATTTATCCACTTCCCTATATAATGTGACAGGGCCTAATGCAACATTTGTTTGTACTCATTCAGTAACCGCTTCCAAAAATCAAAGTTAAATTTTCTGTATAGTTTTGTTAGGACCACATTCAGTAAATAAGAAGAACCCAAATGATTTGGGGAATCAGTTAATATAAACTAAACTGCATACCTCTATTGAAAACCATCTAACAGCGAGATTGGAGCGTTTTCAACCTTTAGAGCCGCACAGTTACTACGCGCATGCGCTGTCCAGCGGGATGGTTTCAAATAAGTGAATTAAATTTGGCACGTTTGGCGACACTCGGTCCTCCATACACAGCAGCTGTGACCGATATTACAGAGATATTACATTCAATTGTATATTAAAACAATATTTTACTTTGACACATATCAAACAAAGTGGTCGGCGTGTTACTGTGATCTACTCACATTCAGTTTTCCTTTTCCTCCAGTTCAGCTTTTCTTCAGGCTAAAGACGAGAGGAACATTAGAGCACAGATAAGTAAATGCACACACACGGACATGTTACGCAAACACGAGTTAGTACCTGAGACACCACAGGTTTGAGCTTTTTTATCGCACTGGTGGCAGACATTTTTCCTTCGTGATGCACGAGGCTTATTAACTTCCGGGTTTACATTTGGCTTTCAGAATAAAAGTCAAACATCATAAGGTTTAATATTAATTTATTTATAATTTATTTATGTGTTTATTAATGTCGATTAAGTCGTGTATTGTTAAAAACATCAACAAAATCGTTAGAACAAATAAACCAAATGCTATTTGTGGAACTTATTTTCAAAATGCATAGCAAACAAATTATTATTATTATTATTATTATTATTATTATTGTTTTGTTTGTTATGGACCTTGTATGTGTCTGAATAATAAAGATTGATTGATTTGATTGAATTATAAATCCTCTGTAAAAAAAAATAAGTGATATTTTATTCAGAGACAGAACACATTTGTAGTTTATTTTTCATATTTCAAAACACAAGAAACTGAACAAATTTGCTAGTCTGTAACAAGGCTTTAATACTAGAATTATAACTAGTTATTGGTCTATAACTAAATGGTGAACCGCGCAGAGAAATATTAATGAATAGAGGGGTTTCTGTTAACCAGTTCATTGTATTTTCATTCAATTCTGTCTTTCTTCATATGTTCTTTTTCTGAGGGGGTCTGATTGGACATAAAATGTTTTGTTCAACAGCATTTAAAAGGAAGTGTAACAACCTGCTCAAACGAATGATTTCTTAAAAGCTTTAATACAATTTTTGCATGCTTGGAGGTCAGACAAATATTTCTGCATTCAAGATATTTTCTACAGGTGTATAATTTGATATTCTAATTCTGCGAACAAACACAAAAACACTGAATATTCATAAAGATTTTTCCTGAGGAGGTTGAAGATGTTAGTCTGAGTAGATGGGTCAAACAATAATAATAAGCAGCTTGTTCTACTTCTTCTGACTCCACTTTCTCAAAATGTCCTCCGCTGCGTCCAAGGTCGAGTCCTCCTGTCAGGAGCAAACAAAAAGTCTGATTAAGGATGCTGTGAATTTTTTATTTTATTTTATTTTACGTTACTGTTGCTTTTGATCACCTTAACGAAACAGAAGCGAATGTATTTGTCAAACTCCTTGCTGTGCTCTGGACTAAAGAAAGCAGAGACAGGGATTGTCGCTAAACCCTGGAGGAAGAAAAGACATCAATGTTGGGTGAAAACAAAAACTTTCTCTTATGTTAAACTAATGAAATCTTTACCTTTTCTTTAATTAGCCATTTGACAAATCTAAAGTCATACGATTCATCCTTGGTACTCTCATCATTGAGGTCCACTTCTGTTACAAATAAAAAAACAAAACTAATAAATGAACACACAACAAGACAACAGCAGGTTTCAGAAACACCCAGCTCGGTATTTGTTGTCACATACTGATGGAGGAGATGTCTGTGATCATAAAATATCCTCCCTCAGGCATGACGGGCTGCAGGCCGACTCTCTGCAGGCACGAGGCCAGCTTCTGTCTCTTGTGATGCAGCATGACAGGCAGCTGCTGGAAGTAGCTCTCCGGAGTCCCGAACAGCTCGTACTCCCTCTCAAAGCCAGACGCTACGGCCTCCTGAGGAGCAGAAGGCTGAGTGAGACCAATTTAAAAAGTCTAAATAAATCTCCAATGACTGAACGAAGGAGAAAACTTAAAAACAGACAAACATTTTGTAGTAATGTCCTGATGCATCTCAATAACCCAGGTAAAAAATCAAAAAGAAAAAAAATAGTATAGTTCTTCTGGACGGGTTCTTCTCTAATGAAACGTTCCGTCTCTCCTCCAAGAGACTTCTTCAGTCTGAGAGTTTCAGGCAAAATTCAGGCTTTTAAGCCCTGCCTCCATGTGACTGATACTCACATCACATGGCTA
>NW_013952438.1:2095908-2097855 GCF_001266775.1 Austrofundulus limnaeus
GCTCTAACAGATCATTTTTATGACATAATTCTACATGATAGTCACTGTCTGCGTCACTAAATGAGAGAATGACCAAGAAACAGAGTTAGATCCTCATCAGGTTGCCATGTAGGTAAAGTAATAATAATAATAATAATTATAAAAACAATTTTCTGGGCCGCCCAAATAAAAATAGTCTGGCTCCGCCACAGCCTTACTTTAATTTGGAGAAATAAGAGATAATTTCAGATGGGATTGCTGAGCTCAAAATATCCAAACTGTTCCTTTAACGTCTTTTTTCCTCACTAAGAAACCAGACTCAATTTTTAAACATATCAGTGATTGTAAATCAAATCTTCTGGCTTGTCTGTTCTTCATTTTGATTTGCTCATAATTCTAAATTTGGTCATAATCAACATGTTGATGTGTAACAATGGCACTTGACAAACTGTAATGCTTCAGTTGTTAACTGTGTTCTATGTCTTTGTATTTTTTTGTGTTTTTATGATACAAAGCACTTTGACCTGCCTTGTTGCTGAAATGTGCTATATAAATAAACTTATTGATTGATTGATTGATTGGTTTATTACTACACAACAGCATTAAAACGGTTTATAACTTGAAGCCAAGTGTATTTAAGATCCAATGTGCAACATTAAAGGGATTTATCAACAGAAACCACTAAATCACAGATCTTCACTTAAGTCTTTGACAGGACTGGAAGCTGTTTGGGGAACAGATGAGGAATTGTGTTTGATGGTACCTGAGCTGCTGTTGCACAGTGATAAACTGAGTTCTGATGGACAATTTTCATGTGTTTGATGATGTGTCCAGAACTGATGGCCCAGCCAACCTGACGGCAATGAGAGAAAAAAAAAACTATTAAAAAACTAAACTGAACAAACAAAAAAACAAAAGATAATCCATATGTTGCATTCTGTATTTGACCTTCCAGCCAGTAGCACTGAAGGTTTTCCCGGCGCTGCCGACAGTTATGGTCCGTTCCCACATCCCAGGAAGGCTGGCTGCCACACACACACACACACACAAACACACACATCATGTATTAATAAAGTTGGACCCTTCAGGTCTACATCCTGTCTATCTGCGACTCACCGATCTTCACGTGTTTGGCTCCATCGTAGGTGAGCCACTCGTACACCTCATCACTGAAGCACAGCAGATCATGTTTGAGACACAGATCTGCGATCATTTGGAGTTCCTCCATCTGGTACACCTGCAAACACACACGTTGGTCCCAAAGCTCACTGACTGTGCAAATGGTGAGCACCAAAATATTTCTTTAACAGGAGCACCAAAGCCAAAGCTCCTACCTTGCCTAAAGGATTGTTGGGAGTGTTGATAACAATGGCTTTTGTGCGAGGAGTGATTTTACTGGACAGTTCCTCGGGGGAAAGAACCCAGTCTCTACTCGACAGGACGGCGCTGCCCTCTTTCTGCCGTCAACAGAACAGCAACGTGTTTCTTATGTAATCAAACAAATGAGTAGAAAATAGGAACATCGGCGAACTTACTGGTCTCAGAGGCACATACACTGCGTTCCCTCCAGCCATCAGCACCATCGGCTGGTAGCAGTCGAAGAACGGCTCGACAATTATGACCTGGAGGATGATTTTACTGTCAGGACGCAATTTCGGCTGATAGCAAAACATTCTTCCACAACATTTAGTACGTGGTTATCGTGTGAATCCCACATTAGCAGTTTTTCTCAAATCGAGTAAGAGTATGAGTACATTAGCTTGGGTCCAATGATTTAAAAAAGCATTTTTATTAGTAAGTAAAGTAAAGTTAAATTTTATTTATATCTCGCCTTTCACAGAAATAAATTCACAAGGTGCTGTACATTCAGGGAAGGCGGGAGAGGGCAGTTAAGAAACACCCATTCAAGAGGACATCAAGACAAACATGGGGGAACAGGTGAAACCAGTCATGCAGCAAACACAGTTG
>NW_013952438.1:2097923-2102700 GCF_001266775.1 Austrofundulus limnaeus
CATAAAGGGGAGGTAAAATGGGGCGGGTTCAGAGGAGTAGGTGATGTTGAGGGAGGGGTGGGGTCCGTGCTAGGACCCAACCCAGGCCCCATCCCCCCATTAGAGCAAGTTGTTTCCTTCCTTATAGGCCCCTCTGATTGGATCAAATCAAATTTACAGCATGATTTATACTGTTGCAACATTTTAAATTTGCCTTCAACTTGTATAATCCAAACGTTCACTTGAAATGTAAACAGTAGCACACTGAATGGAAAATCGATGCTGATACTGACACAGGTATCGGTTGTACGAGTACTTGTTAAAATACTGGTATCGGTATAGGGAAGCCACTATTACACAGCATGTTAATGTCGTCACAGCTTTCTTACCTCATCTCCATCATCAATTAGAGCCTGAAATGCACAGAAGAGCGCCTGATAAGCTCCAACCGTCACCAAAATGTCTTCGAGCGGATCGATCTCATGCCCCACAATCCTGCTGAAGAATTTGGCGAGACTTTTTACGAGACGAGGATGACCCTGGGCGACAAAAAAAAACAAAACAAACAACAACAACAAAAAAAGAAACAACAAAACTAAACTCATGAAGTGACTCTTTTGCACATACTTGTCCTTTTTAAAGACATTAAAACAAAAATAATCAGCTCATAGTTTGGACATTTCTATAACAAAAGGTGTGTCGTGGTGTGTAGTTCCACCTACAAAAGCTCTAGTGTACTGGTGCATTGAGGGTCCTCCGCTCACAGCTTTACAGAAAGCATCCTGAACAAACTGTGGAGGAGAGAAGTCGGGAAAGCCCTGACCCAGGTTCACTGCTTTGTAGTCTGCAGCCAGCTGGGTGAATTCAACCCTGTTGGCACAAAACATGTCAGACAATACAGTTCTAGACATGGTATTATATTTAAACTAATGCTGTCAACACAATTAAATGGATATTTTTGGGTATTTTGAAGCAGGTTTCTGTGAGAAGATACGAACAGTTAATATCTCACCTGTTGCAGATAGATTTTTTTGAACAGTTTGGTATTAAACCCTATTCCTCCAAACCGAGGTCATTCAAAAGCTATCTGCAACAGGTTAAGATATGAATTGTTCATAAATGCTCCAGAGAACTCTCATAATTTCTAGTTTTGAAGTATTCTGCTTCCGGTATCTAAATGAAACCAGTTTGCCAAGTTAAATTACATCTGTTAGATAAATAGTTTTTATTTAAGTATAATGTTTTATAATACAGAAGCCTCATTTCTAGGAGCAACTACGAAACAAAAGTAAATGAGGTGCTATCGGTGAGTGTGAAGGTTTACTCTTTAACTAGGATTTTTTTAAAACACGAAAAGGCCTGGATACCAAGACATAACAACAAAGGTGGCTGATCACAAACACATGTAGCGTAAAATGATGAATGGAAAGATTAAATTTGACCTAAAAGATTTTTTTGTTTTATATCTTTATTGACAGAACAAAGGATGTTGGATTCATTTTGAAATGTTGAGGTGTTTATTGTCTGCTTAGATTAAATCAATTATAGGTAATGAGTTTTATACAACCAACCCCCTTTTTTTTCCACATTTTTGGATAATAAAGAATTATAATATTCTACTTAGTTTCACTGGAGTGAGCTGCATTTCAAAAAGCCTCATTCAGAAAAAGACAAACACAACTTTTAAGACTTGTTTTGTGTTAATTAGATTGATCCAATCACTTTTTATTGACAGAAAAGCACTCATTTATGCGTTTTTTTAATTAGACAAAATAAGATGTAAACAAACTCATTCTTTAGGTTGTATGTTTTAAGGACTTTGGTCTCTGACTGTTCCACCCACAGTTCTCCACCAATCAGGTGATTTATTTTTAACTCCTTATAAAAAACACTTCAGGTTCAAAATAACACCTTATTTAGTCTTTACAGGAAACACTAAATAAGTCATTTGAGAGGTAAAGTCTTGGACATTTATTATAAATTAATGAAGCTTTTATTCTTTATAGATGCATTAGTTGTATTATTATGTTTCTGTGTACAATTACAGCTGGATGAATGGATACAAAGTTCTCCAAAAAGCAATCTTTACTTACCAAACATTTTTATCAACACCAACAGTTCTGTTTGCATGAAGACGTCTGGACATGACTGTCTGAAATAAACATAATTTAAGCGAACCATATCAGTACTAAAACGTCTCTTCAGTTCCGTACAGCAGTACTCACCTTGTATTGGTTACTTAGTAATAAACTGGGACGGATAACAGAGAATTTACCAGCCAGATTCCCGATTATTCCCATAAATGGATGGACATTCTTTTCTCAAACTGGGAGACAAAACAAAAAAGTGTCACTGAATTTTAGTCTACATACAGAAGTGGGTCACCTTCGACTTTAATCCCGAGCTCATTTATTTCCGCTATAAATACGAAGTAGGCTGTGCTCAGACGGATTCTCACGTTATTTTCCCCCTTCTGCCTCTGTTTTCATTTTGACTTCCGGAGTGGGCGGAGCCACGTTTTGCAAACAGCGACAGCTGATGGGAATTCCGGCTCAGTTTTAGGAACCGAATCATTTGGCTCAGATTAAAAAAAGAAAAGAAAAAGAAAAAGAAAAGCGCTTAAACCTTGGTCACACGCAGGAATTAAGCTGAACCACCAATAAATAAATAAACAAATAAATAAATCTAGTCACATTAGATAAGCTGGAATAGCATTTGAATGATAATTCTTTGTTTAATCCTGGATTTTCAAAATGAATTTCAAAATAATTGACTGCATTCTGACCCGAACAAAATAAAGGTATCTACACAGCACCAGGAGAGACTACATACTAATTTTCTACAGTTCTTGAGATGACAACAAAAATGTATTTAACTGCTAAAAATAGGGATTTTGCATATCCCCTTTATTAAAATATGTGGAACATGGCTCTCAGCAAGAAGGTTGCTGGATTGAATCCTGGCCCGGGACCTTTCTGGATAGTTTGCATGTTCTCTCTGTGCCTGTTTTTTTTTTCTTTCCCCAGACCAAAAACAAGAACACGAGGCTAATTGGTAACCCTAAACTGTGCCTGGGTGAGTGAGCGAGTGAATGCTTGTTTGTCTCTTTGTGTCCCTGTGAAGGACTTGGGACCTGTCCACGGTGGCCCTCACAGTGCTGGATTGGGTACCAGTGACCCCCGTGACCCTGAAAGGAAGAAGCAGGCAATGATAATGGATGGAACATTTGTAAGTGAGGTTTGTGGAAAGATTCTCAACTATTATATATTTACTATTATATAATTAAAAAATGTCTTTTAAGCAGTTTTTTGTGTTTAATATGTACACAGAACATCAACAGTGTTCAAAGTAATCATACAAAGCCTGACTTATTTTAAACCATTGTTTGTTTGCCTTTTATGAATTAAACAATTTGGACTTCCACTCCCTCTGCTTTATATTTTACTAAATAAAAGACAAATGAGTTTCAGCATTTATAAAACAAATACATTTATTTACCATGAGCACAAGAGGAACACATGTAAAGTACTACAGTTTCATCCTAAAAGAGTGATAACATAAGTTACAAACTCTTCCTTTAACCTGTTGCTTTTTTCAAATCCTCAGCAAGGACTCGGCCCTTCTTCCTCAACTTGTTCTTCTTTTTCTCAATTTTGACTTGTTTGCGTTTCTGGATGTTCTTTTTCCTCTTGTCTTGTCTCTTCTGCATCTTTTCGATGACGTGCTCGCTCCGCTGCTCCCACGTCTTCTTCCTCTGCGTTCGCATCTTCTCCTTCCTCTTTAAGGAGGCGCGCAGCATGTCCTCGTCATCTTTGATTTTGATGCCCTCCGCCTTGTAAAGCAAGTTGGTCCATTTGATTTTCTTCTCCATCTCCGAGGCCTTCTGCTCGTCCTTCTCTCTCAGCTGCTCCAGCTTTGCTTTGCGAGCCTCCACGCGACTCAGCAGCTGTTTGTAGTTCCTCCCCGTCAGAGGCGTTATGTTTCCTTTAAGGTTCATTTTCTTCTTCATCTTCTTTTGTACTTTAGTTTCAAATTCCTCTTCTACCGTCTCAAAATTGTTAAAAACAATAGAGGTCTTCATCCTTTTATCTGAGGCAGGAGGAGTGGGCTCTTCTTTTTTGACCTCTGCTGGCGGTTCCTGGCCATTTTTTTCAGCCAGTTTCTTCATCTGAAACTCCTTGTTCTTCCTCTTCCTGCGCTCCCGCTCCAGCTTTCGTTTTGCTCGCTTTGCCAGGACGGCTTCTGATGAAGGGTCTTTTGGGGCACCCTGATAAAAGAAACAAAAATTAAACTTAAAAAATAAACAATTAAGAAAACATCCATTTTCCACATGATGAACTGTAACAAGGAAGTAAATAGAAATAAATGTTGATTTAGGCCAAGTTAACACTGAACTTGCTCATTTAATCTACGTTCACACTGCAGGTCTTAATGCTCAAATCAGATTTATTGGTGTGGACGTTTACGTTATACTTTAAATGCGAAGTCCATATGACTACAGTGTGAACTCTCCATGGCACTGATTCAACCAACATGCACAAAAGACAATGTGACGTCACATCCATCTCGCTGTTTACACAAGTAAAAATGGATGCTACATGTTAGAATGTTGATTCTTGAAGTTTCTGTGCAATCAGAGCTGATTAAATAATAATCTGACATGCTTGTTTAGTCTATTCGGGGGTCCTGGAGGAGGGTCCGTCGGATAGTCGAACCTCAGATTCAGGAAGAGCAGTGTGGTTTTCGTCCTGGTCGTGGAACACTGGACCAGCTCTACACCCTCAGCAGGGTCCTGGAG
>NW_013952438.1:2104985-2110345 GCF_001266775.1 Austrofundulus limnaeus
CTCTTGGAGGAGAGACGAAACGTTTCATTAGAGAAGAACCCGTCCAGAAGACCTATACAATTTTTTTCTTTTAGATATGCATCATCTTATCGCCTGCCGCCAAACCAAACAAAATAAAAAAATAACATTTTAAAAGTGGGGTGGTAGGTTTTGCTTCTATATGCTTTTGTTTTGTCCTGTCATCAAAAAAATCTCATGAAACAGAGAAGAGATTTGAATGAAACTCGGGCAATAACTGCTCATTATCACTCAAACTCCTTGTTTGGAGTCAACCAATTTCAAAATGGCCACCACAGATAATCAATCTTTGTAAACTGCTTCAACTCCACCTTTTCTCATCATATGAGATGTCTTTAGTTGTGAGTTTATACTATGAAAAAACCTATCCAGCACTTGGAAGTGTTATTCTCAGGAACAGTGGTAGGACATTGCAAGGCTTCAAATCTAAGTTTAAGTGAAAACTGACTTGTTTTCTTTGAATTCAAATTTAAGATGAGCTTTCATGTCATATTCTGCTTCATATTTAAACCTACAGACCTGTCCTCTGGACTCCTCGATCTTTTCATGTAGTCTTTTACGCAGCACATCTACTGTGGAGAAGCTTGTGTTAACATTGCCTCCGTTAAGACAAAAAAAAGAGATCAAGTGATGTTAAAAAACAAGAACTCATGACATTTGACTGTTGACTTGAAATCACATACGGTACCTGTCTGTGGTGTTGGTTTTGCTGCAGCGGGACTTTTCTGAGCCACTGCAGGAGGCGGCTTCTGTTGGGGTTTGGGAGTTTTCTCATCACCACACTTTTCTTTAAGATTCTTCTTTTTTTGTTTCTTTTTCTTCTTTGATGGATCAGTATCACTTTTACCTTTGAAATGAACTAAAGAAAAAAAATAAAACAACATGTGCACATTAGGGATGCAACAATTAATTATTCAGCAATCAGAATTGGACTATTTTAAGTTATTAGGTTATAATCAGTGGATGCATGCATGACTCAGCAGCTAACTTTTAGTAGCAAGTGTTCTTTAGTGTGGAGGTTTAAATTGGGTGATACAGATTCAGATAACATGTCTACTTTCATGTTCTGAGGTGCGGCAAAGAAAAGCTCTATGGTTTATTAAAAATACAATAAAGTAAATTTTTTTTGTACAAATCCATTTGTCCAATAACCCGTAGAATATTATTTGTAGATTCCAGGGAAACAGAGAAGAGAGAGTTCTTTAATCTGGAGCTGTTTTAACTTATTATTACAAACACAAACCCAACTTTTAAATTCAACCAGAAACTATAAAAACAAAAGTTGTGTCTTATTATTTTAAAAAAAAGTAGCAGGTCAGAACGTTATAAAATCAGAAATCCCAATCAGCCAGGAAAACTGTGATTGGTGCAGTTCTAATGATGATCACATGCTTTAAGATACTAATGACTTCCTTGATGCAGAATGGGAAGCCGGTCGAGGCAGATGGCCGCCTGTCCTGAGCCTGGTTCTGCTGGAGGTTTCTTCCTGATTAGCAGGGAGTTTTTCCTCTCCACCGTTTGCTCAGGATGGGAGACTGTGATGAAGTGATTCAACGCAGCCTGCTGGTTTCTTCTTTAGATTATTCTTTTTATGTACAGTGCCCTGAGACAACGTATGTTGTCACTTGGCGCTATGTAAATGAACTGAACTTGGACTTAAAGTTATCAGACTAATGATCTTACCAAACTTCAGTAATAATCTATAAATAAGGAAAATCCAGTAAGTAAAAAACAAATTGTGTCACAAAAAAAAAACCTCCTGATCATCTATTTTCTTATTTTTCTGAGACATGTGAGAGCTGGCTTTGGGATTTTTATGTAAACACTTTTGCTTAAAAAAAGACACTTGAAGATCTTAAAAGTAATTTGTAAGCTCATGTCAACAAGCTGCTTTATGACTTTTTATTAGGGTGAAATTGACTGTTTTTTGGTCTTGATGTGAAATAATATTCTGACTCCTTAGTTGAGTGTCTATAGGCTCTCAACCTGTACGTATAAAAACTATGTTAAAACAAATTTAATTAACTTTGTTTTTTAAGTTTTACATCAGTTTGCAAATATCTTAGTTTCCCGCTGCTTTAAATTGTGGTCAGTCTGCTTCCCTTATTTGACAAACTCTCTTTCTTCTAGAAACAGCATCAGCATCATTTATCTGGTAGTAAGCAAAAAAAAAAAAAAAAAAAAGGTTCTGGCTGTCTCACTACTCCACCATATATTCTCAAAATTGGATCATCCTACTTTTTGTTTTATTTTGATTATTGGCGTTTCCTTAAAATAGTTTCACATCAGTTTGTGGTTATTAAGTTCACACTGTTCAGTTCACATTTCTTCCGTGATTTGAGCCACCATGCAGCTCACATTAATATTTTCCTCACATTTACAGTACTGTTGTGTTCAAATTACAGGTATTTACAATAATATGCTTGTTAAAAAAAGATTTGTTTTGAAAAATACATGTTCTTCTTGCTATGACAAGATATCTACAATAACTCTATAGTTAAACAAGTACAACAACACCTAATTTCCCTCTGGAATCAATAAAGTATTTTGAATTGAATTTAATATTTTTCAATTTTTCACTTCTAAATATTTATTCATTTCATTAAAAAAACAAAATAACTATATACAATAGAAAAAGAAATACTCAATTCAAAAATAAAATGAAAGGTAGCAGAAAAATAAATCTGATAAATGTCTGCCCCTATTTTTTTATCCCCAGAATATATTCAAAGAAAACATAATTTAMAAAACTATACTAAAATAAAAATAAAAACAGCTCAAACAACAATTCATATATCTTCACATTCTTTAAATCAGATGTTTCATTTTATCTAAAATAGTTTTACACAACACTAAAATTACAAGGAATACATTTTTAGAATCAAAACTAATATTTTTAATATAAGTATCCCTAATTGTTGATTCTTTTAACAAATGTTATTTTTAGAGAATAAACTTAGAACACAGGTGTTATAGCGCCTCCTGTGGCAAAGAGTAGAGCTACATGTAAAGACTGACGACCTTTTAAACTAGTGTTTGAGATTTTTTTTTTTAAACCACCAACAGTACAGACATAATAAAAGGAGGGGCAAAATTAGATTTTTAACACTCATACAATCTCAAATCATACAATAAAGTGTAAATATGCCAGTATTACCAAACGGTCTCTTCTTCGGCTCCTTCTCTTGCTGGGAAAATAATTTACTTGCCAGTTTCTGAATGTACGAGTCTTTTGCAGCGAGGTCCGCCATGTGTTCAAATAAACCGAGTTTCTACCGCTAAAACTGCTACAAAGGGATAAAATTCAACGGTAAAAAAAATATCAACATCTTCCTATCGGCACGTGGATACAAGCAGGAGGAGGAGTATCGCAGACACACCGGAAGGAGTAACATCAAAAACAGTCCCCCGGTGTGACCGTTGTTGTTTTGTGCTGCCTTCCGCCTGTCTTACCTGAATGTTTTCATTCAGGATGGCTTCTTTGAGATTCCTGTTGACTTATTCCAGCAAGCTCCTTCCAGCATTTAGAAAACAAGTAAGTTGTTCGTAATATATTTACATTCCTGAGAAAGTTTGTTAGTTTAGTTTGTTTTCCCGTGATTTCAGTGTCCTGCCATTAACTTCAAGAGGACAATCTTCCTACCTCGATACCCTAAAAGTTCAAACGGTACGTAACATTAATGTCAACACAAACTGCATTTGTTTAAACCATTATTTAAAAATGTCAAGGACACATACGCATTGAAACATAAAACTACTGTGAACATTATTAGCTGTGTAGCTAGCTGTTGTCTGTCTGTAAATAGCAGGTGCGCTAGTGTAGTAAAATAAAATAATAAGCAGTGGGTTGTGTTAAAACAAATGACTTCAAATGAAGAATTAAAGTTTAGGAAAGTTGTTTCAAAGTTTGGTGATAATTGAAGTCCAAAATTTTATGAACAATGTGAAAAGTTTTAATGTTTTCACAAAAATTAGCATCATTCATTCATTCATTCATTCATTCATTCATTCATTCATTCATTCATTCATTCATTTAAATGGCACTGCATATAATACACAATAACATTAACATAAATGGATAACACATATTATTACATATTATTAGAGCTGTAACATTCAGTGAATGTTCATGTTTAACTTTTTAGTAGTTAGAATGACATTCATTAGCTATTTTTCATTAATTAACTTTTTTTCCCACCCCATATAGTGAGATTGTTACTCCAGACATTTATAGTTTCATTAGTTCTGAGTTAAATGGGTTGATTTTTGGGAAAACAGAAACTTGAAAAAAGTTTTTGCAGTTTCAATAAAAAAAGGTAGCTTTTGTTGTAGCAAAAGTTCAGGAAGATGCCGCAATTATCACTCAAGTGGGACATAAATAACTAGATGACAAACTGAACTCTGTGTTCCTTTCCTTTTTTATGATCAATGCAGGTTCCCATTATTCCATCCAAACAAAATATACTATGATTAAATAAAATATATTTCTTACAATTTTATTGATGGTCCTGAGGAGAATCACAAATTCATTTGGTTGGCACCAAAGCTGCAGCTGAGACAGTACTGACATAACATAAAGTATGTTCTTTGCGTGAAGAGAAATAAAATTGTTTGTTTGCAGAAAGTTATCACTGTGTCTTTTTGTTTACCTCACAACATAATGTAAATAATTCCTACACCTTCATGTTTCATTCCTTCTTTCACTGTTTGAGCTACTTTTGGTCATAATTCAGCTGGAATTTGAACATTTTCAGGCAGGTTTGTTAACTTCCAGCGACTGCACAGCGACTCTGCGGCAGCCAGCACAGGGAAAAGAGAAGACTCGTTCCTCAAATGGTTCCTGCTGCTCATCCCTGTCACCACCTTTGGCCTCGGGACATGGCAGGTACAACTCGGGATATTGTTTCCACGTTGCTTTTTCTGAAAGAATTCCTTTTTCGTATTTCTTGAGCTGAGTCAAACAATGTTACTTCTGTGAAGGTGAAAAGGCGTCAGTGGAAGATTGGATTAATTAATGAGCTGCAGCGATTGATCACAGCAGAGCCCGTTCCTCTTCCTCTTGAGTAAGTGAAAAGTCTCTTTGCGTTATTATTTCAAACTTGCTAAATCAATGTTGAAATAATAATGGAACAGCCCACACCTGTCTATAAAACTGCTTTTATGACAAATATTTGATTACTAATACATCTAGATCAGTGTTTCCCAAAGTTGGRGTCGGGACCCAAAGTGGGGTCCCGAAACATCAAGGTGGGGTCCTGAAAAGATTTTCTGAATTTATTACATTTTTGCCTTAGTTGTTACAAAGGAGTGAGGTTAGTATATTTAAAATGGATAAATGTAGT
>NW_013952438.1:2110675-2118458 GCF_001266775.1 Austrofundulus limnaeus
ACCAGTAATATTTGGGGTCACAAGTTTTTGTCATGGATATTTTGTGGGTCAGAAGACAAAAAGTTTGGGAACCACTGATCTAGATGACTAATATATTGACTTATAGACTCTTTCTTGAAATTGAATGAGAATAACCATGTTTTATATTTTACCATCTGCACTTTAAACACATATTTAACACACATTCTACATATACGCTCCTGTCAAAATACCAAAGGTTTTCAGTGTCCAGACACATGCATTTGTCTTTTTGACACTAGTCCACTTGAGGTGAACCAGCTGGAGTACAGGAGGGTGAAAGTACGTGGATGCTACAACCACTCCAAGGAGCTGTACCTCATGCCTCGCTCACTTGTCAACCCGGAGAAAGAAGCCAGAGAGGGGGGAATTTTTTCCTCGAGGCCAGAGGTCGGCGCGAACGTCATCACCCCGTTCCACTGCTCTGATCTCGGGTAAACGAATCCATCAAATGCTAGTTCTAACAACACAGCTACAGCCACACTAAAGCGACTTGCTGTTTGTTTCTGCAGCATCACCATCCTGGTGAACAGAGGGTACGTCCCAAAGACGAAAATAAGACCAGAGACCAGGATGAAGGGCCAGGTTGGTGTTTAGCACATTTTTAAGCCTAAATATTCAGTCTTAACCTTGAAATATGTCGTTTCTCTGATGTTTTTTTATTGAATAACACAGAGATGAGATGTTTGGTTTGCTTTTACTTTTCTTTTTTTGTGGAAGGAATAATTTTCACGATCCACAGTTTGGTACATTGTTACATTTTAGGAATCTAGTCTGTGAGATAGATCTTTTTTTTTCCCTACAAGTCTTATCTGATTTGTTCTGTCTACATCCAGGTGGAAGATGAGGTGGATGTGGTTGGAGTCGTCCGGCTGACAGAGGCACGTAAATCATTTGTACCAAACAACGACATAGAGAAGAATCGGTGGTTTTACCGTGACCTGGAGGCTATGAGCGACGTCACCGGAGCTGCACCCATCTTGATTGATGCAGACTACAGTAAGGCCTCCATGCTCTGAATAAACCTGTTTTCCTTTGTTTTACAAAGCACAGAACAGAAAAAAACTACCTACATATAATCATTTGGAGTATCTTGTGTTCAGGCAGCACAATTCCTGGCGGACCAGTTGGTGGACAGACCAGAGTTACACTGAGGAATGAACATTTGCAGTATATAATAACATGGTATTTGGTTTGTTTTCATCATACATTTTTTTAATCTTTACAGATTTATTACAAATAAGTCTCTCTTTGTTAGGTATGGCTTGTGTGCAGCTACGTCCTACTTGTGGTACGCCAAGTTCATCAAGAAAATTAAACTGTGAAGCAGTTTCAACAAATGTCTCGTAAGTCAGTGTGTTAGTTTTCCTAAGAAATAAATCTATATAAAAGAGTAAATGGTCTTTTTTGTCTGAATGCATTAGAATACTGAACTCATCTATTATGAAGTGTTTAGAAATTCCTTGTTGGAATCAGTGAAATACTTTTTATTTCAGCACTTTGATCTGTAAAGCTCAGTTGGCAAAAACACCAGGAAATTTTGAGTCTGCAAAGTACGCTCAACTTTGATGTGAACTGATGTAAAATGGCATTACTAAATCTTATCTTAGTGCTCAAGGTTCTTGAAATTAACCCAGTTTTAGGCCATAGTTTTATTTCCAGATATTGAATTTTACATCTTTAAAAACAAACACCTGCCTCCCATTTGTAGTGGTTCATAACTTCAATTATAATTTTTTTGAACTTCCTGTAGGCTCTCTTTGTAAATTTGAGAATGTTGACATAAAAACAAGAAATTTGCACTTTTCAGCCTTCCTTAGTTTCCCTGCCTCAAATGTTTTCCATTAGAATTCAAATCAATGTAACTTTAATTTTTAGTAACTTTTTGGAACAAGTAGGTTCTAAATTTGTATAATGATCTAAACTTTTGAGATTTCTAGAAACTCTGAACTCAAATAAAAAAAATTACCCAATATTCAAGAATAGTACCCTCTAGTCCACAAATTAAAACCAGCTTATTTTAAATGTGCTATATTTCTGTATTCACGATCTCACTGTAATAAAACTGAAACCCACAATTTCACTGAGCAAAAACTGTAACACCTTTATAAAAAGAACAATTTAATTTTAAGTTTTCTTGTTGACATTTTAATACAATGACTGCATGGCACGAAAAAGAAACTGAACACAAAGTCTATATTTAGGACGAACATTTTTATTCCAAACATTTTAACCAAGCTTTGTTGCCAGTTCCTTGGCCTTTGCCTTCTCCAGCTTAGTGAAACGAGCTGTAGATTTAGGACCCAAGATGCCACCTCCCCAATGACGACGGATCTGTAAGACACGTTTATATGATAAATACAAAGTAAAATCTGTTTTGTAAAAGTAAAACATTAACGGTAACACTAACCTCTTCGTATCTGTCATTGTAGTTGGTCTTGATGGCTTCCACAAGCTTAGCAAGTGCACCTTTGTCCTCACTAGGGAATAAAATCAAAGCCAGTCACAACATGCACTTACTTTTCTGTACCTCCTCCAGTTTGTGATTGGAGGAAAAGTCTGAGCTACATTAACAAGTTTAAATTTTTATTCACTCATAAAAAGTGTTTATAAATCAAATTCAACCAGGGATAAAACAATAATTATTATAAAGATGTTTTGCCACGTCTGAGTTCAGTTTGTTTCCACTTACGGGTTAATCTGTGTGAAAGCCACTGAAGTGCACGTCTTCCTGTGCACCAGTCTGCCCAGCCTAGCCTTGCCCTTCACGACACAGTAGGGGACGCCCATCTTGCGGCACAGAGCAGGCAGGAAAACAACAAGCTGGAAAAGCAGGAGAAGTTTTAGTTGGAAACTATGAACCGAAAACTTAACTGGTCTTGACACGAGCACTGCGTGTAAAGATCACACAAAAACCTCGTTTAATTTGTGGTCTCTGCTCAGGGTTAAAAAGCTCGTGTTTTAATCCACACAGAGGATTCAGGTGAAGAAATTCAAACATCATTGCCAGTGACCACTTTTTATTAAAAACACACAACATTATTCAAAACTACTGCATTGATCTCACCTCAATTGGATCCACATCGTGGGCGATGACGACCAGCTGGGCCTTCTTGCTCTCCACCAGAGAGGTAACGGTGTTCACGCCTGCAGTGAAGGGAAACCATTAACTGCTGATCTGAACACGCTGGTCAGAAAAACCCTTTAATGCAGTGGCCGATGCTCAGGGTTAAAAAGCTCAAAAAGGCATCAAAACAAGTTTCAGGTGAAGAAATTCAGGTCATCATTGCATCCTGGCCAAATCAGAGAAGACTACTCCAACTTAAGATAAAAAAAAAGGTAAATATATGTAGAAAAGATGTTTTCAATTTACAGAACCATGTCTAAGAACACTTGTCCAGTGTGATCAACATAAATGATACACCTCACCTGCACGTAGAACAGGAGGCCTTTTGGTGGGGGTATCTCCCTTTCCAGCTGCCTTCTGTTCAGCCCGAGCCAGCAGCCTCTTCTTCTTCTCCTGCTTGGTCTCTGGTCTGTACTTGTGGGCCAGCTTGAACAGCTGAGTGGCTGAAGTGGGAACATGAGACGTTTTCAAATAAATCTCTTAATGTGAAACGACGACAAAAACAACAAAACAGTATTTCGAGCATGTGCATCAGTGATCTTGGTGGAAACTGTCAGCATCGCTAATCTGATAGCAAATAATTCACATCATCTGCAAAGCAGGCATGGCAAAGGCTCGAGCTCAAAACTGCAAAAACGTACTCTGACAAATCAAACGTTATGGTTTTACCAGTCTGGCGGTCCAGAGCCTGGGTGAACTGGTTGATTGCAGGGGGAACCTTCAGACGCTTGTAGAGGATGGAGCGTTGCCTCTGCAGGCGAATGTAACGAGGCCATTTTACAAAGCGCGTCAAATCACGCTTGGGCTGAATATCCTGGCCTGTGGAAAGCAGAAACCGATGTTTTAAATCTAATACTTGCTAACACCAGCATTTATTCAGTTAAATTTAAGTGCATCAGCGATCTTGGTGGGAGGTTGTCTTCAGTGGTCTTAAGATAGCAAATATTCTTTTACATCATTTGCACCAACACAAACCCTTTAGCGTCCTTTGTCCTGACAATTACTCACCGATGCCGTAGTTCTTTGGCCTCTTCTCAAACAAGGGGTTGACGACTTTTTTGGCCTCGTGTTTTTTGGCCACAGAAGGGGCAGGTGCCACCTTCTTCCCCTTAGCCTTCTTTCCCTTAGGCTGTAAAGAAATAAATACAATCAAATGTTACACAGACCTTAATCTACAAGAGCTCATTATAAATCTTAAAAATCAACCTAAATAAGTCATTGCACTGATCCAACAAAACCTACTTAGCATTTTGCTTTGCACCATGATGTATTAGCTTTTAAAAAGTCAAAAGCGCGTTAGGACGATTATAATATGGAGGAATAGCTACAACACATGAGGTAAATATGCTAAAGCTACATGGTTATTGAATGGATTTAGATTTCGTTAAAGTATACAAAACTTGCATTGTACAAAAAAAGACCAATACAACCAAAACATAATGGGGAAAACATTGAACCTACTTCTAAGTTGTGATAAATGTAAAGCTAGCAGGTCGATGCTAAGGCCACAGCAGAACAACTTAGCCAAAGCTAACGAAAACACTCGTCATACTCCAACTTTGTCCAGCAACTCTTTCACTAGGTGAATTAAAATGAAAAGCAGACCCAAACAACAAATACTGGAGAAAATCATGACTCTAACGTCACCGTCCTGTTAGCTTTAGCCACTAGCATGCAATTACAGCGTTGGTGGTACCGGCTACATTTTAGTCCAAGTTTTACCCACTAACATCATATCATCCATTAATATAGACACCAAACTGACGGAATTACTTAATACATTTCATTGTAAACTTCCACGATGCAAATATCTATCATACAAAGAAGGATGCAGACAGATAAAACAGATTGACTATTCTCTCATAAGAGTCAGCTATGTACCCACCATGTCGGTTCAGGCAGAAAGGAAGAGCGGAGGATTGTGGGTAGAGGAAATACCGCGAGAGTTGCGTCGTTAGATGAGCGCTGACCCGGGGTTTCACCTCTCTGCTCAGGAAAACCCATTTCTATGAGAAAACCCATATGATTTGATACAGACTGTACTGTGCTGCTGATAGCTGCGTTTTCATTACATTTTGAATCTTTTTATTATTATCATTAGAAAAGCCAGTATAGTGTTAATAACAAGTGAGTACATTTGACAATATTACAAATTTCAGAACAGACCGTGAAGTGAGTAGTTTTTGTGTTTTGTAAATAAAAGCAAGACAGTTATAGCAAAGGCTAGCCATCATATTTAAAACAGCAAGGACTTAGCTATGTTTTCTTGAATTATGTTAATTTTCCAGGGTTTCCACGGGTCCTTGAAATCCTTGAAAGTTTGTGAATTAAAAAATGATTTCAAGGCCCTGGAAAGTTTGTGAAAACAGCCAAATATTGCACTTGTCCTTGAAAGTCCTTGAATGTTTTTTGGGGATTGAAATTCTCTAGTCACATGACAGATTTTCATCATCTTTTTTAAAAATTATTTATAAAATTAAATTTAAAAAAATTACATTTGTTGCGGTGGATAACTCAGGATTACGGTAACAACTTCTATGATGTACAGTTTTTCATTGCATTTACATGATATTAAACCTGTTTATTGATAACTTTCTGCAGTAGGTAATTGCGTTTGTGCGACTCTTTAATTTGAGGAAATTGGTGCTGGAAAGTCCTTGAAAGGTCCTTGAATTTGATGTTGACCAAGGTGTGGGAACCCTGATTTTCTTATTTGTAGTGGAGACATTTGAAATGGAGGGTATTACAAGTATGAACAAAATATTTACATAAAATGATCACAATAACATCAACACCAGAGTCCAAACTGTCCATGAAATAAAGAACATCCTTACGTGAAAGAAGGTAAATTAGAGATTTTATTTTGATTCCGAATCTGCTGCTGAGAACTTGTTTACGACGGAGTACGTCCAATAACAGAATAAAGTTCATAAATAGACATCTGTGAGGCTCACTGAGGGTTTGGAAATTAGTGAGAAATAAGGCAATATGTTAGATCTTGAAATTGTAAATAAAAAGAAGACATTGCAGCTGTCCAATGAAAGTCAATGTTTAAATAATTATATTTAAAAAAGCTATTTGAAAGTAGAGAGTTAAAATATTAAATAAACAATCTTTTGAGCAGGTTACAGATGAATTTGAAAAGACAACAGAAACTTGTAACAAATATGACAATGGCTTAAAGGAAGTCTGATCATCTTGGGAACAAGCTGAAGACAGAAAAGACCAGTTAAGCTTGGTTACAAGTAAAAAAAAAAAAAAAACGCAAATTCATGCCAGACGGAAGGAAAGTTTTGAGAACACAAAAAATAATAGTAAGAAAAATAAAATAAAAATTTGAACATTTTGCCTACGTTCTGCTGTGCTCATGCAAGAAATGTGCAAAAAATTTGGATGGGGGAGTTAAAAGCTACTCTAAAAATGTCAGTTAGCAACTGGACCTACCCCATCAGTGACCTGCCTCTTCGTTCTGAAAAGTAATCATTCACTCACACCCTCAGAGAGGCTTGCCAGCTCAGATGGGAGATGAAAGACAAAAACACATGCCACATTGAACATATTCAAAGAATAACTTTATCAAGTTAAATTTGAATAAAATGATTTGAAACATAAACATGACCATGAACTGCATAAACATTTGGTTCAGAAACCAAGCAGTCTGATCACTGACTTACAGCAACTCTGGTTTTACAGACCAAAAACATGGCCCGGGTCGCCTTAAATTAATAAATAAACACACACTTGTTCTGAAAAAAGTCATTGAGGTGATTTCTAAACCACTAACATATATTTCCAATTTATCATTTCAAACCGTTACATTTCCAAATAAAATGAAAATAGCAAAAGTTGTAGAAACGGACGTGCATCGCAAACCCACCCATACATATTTGCGTTTTTGACTCCCACCACCCACTGGAACACAAGTTAGGAGTGATCAGGACTCTGTACCACAGAGCAGACAGTGTCCCTACAAACCCAGGAGCCAGGGAGAAAGAGAAATCACACACATGACAGGCCCTGGAGCAGTGTGGTTATCCTGACTGGGCTTTCCTGAAAGCAGACAAGAAACCCTAACAGGACTCCAGCCAACAACCAGGTGAAAATGAAGACCATAAACCACTAGCGGAGTGAATCAGAGCCGGGCCGGGGCGGGGCAAATGACCGGGCCCCTTCATACCAAATAATAAAGCTCATGATAACATAATTTTATACAACATACACACGCCTGCAACAGCAGGGCTTACAAGCTTCAGCACCACAGAGCGACTATGTTTTTGTGAAGTCCATCAAACAGACATGAAGTATAACAAACCAAGAAAGGAAAAAAAAAAACATTCAGCGCTGACTTCAGGTCTAGTTTAGACTTGTAAATTACATATTTTTCTGGTATAAATCTGCTGTTTTACATGATTGTTGAATTAAATTAACATAATTATTAATTTATTGTAAAAACATGACCGATAATCTGTGAAACAGATCCAGTTGGGCTTGCTGTATATCTATTAGTTTCTATGGAGGCTGTGAGCTGTTGTCCTGTTTGGTCTCCGTTTCTGCTCCTCCATGCTGTCACAGACGCTACCTGTGTTCGGCATGGGCGGGGCTCAGTCTAGCGATCTTTATATGGGCGGGGCTTAATCT
>NW_013952438.1:2118533-2120677 GCF_001266775.1 Austrofundulus limnaeus
GTTATAAATTGTCCGACAAAATATCGTTTATATGTTTTCTAATAAGCCAAAGAAATAATTTATAGTTATTGATGTGTAAACTTCCATTTTACTCACGAGCGTTTTCATGCGAGTCACTTCCGGGTCACGCTGTGTTCGCCGCCTGGTGGTTCGAGTGTTTTACGTCGCTCGGATTTTCTGAGTAAACCCTCGCTTTTCTTGCTTATTGACGCTAACATGAGCTATAGCCGCGATGGTGTAAGCAGCTGCTCCTCCTCTTCTTCTTCTGTGGCGAATATGAGTGGTTTTTAACAGCTGTCATCGCTGCAGACCGGAGGTTTTTCGCTGCTTTCGTAGGTAAACACCGGGCCTGTCATTCACTCTGCTGTACACACATTTGGGCTTTACTTGTGAAGAGGCAGAAGGTGTTGTGCTTTGCAGTCTGAGGTTAAAGTTGGGATGAAGAAGCTAGTAGCTCCAGCAGCCTCTCTCATGAATTAGGACGCGGTGTTTTCTAATACAGGCAGTTAACAGACGTCTCCTTTAAAGTGAGACGCTATGGCAGCAGATCAGGACGTCTGTCCTCACCTGGACTCTGTAGGTGAGGTGACCAAAGAGGACCTGCTCCAGAAATCCCAGGTGGGTTTTTTATTAATTTATAGCAAATAAATGGTTCCTGATGTCTCAAGTGACTGACTGTGGGTATTATATTATATCTGTTGTTTGTGTGGCAGTCAAAAATGTAAATGAGTATATTTGATTCTTTTTTAGGGGACTTGTCAGTCATGTGGAGCTGGGGGCCCAAACCTGTGGGCCTGTCTTCAGGTAGGATTTGAAACTTAAATGCTGTTTTAAATCTTTTGAAATCCTCTTTGTTTTCCTAATGCTGTCTGGATTAAGCTGTGAGTTTCTTGATAAAGACTGACTACTGCAGCAGCAGCTGGCGCTGCACTTACCTACATCAGCTGAGATCAGGAGACAGGTTTCTGTTTAATAATTAATGCTAATGTGAGGCTTATTTATATGTTTAAATGTAGCTCTGACAAGCAACAAGTATGGCAGTGTGTTTTTATATGAAAATTCTGATTTATTTGTCTTATTCTGTGTTTGTTATTTAGAGCGAATGTCTGTATGTTGGTTGTGGGGAGTCCTTTTCTGATCACAGCACGCTGCATGCACAGGTGAAATCTTCTCACACTAAGTGCATGTGCAAAGATTTACCTTCATATTACTTCCCCACAGAACGATGCAATTGATTTAAAGCAAGTTGTTGTTTGTGCGCTTCCTGCAGGTGAAGAAACACAACCTGACCGTGAACCTGACAACCTTCAGGATCTGGTGTTATGTGTGTGAGCGGGAGGTGTTTTTGGATCAGAAGCCAGCTCTGGTTCCGGTGCCAGCTGCTCCCCACCACTCCAAAGCCTCAGAGCAGGTTACTGCCTGATTACTTTCTGTCTCTGCTTGCGTTATCTATTTAAAAAAAACTTGAATTTATATTACTTGTTGATGATTTTCCCAGGATGCAGTTCCCCTGGCAGCAGGTCATCCACTGAAAGCTGTACCTATTGCTGTGGCAGAAGAAGAAGGCTCAGAATCAGAGGAAGATGAGCTCAAACCCAGAGGTACAAAATGTGCATTGAGCTTTTTTTATTTTTATATATTTTTTAAATTTATTTATTTATTTATTTTTTAGTTTAATTGATAGTTTTGGTTTAAGAAATAATCTCACACTTGTAATAATTTTTTCCCAACAGTTGAATTTATTTTACAAAACCTAAACATCCTCAACATACAGACATATCCCACTATAGTGTTCGTTTTAGGACATTAGTCAGGCCTTAGGAAAAATGCTGTCTGACTGACTTCATGGTGCATTAACTTGCACCTGGTTAATGCTATTATCAACACTGAAATAGCCTGTATTTCAGCAATAGAGGCAGAGTTAACAGCTTTTACTACAGTCTTGATTTTAAAACTTATAAAAGGTGTTTTCCCAGAGACCTGCAGCGTTTTTTTCCTGAAAATTGAAGGTGCTTTTCCAGAGACCTGAAAGCATTTTTCCAGAGACCTGAAAGCATTTTTCCAGAGACCTGAAAGCATTTTTCCAGAGACCTGAAAGCATTTTTCCAGAGACCTGACAGTGTTTTTCCAGAGACCTGACAGTG
>NW_013952438.1:2121032-2136547 GCF_001266775.1 Austrofundulus limnaeus
TTTTTTCCAGAGACCTGACGGCGTTTTTTCCAGAGACCTGACGGCGTTTTTTCCAGAGACCTGACGGCGTTTTTTCCAGAGACCTGACGGCGTTTTTCCAGAGACCTGACGGCGTTTTTTCCAGAGACCTGACGGCGTTTTTCCAGAGACCTGACGGCGTTTTTCCAGAGACCTGACGGCGTTTTTCCAGAGACCTGACGGCGTTTTTCCAGAGACCTGATAATAGCACTAAGCACTGTTAATGGCTATTATTAATGCATCTCTGGGCATTTATAGCATTTGTGTCAAGTCCAATCTGTTGTAATCTTATGTTTTTGATGTTTTACTATGTAAGTACTCTTATCCAAAGGAAGGGTTGAAAACAGCTCCAACAAACATCTATGTATTTTTGATCTCCTGGTATTTTCCATGAAAGGATACTCTTTTTGCCAATAATATAACTATAAGTCTGTAAGTATTTGGTGTTTTTTTCTTAGTTTATCTGGGTAAAAACCTAAAATAAACAGCTTTGTTTTACTTCTTGTCAAAATTTCAGTATTTTTCCAACACTGCCAATCAATAATGTCAACCCTTACAATAGCAAACATGACCTTAAAGGATCAAGAAAATGTTTTAAGCCTACCCAAACAAATCGTAATATGCACTTTGTTCTGGAGCTAAGAGCAGCAACTGACTTTTACTACATTTTCATGCTTGTTTTTGCTGCTTATAGGTTTGACAGGAATGAAAAATATTGGAAACTCCTGTTACATGAATGCTGCTCTTCAAGCTCTGTCCAACTGGTGAGTCCACTCACCCCCCTCACCTTAAACCTCATGATGAAAGTGCTCCGTTTTGTCCTTTGTTTGTTTGTGTGTTTTCCTTTCCAGGGGCTGTGTTGATGTAGTTTTTGTCTTCCCCAGCCCTCCTCTCACTCAGTTCTTCCTGGACTGCAGTGGATTGGTGCGGACTGATAAGAAGCCAGCTCTTTGCAAAAGCTACCAGAAACTCATCTCAGAACTCTGGCACAAGAAGCGGTATCTATAAAAAAAGAAAACTAAATAAGACCATTTTCTAAATTGTTGGCTTTACAACTTTCTGTAAAATAAGGTTACTATTTCCTAACCAATCATTCATTCTAAGTATCTTTAACTCAGACTTTCTCATGACTTCTGCCCTTTCAGGCCCAGCTATGTTGTTCCGACCAGCCTGTCTCACGGCATCAAACTTGTTAATCCCATGTTTCGAGGTTATGCCCAGCAGGTAGGCGCCCAACAGTCTTATTTTTCTGTCTAAAATCCTTTCTTTTTCACATTCAACTTTCTTGAGTTTATATGTTTTTTGATACATTGCCATTTAGCCTCTGGTTCGTGACTGAAAACACCTCTCACACAACTCCTGTGTCACCTGAGTATTGTTGCAAATGATGGCACTTTTGGGTTATATGGAAAGTCTGATGGGTACGAGTGAAATGGTGAGAGTTCGGTCCTGCTGTGGTGCTCGTGTGCTTCCAATCAGCCTCTCTGATACCCTTCAGTAAACAGGCGAGAAAGTTTGGAGCCAGGGAGCAGTTAGGGATTAGGTGCCTTGCTCTGGGAAACCACAACATGTGGTCATGATGGGGAGTCAAACCTGTGACTTTCTGGTCCAATATCGCCTGCCCTTCTGCACTGCATCTACCCCACATTATGGCCCATGATGACCTTCTTCTTTCCAACCACCTCAATGGAGTCCGAGAAGAGAGTCAATGTTGTTAATCAGTCCAGTGTGTCACTGAGGTGAATATCCAGGTACTTGTGGAGACCTTGGATGTTCACTGGTGAAGTTTCCAGAATACATTCACCAGCTCTTCTGTTTTGCTGATATGCTTCTGTTCACACCTAGGGCTGCCACGATTAGTCAATTAGTTGACGACTAATCGACTATTAAAATAGTCGATGACTAATTTAATAGTCGATTAGTCTTTTTTTTACTTTGTTTTTCTCTCCAAACTACTTTGACACCTTCCACTGCCACATCTGCCTTTCTGTCCTTGACACACGTGCACAGTAGTAGTGGTAACTGGGGGCTGTGGACGTCACAAGACATTATACAGACAGGCTCTGGTATCATGGCTACCCAGCAACGGAGCTCAAAAGTGTGGGATCATTTTAAGAAAATGAAAGAGAAACCTGTGCAATGCAGTATCTGCAAGGCAGAACTTGCCTTCCACAGCAATTATTTTTAGTTAGCATATAGCTAAAATCTAATGATGGTTATATAATAGCAGCTGCATTTTGGCGCGATAAGATGTATGTTTTATATTCAGTTAACGTATGATCCGATTAGTCGACTAATCGAAAAAAATAATCGGTGATTAGTCGACTATAAAAATAATCGTTTGTGGCAGGCACCAGACAGCAAAGCCCAAAGTCAAAAAACAAAAAACGTCAGCTAAGCTCAGGCTGTAGAATGTGACTTCACTTTGTTCAAATTCATTTTAACTCTATTTGTTCTTAGTTTTAAAAGGTCATCATGCTTTGTAGTTGATCTGTGATCAATATGAACAAGATTTTTATTTTTTATTTTTTGTCATTGCTGTCTTTAGTGGGTCAACTTGCAAAACATGCTGATGTGATTAAAAAAATACACCATAAGTTAGTTCAGAAAAGGCCCACATCATTGTGAAATACTTGTTTACACAGTTTCTCAGTGATTTGTGTAGCTCTGACTTTTCCACAGAACCCCAGCTTCTGTTATAGTAAACTGAGTCATGTATGTTTTTTTTTATCACTTACTGTCAAAGGTGAAACAGCATTAAATGTTTTTGCACATATTTGTGTTCATTTAAGACAGTCAGCTTAGCAAACAGAAATGCCATAACAAAGTTGGTTTTACAGATACTGAGCTATATTTTGGTTCGGTCTCCAACACATACCCTAAAGTCCACACAGTGCGTGACAATTTCACATAAAACTTTGACAATAACTGCTGGCGTCCACCCTGTTTGTCTGTTAGGAAAATATGTCATGAACTACCTGATGGGTTTTAAAGGGATCCCTGATTTGTTGTAACATTAGACTTTATTTAATAAACATATGTTTTAACTGTAAAATAAAGACTGTAAAAATACTGTAGGATGTTCAGTTTTTATAATTTTTAAACTAAAAGTTTAAAAATATATTACACGGACAGGGCCATTTTATTGACACGCAAAGCATTCTGGGTAAATGATGATGTCAACTAGGTCATCGGTGCGAGGCTGCTAGCAAGCTATATCCACCCTGAAGGTTAATCTTGGACAATATCTGATGATCGACTCTTTTAAATGAAACCAGAGAGCGTTGACAGAGAGAAGGTAGAAATGACTCAGCCTGTAACTGAAAATATAGATGGAGGACAACAGAGCTGCTTCATGGAAGAAGAACCTCAGCTTAGCCTGTTAGCTTTAGCATTAGCCCTGACGCTATCACCATATATATGTATTAGCTCAGCGCCACACATTCTCTTGTCGTCACTGAGGTCCTCCATCCACATGACAGAGAGGGGAACGCAAAAATGACTCAGACTGCAACTGAAAATATGGATGGAGGACCTCAATTTAGCTTGTTTGTCGCACTAGCGCCGAGCTAATTTATATAAGGCAATATAGCGTGAGGGCTAGCACAAAGGCTAACAGGCTAAGCTGAGGTTCTTCTTCCATGAAGCAGCTCTGTTGTCCTCCATCCATATTTTCAGTTCCAGGCTGAGTCATTTCTACCTTCTCCTCTCTGTCAACGCTCTCTGGTTTCATTTAAAAGAGACAATCGTCAGATATTGTCCAAGATCAACCTTCAGGGTGGATATAGCTCGCTCACACTGAGGACCTATCCACATCATCATTTACCCAGAATGCTTTGTGTGTAAATAAAATGGCTCCGTATGAGTTAAAATATATTTTTAAAAATTTACTAAACTAAACAGCCTACAGTATTTTTACAGTCTTTATTTTACAGTTAAAATAAATGTTTATCAAATAAAAGTTTAATGTTACAACTAATCGGGGATCCCTTTTAAGGAAACTCAAAGTAATCATTGGGCGTACATCTACACTGGAGTTAAGTTGCTCTCGTCTTTCTCCAGGACACCCAAGAGTTCCTGCGCTGTTTGATGGACCAACTACACGAGGAGCTGAAGGAGCCGCTGACGGAGTGCAGCCTGAGTGGGGAGGGAAGCGACACCGACGACAGGCGAGACGGAGACCGCTCCCCGTCTGAGGACGAGTTCCTGTCCTGTGACTCCGGCTCCAGCAGCGACCGAGGGGAGGGAGGAGGGGTGGGCGACGGCGAGCTGCTCCTGCAGGACGAGTGCGATGGGTTCAGGTCCCCGTCCCTGGGAGTGGTAGGCGTCGGGTCTCCGGCGGTGATCTCGGAGAAGGAAAGACTGAAGGAGAAGAGGGTGTCGGGCTCGCCGCTGCGTGGGGCCTCGCAGGAGATGGACGAGGATGCAGATGTGGACACTGCAGCTGAGGAGGGGCCTCCTGAGAGGAGGGAGGAGGAGCAGCCGGCACCCGCACCAAACTCAGAGATCCAAAACCAGGAGAACAACCAGATGTCTGCTTCGGAGCAGGGACAAGTCCAGATCAACAACACCTCAGGTGGAAGACCAACTGGAATATTAGAAAATATCTGATTTAGTTCTGCTTATGTTACATTTTTAATCTCTGCCTGGAATCCAATGTGTTCTAGAACCAGACAACGAAGCATCAATGACCCAGCCTCAGTCGACTCCCTGCAGTCCTGTTCGAACCCTTCAGGAGCTGCATCCCAAACTGTCCTCCAGCCCGCCTCGCTCCAGCCCCCTCCGCTCTGCAGGACCCGCGTACTCCTTCAAAAAAGGTAGGAGCTTGTTCTGCTGCTGCTAACACAAAGTTTATTGACATTTCCTGGGATTGATTTTGTTTGTCTAATCTCCAGTCGAATAAATATCATAACATAGCATAGTCAGAGCAGCCGTGATAGCTGTGAAAGATAGAATAGAATAGAATAGAATAGCTTTATCATTTGTCCCATCTGGTGACAGAAATTCTTTGATAAGGGCTCCATCAACAGGCATTCCCACACAGACATCTTAATAAATACAGATAAAAGCACATAAACAAAAGTCACATAGAAAAAGAAATGTTTAACTTCATTAACTGTTAAAAGGAAAAGCAGTTCTCATTTGGAGTTCAAGGTGAATATTGCAAGCGGTATGAAAGGGTGAGGGTGAGGTGGCTCCTCTGTGATCAGGGTAAAGAGCTCCTAAACAGTTCAGAAAGAGGTGTTTGTGGTAATCCAGTCATTTTGCTGGCCTGGTTAATAATACAGAACAGTTTGATTTTGTATTTGACTGTGATGACGTTATACCAGGATAAAATGTTGACGTGAGAGTGGATTCTAGCCCTTATATTACAAAACATCTTCTCTGTGTGCTGTCAGCAAACTATGAGTGATAAAAACTGAGGTTTTTGTTACTGTGGTGATGCAAGTTCTGGAAATAAGCATTGATTTTCCCTTGTTCATCCTTTCATGGAGGGAAGAAATGTTGATTTAATGAAAGCATGAAAAGTGCTGTTGGTTACACTTTAAAAAATGTTAATCAGTTAAAAAAAATAAATAAAAATGAGATAACCAGCACTCCAAAAAATACCATGTTTTTAATAAGGGCAGAAAACAGGACGTGTTTCGGCTACATGCCATCGTCAACTTATTAGTCTGCCCTTATTAAAAACGTGGTATATTTTGGAGTGGTGGTTATCCCATGTTTATGATTCTTCAGAACCGGGCACCCATTTACGCTTCCTCTTTTTTGTAAGGAAATTTGAGATGTGCGCACTAGAAATTTTTTTCTTATTAATCTTTTTTTTTTAACAAAACAGTTTAGTACTAAGAAGAATAATTTACATTTGATCAAAAGGTTATTTGTATTTACCACTATAATAACAAATGTTACACTGAATATTGTAAACATTTTACCTACTTAGTCTTAATCCTAGTATTTTTGCATTGCATTCATCAGCCATTTGACTTTATGATGTATTCTGGCGTTGTAGGATGATGAAGCTGTCCAACTAGGTAACAAAATGGAGATTGAGCCTTAAAGGGATGTTCTGGTCATTTTTCTTCCAGCTCAGCTGCTGTTCAGTTCCAGAAAGAAGAAGCAGTCCCACTTTCGCAGCGTGATCTCGGACATCTTCGACGGCTCCATCCTGAGTCTGGTCCAGTGTTTAACTTGTGACAGGGTGAGCTGTGCTTCACGTGTTTGAACAGCAGGGGGGGCTCTTCATACAAACACTCAGGCTTCATTTAGGACTCGCATAGAATTACAATTTGTGGTTTACATTTCAGGCTAATGTTTGAAACATATGTAAATGTGACTAAGTTGTAGCCATTAGTGTGTGTGTTTTTTTTACTTTATTAACAAAACAATCAAAGCATAAAACAATCATACATTTCATCTGCAGTTTTAAAAGTAGAACATACAGGAGCAATACATATACAAATTCAAACAATAAAATAAATAAGTATATATTTAAACAAATACATAATAAGAAATGCCAAAAATAAACAGAATAAACAAGTAAGTTAAACAGAAAAAAGGGTGTTTCTATCAATAAAAGCCTTGATATGAAACCGGGGAGTACATAGAATAAAATGTTTTGTGCTTTCTTCATTCTCACAACTTTTAGGGATTTTTTTAATCTATGTAATTCAAAACAAATTCTCTGGAGCTGAATCTTTAAACCACCTTTCTATTGACTAAGGCTGGTTAGCTGTGGCAGCCGTCTTGAATTGATTTAACACCAAAAGTTAATGAGTTATTGATGTTAATCCAGCAAGTAGTTTCTTAGAGTTTAATTAGAATATGTCCAGTTGCTCATCAGATATTTTGCTGACGGAGGTAATGCCATATTTATTTCCAAAACTTTAAGCGTATTTCTTGGGCTGTGTGTAATATGTGGTTTGATTATGTGTTGGAAATGATGCTCAGCTACCACTAAATCAAATTTTAGCTCATAAAACCAGCTGAGTTATTACCATTTATGTGTTACTAAGCTGTGGCAGCCATCTTGAATTGAATTAACTCTAAATGTTAATTGGTTGCAAATACACAAAAAGATTTGATTTAAAAAGTTTTTCTAAAATCCATCCAGTGGTTCTTGAGATATTTTGCTAACACGGCAGACAAAAACAAACGTGTAGGTGATCAGACACGAGTGCAAAAATATTTTCACAATTGCTACAAGAATTGACTGAAATCATTTCCGGTTGTCACGCTGCCCGGGCATGCTGACGCTTTCCTTTCACTGCCCAACGCAAGCAGCAGCGTAATCCGTCTGTGTGTGACTGTGTGACAGGTCTCCAACACAGTAGAAACCTTCCAGGACTTGTCCCTCCCCATTCCCGGTAAAGAAGACCTGGCAAAGCTGCACTCCTCCATCCACCAGAACCTGCCGGTGAAGACCGGAGTCTGTCCCGACACTTACGGCTCGCAGGGCTGGATCTCCTACATCATGGACTCCATCCGCCGGTCAGTGAAGCACGTTTAAAGAACTCCGTAGAAGTCCCTCACATGGACGGTAGAGGTGGCGACATGTTCCAAATGCTTTTAAACACACGTGGGAGAGGGGTTCATTATGACATCACCGAGGTGCAGTAAGAGAGAAATGTGACTGGAGGGTGGTTTTTCACAGAGAATGCAGACAAGTAGAATCTTGATTTGACACATTCCCTTCTTTCCTTGTATAAAGTCCACTTCATTTTACTGAAAATCAACCACATTATAGATTCCAGGAAGATGAGCATCATCTGCAGTGAAGGTGTTTGGGATGTTTACAGCAGGATGAAGCAGGTGAGGGCATGCAGCTGACTTCACCTCAGCTTTAAAGTTCGCAGATGCGTTTGTAACCTTCTCCTGTGTTGTACTGAAATATCTTCTCTGTGACCTGGCCTGAGGCTGTTGGATTCTTCACTTCTTTATTTACAAAACCAAATCAGAAAGCCAGTAGTTACAAAAACATATGGAGATAAATTTATTGCTGTTGAGTGTCACATTCCACTGCAGCAGAATTCCTTGAGTCATGATAGAACTTGATGCGTGTCTGTCTGGTTGGAGAGATCGTAAAGAGAAAGCTATGTGTGTTTTTGATCTCGTGTCATTCTTCTGCCTTTGATTCAGCGACAATCAGTGAGATATTTTCAACATAACAAGGAGCAATAAAAGTCGTTTGCACACAATTTCATTGACTTTAATTTAAGATGCCGACTCTGACTTTTTCTCATGTTAAACTTAAAATGGAGACGAAGAGTTGAGGAATGAAGTTTGGAAGTACAATAATTAGGTGTGACTTCATCACAACTCTTTTTATTGGCAGTTTGTGATTTAAAAAAATATTGTGGCTACTGTATTTTTTATAGCACAGGGGAGTAGATTTACTTTCTTTTCCAAGTTTGCTAACTCATGGAAAATATCAGATGTTCATTTCATCTTTTGCATGGAGGCAGGAAGCAACAAGTAGCTCCAGGTTTTAAATATAATCATCATGACTGAGTCACTTTTCGGCTGTAGCTTTCTTCATACACTTAGCAACTCAAAGAGGTGTAAATGAGCCAAACTTGTGGGTCCAGTTTGTCAGGTTTATACTGTAGGTTTCAGTGTAATTACTCTCAAACAATTCCTACAACTGTTACTAATCTATATTTTTACTTTCACATTAATAAAAGCTGATGATTCAGTTAAATCTTGAATTGAAAAACTGGGCATATGTAGAGTTATGACTGAGCTTTTCTTTGCCCTTTAGTGGCTTTTCATATTCTGCTTTCCATCAGACAATCTAAAGTGGGATTACATGGAAATGTTCGGAACAATTATTATCTTGTTTGTTTTCGATAACTCTGTGAAAAGCGTCAGATTAGAGAAATAGTTTATTTCTGGCAGGAGTGACAAGCTTAACATGCGAGTTTCACATCACCTGATTGTTTACATGGGATTGTAGTTTTTAATATTAATTTACAATATGGTCACCCAACACTTAACAATAGCCTCTACCTCAAGAGGTAGAGGAGCCAAATGTCTGGCTCACTGCTGCCAACTAGTGGTCAGAGGCTGAACTACAACATAAAAATGAATGGCTGGCAGGAAATTTGACATTTTAAACCTTAATAAAAAAATCGATACAGGGCTTTAGAATATCGATACAGTATCGGGAAATGAAATATCGCGATATTTCAGTGTATCGATATTTTCTTACACCCCTACCTAAAACCCTAAAAAGATTAACATTTTTGTGACACAAGGGGTAAGAAACATTCTGCCACTCCTGTTGCTCTCATCAGCAGCTCTATTGACAGCAACAGATCAGAGCAGCTGAGTTTTTTTCCACGTTTCTTTTGATTCCACACTGATTAAAGCACTCTGAAATTAGAGCGCGGTAAGAGAGCGTCTCCATCTGTGACTTCTGAACTGCCATAGGGAGCATCAACACGGAATGGGCTGATTGCAGTACAGTCTTCTGAAAGAGCCAATAAACTGTATTTCTCCAAAGTCTTTCAAAGAGCTGCCTATGACAGGTGAGATATTGATTATCCATAACCTCTGTGATGGTGTGTTTTTGAACAGGTTTGTCGTCTCATGCATCCCTAGTTGGTTCTGGGGGCCCATGGTAACACTGGAGGACTGCCTTGCTGCCTTTTTTGCTGCAGATGAACTCAAAGGTAAACATGACTGATGTATTATTACCATAAAGCAGTATTGTGTCTGAAGTTCTATTTTTTTTGTTTGTTTGTTTGTTTGGTTTTTTTTTTTCAGGAGACAACATGTACAGCTGTGAGAGATGTAAAAAGTGAGTTTGTACCATAAACGAGTGAAGAAATGAAAGTCCTGTATGTTTATGTATTTCATTGTTTTGTGTAAAACAGATTACGAAATGGTGTCAAATACTGCAAAGTGCTTAAACTTCCAGAGGTATGCTTTTTGTCATTTGATTATCGTCTCTTCCTTTTATATTTTACAAGATGATGCGTTGAGTGTTATTTTTTTTTTTTTGTGTCTTTCTGGTTTAGATTCTTTGCATTCACCTGAAGCGTTTCCGGCACGAGGTCATGTATTCGTTCAAGATCAGCAATCACGTGTCCTTCCCACTGGAGGGCCTTGACATGCGGCCTTTCCTGGCTAAAGAGAGTCCGTCTCAAGTCACCACTTACGATCTGCTGTCGCTCATCTGCCACCATGGCACAGCAGGAAGTACGAAACGAGAGGGTTTCCTCCAGACAAGAGGAAATCCTGTTTTTGTTTTCATTTTGGTTCAACCTTTATGTGGGGCTGAGCATGCATGTGCAAGTACTCTCTGGTTTATGTGTTCTTTGTAACTTTGTTTTGTCAGACTTCCTCTCCTGCTCTTTATCAACACAGGTGGACACTATATAGCTTACTGTCAGAATGTGATCAATGGTCAGTGGTACGAGTTTGATGATCAGTATGTGACAGAGGTCCATGAGACCGTGGTGCAGAATGCTGAGGCCTATGTCCTGTTCTACAGGCAAGTATAGCATTTATCCACAGATTCATTTAAGAGTGCTACTAACATTTTATAGCCTTGTACAGTCATTTTATTTTATTCTATTTTTAATTTTTATTTTTAATTCTATTATTATTGCTACTGTTGATATCATGTAGCAATATATTGTTTTGTGGATTGATGTATCTGCTGCTGCTCTTACACCTGAATTTACACTCTGCAGGACAATAAATGTTTCTATTCTATTCTATTCTATTCTATTCTATTCTATTCTATTCTATTCTATTCTATTCTATTCTATTCGAACACCTTTTTTCCCCAACGATCCATGCAGGAAAAGCAGCGAGGAGTCGGTCAGGGAGAGGCAGAAGGTGGTGGCTCTGGCCAACATGAAGGAGCCCAGCCTGCTGCAGTTCTACATCTCCAGAGAATGGCTGAACAAGTTCAACACTTTCGCCGAACCGGGCCCCATCAGCAATCACACGTTCCTCTGTCAACACGGAGGTCAGGGGACAAATATTCAAGTGTTTCCGAGACCAGAATTACGTTAACGTGTCACAAATAGAGCGTACACAAGGTTTCAGCACAGAAAGTTCACAGAAAGTTCAGCTGTCCTTATGACTGTTTACTACACAGCTTGTGGACCGAAAGTCAATATTTACATTTCAAACATGAAAGGTGTGTTGAAAAAAAGCTACATACATGATTTAGAAGAAAAAAGGCGCAGCATTTTTTTTTCTACATGATCATAAGTTGCATTTTTACATTTCGTAATGAGACAAACATGGCTGTCGATCATTATTTTACATAAACACAGAAAGAATGAGTGTTCAGTTTTTATTTAGAAAGGGGGAAAATGATTTCTAGTACAGATATGGTAAATATATTTTATTTCTTCTCAGGGATCCCTCCTAATAAATACCACTACATCGACGACCTGGTTGTGATAGTTCCTCAAAATGTGTGGGAATACCTTTACAACAGGTAAATGTTCAAAAAGTTATGATTTAGGTGACCAGGCATTTGAATAAAAGAACACCTAAATCCCAAAGTTCTTACTTTATGATTAATCAGTATCTTACCTGTTGATGATAACTTTTTGGAGGATCGTAGTTTGGAAAAATAGTTAAGTCTCTCCTACACTGCAAATATTTTTATGGTGCTCTGTTCATGTTTTCTCTATCAAAAACATTGCTAATGTTCACATTAACAACTTATTAAAAAAACAGAGAAAATGTGCTTAGCCTGACTAAATAATCTCCCCAGACTTTTTTTCTTTAGATAATATTTAGTTCTTCTCTGGAAAGGACTTTCAAAATATGCTTTATTTCCTCTTTCTCCTTTAAAACTTTGTGTTTGTATCTGAAGTAGTGTGGGCGGGGCCTATTCCTGATCAGGTTGAGGAGCTGGGGTTCCAGTGGTTCCATCTCTGAACGTGTCTAATTTTCTCACTTTTATAGCGGTTCATGAGAATTAATTTTTTTTTGTAAACTTTTACACTGTTATGGATTTGATACTGTTATTAATGTAAAATTGTGTACGGTAATTATTTGCAAACTCAAACAGAAGCTGTAGCTCTTCCTGGTCAGCTCGGGACACTTATCTTAATATTTCTACCAAATGTAAAAGCTACAATTTGTAATTAGTACAGTGTGCTGATTAGTCAATGTGACTTCTGATAATGTCTTTATAAAACGCTCACTTTATTTTTGATGTTTTCAGTTTTGGAGGCGGCCCAGCAGTCAACCACCTGTACATGTGCGCCATCTGCCAGGTGGAGATCGAAGCTCTGGCCAAACGAAGGAAAACTGAAATTGACACCTTCATCAAGGTTAACGCCTGTATTCTTAAAGCTCCTTTCTTTTCTTTTTGGTAAGTCTTTTATGGTTGGTGGTTGAGTTTGCAAGACCTTTTTGTTTCTGGTCTGCAGCTGAACAAAGAGTTTCAGGCCGAGGAGGCTCCCACAGTGATCCTGTGTATCAGCATGCAGTGGTTCAGAGAGTGGGAGAGCTTCGTGAAGGGCAAAGACAATGGTATGACAATGTAGAGAGAAACTGTAGAGCTGCACGTGCAAGTTCTTTCTTTGTCTTTACAAAGTATTTCCCTTCTCAGAGCCACCTGGTCCTATTGACAACAGTAAAATTGGCATTATGAAAGGAGGACACATCCAGCTGAAGCAAGGTAAACCTCTACTGAGTGAGAAACGTTACAAGAAGAAGTGAAGGTAAATAGATTAAACAAAGGGGATATTTATGCTGCTTTTTTCCCTCAGGTGCAGACTATGGACAGATCTCAGAGGAGACATGGCTGTACCTGTTGGGCTTATATGGTGGAGGTCCTGAGATCGCAATTAGACAGACAGTGGCCCCCGCTGACCCGGACAGCCTCCACGGAGAGAGGAAGATCGAGGCAGAGACGAGAGCACTTTAAGATTAACAGAGGTTGGACTCTTAGCTCATAATGATCTTCTAGAACAGGGGTCTGCGACGTTCATGATCAAAAGAGTCGTTTCTGCTCATTGTCTCGCTAATAAAATGTGTTCAGAGCCACAAAAAATGCTACAACTGTGATTATCAACTGCTGGTCCGTTGGCCTTTTCGAGGCCTTTTTGGGAACCTTTACGGCCAGTGGAGGTGACGCTATAAAATTAAAGAATATATTGTCATTTTGATTACTTATTACAATTTTTACACATAAGGACAAATGAAAAGACCGTATTGATGTAAACAAGAAAAATACTGTAGTTTACACCAAATTTCATAAAAACTACTACAACTGAACTATGCAGGCATATTGTTTTCTAATTATTCTTATAATGTAGTCTTTAAATTCTTTAAAGGTAATTCTGATGGATTTGAGAGAAAGATGGTAGAAAGAAATTGGAATATTTAGGTAAACATCAGGCTAGCATGAGCTAACATGTTTGATTTCTGTTGTATGAAAATCAGATAAATAAATTTATGTTTGGTCACATTTTCAAGGAGCCAATATGGAGGGACCAAAGAGCCACATGTGGCCCCAGAGCCGCAGGTTGCAGACCCCTGTTCTAGAACAACTTAGGTGCTTTTAAACAGACTTGGATTTGTTTATTTGAGTCTTCAATTTGAAGCTCAGAAAACGAGCCAAAACCCGGCTACTTTTCTTGCCTCGATCACACGAGCTCGTAAATTCCTTCCGGTCAGCAAAGAGCAGCATATCTGCTCATGTGGCCAAGATTAATGGAGGCCAGTCCACAGCTGTAAATTCACTTGAGAGTTGGGAGTTTAGAGTAAGTTGCTTCTCAACTTGTTTCTGTTTTTCCCCACAGGTCTTGTGATTCTTTTTCCGCTCCTGTCCTCGCAGGAAGCCGAGGAGTTTGCACCTTGTCGAAGAAGCGTCGTGAGCACTTTGTAAATGTAGCAGCGCAATTATTTTGAAGTGGGAAGAAGAGGAAATGGTACTGAAACGTCACGTTCATGCGCTAGTTCTGAGAGTCAGCATTAGGGTGTATAAAACTAAGGCTTTGTGTCACATACTGCGGAGCTGTTTTTTGGTAGCCGTGGTTGTCTGCCGTAGTAGACGTTGTGTACTGCTTCGCTGGTTGTCACGGGCAGACAGCTTGCCGGTGTCACAAACCTGAGCGGTGAAAACAGACACAGCAAATCAGACACATGAACCGGTTTTCTGCCTGTTTTACTAGTTCCATAGCAACAAGCTAAGTGCGAGATCGCAAACAAACAAACAAAACATCCGCTTCAACCTGAAATAGATGGAGCCCTCAGGAATGGAAGTCTTTTTGTTTTGTTTCGTTTTTCCCTGTTTGTGCTGGCCAGTGAAACGACTAGAGCACGTTTGTTTATACGTACACAACATGCATGCGTGGGTTCTGCACAATCATTTCTGGGCTCAAACTGCATGCAGCTGCAAGTAAGAGCACTGTACAGAGAGACTGAGTTGTTTTGCTCAGGATGAAAATTTAGACGTTTACATGCTGAGTCATTTAAATATGAAGCTGCTTTTGTATAGTTTCTGCAAGTGCTCACACGAGATTAGGCATTGTTCATTTCAGTAGAACACAATGAGACGGGAATATATGAGAGAATCTTGTGCAACAAATCACATTAACTGGCCTTTCTGATGAGAAATATACAGGGCTGTATTTTTTTGGGAGAGTTTAAAAAAACTATGCTGTTTATCAAAAAAAAAGTTTACAGAAACTTGTTAAATTTGTTAGTTGAATTCTGTTTGTTTTATTTTGAAATTCTCGTTTTTGCTTATCAGGCGAGCCAAAAATATTTAAAGTGAAATTTTTGTGCATCTGTAAATTTGTACTTTTTTGTTTATTTCTGTTGTATTTTTTTCTTCTGTTACATCAACGTTGTCCTCATTTCTCCACCTCCCTTATTTGTTCTAAATTAATTATGTCATAACAGTGGAATTGTTTTTGTTTTCTCATTATTTCAACTTGACAAGTCACTTTGTCCATTATTTCTGGCCAAACAAAAAACACTACATACTTTATTAATCATGCACTGTGTGTTTTGTTGATGGAGACACTGGGTTAGTCAGGGGGAATGTGAAGCTGCTGATTCCAGTCAGATTTTTCAGAGGCTGGATTTTTTTCTTGATACATTTCTTGCAGAGATGCACCATGGGATGTTTTATATTTTGGCACAATATTTAACCTATAACACTGTTTCAGGTCAGTTTCCTGCCAGTTCAAACTGGAACTTTGACGAGTTTGCTTAAAGGAACAAAACAAAATGACCCTAGAGTTGTTTTTTGTGAAACTATGGCTTCTCCAATAGCTTTTTCATTTCATTTCAGCTTTTTCATTTTGCAATCCAGTGCATCAGGTGTCAATTATTTTCAGCATTTGTCACTTCTTTTGTTGTTCCTGCCTTGGAACATTTAATTATAGACAAACCGTCATTGAGTGTAAATACAAAAGTATTAGAATTAAACACCCACATCTTCAAGAATTTGATATTTTGATAAAAATAAACTTAATTTTTGTCTTGAAGAAAAGGTAACTCAAAAC